>NC_133819.1:139506507-139815882 GCF_047830755.1 Zonotrichia albicollis
AATTAGAATTATTACAGGTGTAGGAATATATTTATTTAAGATGAAATAAATTCTCTGTATGACATGGCATCAATATCTAGTTACATTTTAAAATAATTAATGAATTATTTATAATTAAATAATTTCACAGGAATAAATAATTATAATAAGATCATTATTAAAATGATAATGTTGTTTATTCTTCCATGGGATAACTGGCATTTTGAGGAGTAAATTATTTAAATAATATTTCTTTGAGAATTATGTATTTACATTACAGTCAGACCAAAACTGCTTATTGTTAATAAATTTTATATTTTATATCAAGAAAACTAAATTTTTCATTCACAAGCTATGCAGTTTCTCAAGCCATGAATATAATCACCAAAAAATATTTGCTGTATTAATTTCCAGAGATATGTGTTATGCATTCTGTTTCTAGTAAATTGAGTTAAATATTCCATAATAGCTATTTGTTCATTGTAACAATAATATTTAATTCAACAAATTCATTTCTTCTATCCATCTCTATGAGGACAGTAAACTAAATAAAATAAGGATAACATAATTATTTTCTACTGAGTATGTACAGGTTGAATTTAATTCAGAGATAGGAAGCCAGTTTCTTCCCTTTATAAAATTAATAAAGATATATTTATTTCTTATTTCTTATTTCCTGATTGAACATCAAACAATGCCAATCCCTGTATGGCAAGCATTTAGTAGAGGAAAATAAAGATGAATCACTGAACACGAACTTGTCTGTTTAGTGTATCATTCTATACTTATTGAAGGAAATTTTGAGTGTTCAGAAAAGGATACTCTGACCCCTGCATGTATTTATGAAATTATTTTTGAATATGAAGTTGACAAATAAACATAGAGCCACGTAACGCAAAAGAACAGAAAAGGAGCATTAGTTCTCTTTTCAGGCAAAACAATAGTTGTAGCTATCTTCATTTAATTTTTTGTCAATTTTGTTTTCCTTTAGCTATAGCATTTTCTAAAAAACTATTTCATTAGTTTAAAAAAAACCCTTAACTGAAATGAAAACTAAAGTTATGTATCTGTTTTTAATATGGTGGTTTTGAATTCAATAACTATTCTGTATATGGCAATTTATGTTATGCTTTAAACTACAGTAATTGTTGAATCAGATTTTTGAGCAAAATCTAAAACTGACATAGCCTCAAAGATCTTCTCAAGAAATAATATTTCAATTAACCTTGTACACTCAGATTTATTGCCTCTTATGGGTCAAATTTGGCTTTATTAATTTTTACTCAGAAGCAGCAAAACAAAATGTTTGGTTTTTGGCCAAAACTGATAAATTACAGGAAGTTCCATTCAAGATCTTAGGTATGAAAGTGACTCCAAGATATTTCAGTTAAAAAACTCTCTTAGTTTGCTTTCTGTTAACTTTCAAGCTACCCAGTTTCCACATATCTGTGTGTTCTTGGACTTGGCCATATATTGATGGGCCATATGACTCAGCAGTCTGAGCATGCCCATGTCGAATTTGGGCTCTGAAACCATTTGTAGTCCACAGTTAGGGCTCAAGGGTTCCATCCTGTGCCTGTTGTCCAATCTTGCTTAATACACTTCACAAAATACAATGCTGATTAGAGTTTATTTTTTTAAAGTCTGGATCATGAAGGAAGTAATGTGTTTCCTTCTCATTGAACAGCTGATATTTGTACAATTTATCCATAAAACAGCAAATATGACTTTTTATCATCCAAACTTTCATATGAGCTTTTCTTTCTACCAGAGAACAAACCCCAGTTATTGCCAGTAGAAGAAGGGTCAGCAAATTCTCTGCCTCTGCAGTTTACCACTAATAGATACTTAATCTGCATCAATATTTTAACATATTTTCTTTTTCAATTTTATTTCATATTTTCCTAAAGGCCACCAGGAAAAATAATAATTGAGAAATATGATTCCAAGCAGTAACACAAGTTTTACTGGTAGAAATTTAAGCTTAAACATTTGTAAAAATGCTAAATCACAAACTCCTTGTGTAAGTTTTCTGCGAAAACGGATATGTATGGTGAGACTACAACAGAGTCATTAGGCACAGGACACCAAGAGCCTTAATTTAATCTTTTAGGCACGGTCTTCTTATTATTAAAAATATTTGATCAGACACAGACAGGTAGTATGTAAATAAACATTCTCTCCAATTATTTTCAGCCCTGGGTATTACTTCCTGAAATCTAGTTTTGCCCAAACAGACCAGTAAATCAAGTTAATGATAGTTGTATTAACACAATGAATAATTTAAGAAAGCATGGCAGAAAACTAATTTAACACTATAAAGAGTTAATTCCTATCTCAGCAAGGTAAAACCATGTACTTTCCCCATCAGAGAAAATTTTGCTTAGCTTTCAGGCTATTTGTGCTGTGTCTAACCAAACTGCTAACGCTGAGAACTTGCAGTGAAATGTTTACCAAAAGCCCCCAGGATTAAGAACGTTTCTCTGGATTGGCTTCTTTACTGCGTGCACCACAGATAGACTTAAGTAGCACTATGGATTTTCCAGAGTTCTGTAGACACTTTCCTATATAGCCACCTGTAGCTTGTTTTTCAGCAAATCTGCCTGCACTCTGAACTATTAGTAGTATTTTACAGTTCTCAACCTATAGAATTTGCTGTAGGAAGAAGAGAAGCAATTGCAAAAGTAATTGGAAGGAAAACCGTCTTTATAGAACAGGTTTTTACAATAAACAGGCGAAAATTTTCTATTAGAAATTAATATTCCATCACTGTTTTCTGCAGCTTGGATTTATTTATAGCATTTTTTCCTCCTTATTTTTCTTCCTGACAGTGGAATGGTGATGGTGTCACACAAGATTGACCTGATCTAATAAGAAGGATGATAGCTGTCGTGAAAGCTCCCCTGAGTTTGGATGAAGCTTAGAAAACAGAATCATTGCTTTCCACTGACAGTATCAACTGAGCCAAGCAACCTCTGGATTGATTACAGGGGAATTCCGGATCACAGACAAAGTGAGTCACGATGCTCTAGCTTATCAGCCCCCTGAAAACTAAATGGAGCTTCTCAAACCAGTCTTTATGGGCTACAAGATGTGTCCAGGCATGACGCTTTTATTCTCCTATAAGGATTTTAACAGTGCCATCCACCCTGCCCTCTGTTCCTCGGACACCTGATCAGAATTTACATTTCTGCAAAGACAAACCAAGTTTAGAGACATTTCTGCTATGAGATCAGAATGTGGAAACCACAAAACAACAAAGGATTTGTTCTTCCTAATGTGTGAGAGAGCATGAGCAAACATCCAGAGCCTTGCAGCTATTCCATGTTATGGCAATGATTCCTGGTGTAACAGGTGTGCCACAAACAGGATGAGGCATAACTTAGTCACTGTTGTATTTTAGCATACCCCATGACTTCAAACATTTCCAAGGGGCTCTAATTCCTAAGTAATGTCAACTGAGCAGGGAAACCACATCTCACAGGACTTGTGAAATGACACCATGCTTTTCCCGGCTACACTTTAACTCAGTTGCGTTTGAACACAGAGCTTGGGAATAAACAGTGGGGTTTCTCAGAAATTAGTCTTAACAAAATGAAACCTGTGTTTTGGAAAATATTGTATTCTGTGTAATTTATCTAAGGTAATTAGTGTTAAAATTTGACATGAATATTGGCTGCAGCTGCCTAGATCAATTTTAGTCCTGATTAAATGCAGGTATCACACATGGCTGAGGACATTTCAGTTCTTCCTGGTGATCCTCATCCACAGGATACCCAAAATACCTGATCTGTGGATAAAGCTAATTGTGAACTAGATATTCGTCTGAAATGTTATTTTTTGGTTTTAGGAATTAGCCAGCTCAGCAGAAACTTCCTGCAAACTGACTGCAAACAGACTGCAAGCTGCCTTTCTTTTGAGTGTTATTGTAAAGATTCTGTTTCACAAGAGAGTTGGCATTAAAAATTTGTTCCACAAATATTTACTTCATTTTGGAAAGCCACAATCCCTCCTAAATGAATAAAGGAATAAAATTAGTACCCTATACTAAGAGAACTTTAAAAAAAAATTCTGGTAAGCCAACATCAACAATTTACAAACAAACCAATAGTTTCCCCTTTTTTTCCCCTGAGATATTATTGGAGTTTGTTGGTGAAAGTTTGGTAGGAACTGAGGTGTTCTGCATTCTATTCTATACTTTTTATTTTCAGAATCTATTTGATACCAGACAAATCAAATATCTTCTTACAAAGTTGCTTATTTATTGATTATACCTCTTCCAAATGAGATTATTTGCTGGCTTTTCTCCAGTTATCAATATTTAAGGTCCATTTTTCACTTTTGCTTTTGTTTATAGCAAAGTTGTTTTGGATATAACCAGCAATGTAGCCTAACTTGTTTTCCTGACTGGTTTCTAACCTTTTTTATTTTTTTCTTGTTTTATTGTTGGAAAATAGCTTCCCAAATGGTTGCTCACTTAACAAATGACTTCTTATACCTAAAAAAATATTTGGCCTTTCTGATGATAGAAGTGACAGAAACAATATCTTGGCTCTCTCGAATTTTTCAGAAGCCTGTGGGGAGAAATCTTTGTGATTATATTACCTAGTGCTTTAAGGTAAAACTACAAAGTATTTATTTATCTAGCTGGTATCAGAAACCATGGGCTGTTGATTTGACTTTAATTTCACACCTATATGTGGTTTATTCCTGGTTTCTTCCAGTTGACTGTCAATCAAGTTAAGTTACCAGGTAAAATGTGCTGCCACTGCTGCTTTTCAAAGGATGCTGGGACAATGACTCCAAAATGCACTTATTTATAGTACATTTCTCTGGATATTTTGCTGTAACCCACAACTGAAAAATAGCAGAAAATCACAAACTGTTACACCTCTCTTTGTGAAAACATATTATCATTATACAACAAATAAGAAAGTCTAGAGAATAACAGTTCTTGAAATGCATTTTGAGAATGTCTCAGAAAAACCATTTGTAAGAAGCACATTAAGATGACTTTATTTTTATTTTAGCCCCTTAAACCAGAGTCATATTTGAGATGGTTGCTTTTGAAAAGTAAAAGAAAACTGAGAGCAGAGAACTCCTCACCACGAGTGCTTCAAGCTCAGCCAAACAGAAGGATGGGTGGTTTGGATATGTGTGCATTAATGGGGATAAGGGAACCAGGGGAGAAGAGAAGGGTGATCAATTGTGTCTTTACTAGCTGTTATTCTTTCGAACTGACCATTCAGAGTGCTCTTTATTCCACTAGGAAAGACATCCAGATTGGGAAGAGGTGTTTAATATTGTTTTTAATCACACGGAGTGTTTACAAAAAGCAGTTAATATAGTTAGTGGATATATTGCTTTTTTACACAAAAAAAAACCCTCAAAAACTTGTCGGTTGTGTATTGTGAATCCCTCATGTACAGGCGGTAAACAGCAGTTAGAAAAAGCCATAAGTATATAAAGGGACAGCAAAGTAATACCTCAGGATGAATCCTTACTATGGATCCTCAGGTTTCCACTAAAATGATTCCTTTCATTGTATGAGATTTCCAGCCTCCACATCGATATTGTTTATGTTGCTCCAGTGTATTCCCTTACCATAAATACTGATTTGATGGTCTTGAGTTCAAAATATTTCTCTGATTGTATTTTGAATGGTACAATTTTGTTTCTTTCAGGTTGACTTTCTGAACAAATAAATGACTAACAAATAATGAATTCTATGTTAATGTAACTAAGTATAGGTAAATTTGCTGTCTACAGAGAAAAGGATCATTGGTAACACTGTGAAATCCTCAGATATATACTGCTACCATTGTACTAGATTTTATCCAAACCACTCATTAGACAAAGATCTTTGTGATACAAGCAAGATTTAGAAAGACTAGTCTAGAAAATTATTTCTATAAATCTTTTATTTTCTTCTTGTCCCTCATATAATTTCCTATATTCCCAATAAGCAGTTTTCTGCTTCCTTCATTCTTGGCTCTGTAATATGTTAGCTACGAGCATAACAAGGAAATGCTTAATTTGAAACACAATATGCATTGATTTCTTTTTAATTACCTAACAAAATTTTCCTAATTTGTTTAGGAAGCCTCTGTCGCAGGGTCTAATATTTTTCTTCAGAGCTTACATCTTCTCTAAAACCAGACTTTTTTTCTTTCCTTACGTTTCTTGTTCCTAGTACAAGGAATTTAAAATACTGTCTTTGGTTTCCATGGCAAGGTTCTAGTAATGTGGGGGCTATAGGTGTGATTGCAGTGAGAAGCTGCTGTGTCTGACAGGGCCAATGGCAGCCAGCTCTGAGATGGACCCGCTGCTGGCCAAGGCTGAGCCAAGCAGAGAGGGTGGTAATGCCCCTGGGATAATGTATTCAAGAACAAAAATAAACCCTTTATTGTCCAGAAGCAATTGTGGCAAGAGAAGAGAGGCTTGAGACTATGTGAGAGAAACATCTCTGTAGCCCCCAAGGTCAGTGAGGAAGGAGGGGCAGGAGGTGCTCCAGGTGCTGGGGCAGAGATTCCCCTGCAGCCCCTTTTGCAGCCCATGGGGAGGCAGCTGTGCCCCTCCATGGAGGATCACAGGGATGCACAGATTCACCTGCAGCCCATGGAGGATCACAGGGATGCACAAATCCACCTGCAGTCCATGCAGGAGCCCCACACTGCAGTGGGTGAATGCTTGGACTAGGCTGACCCCATGGGAAGCTTGTGTTGGAGCAGGCTCCTGGCAAGGATCTACAGATCTGTGGAGAGAGGAATTCACACAGCAGCAGGTTTACTGGGGGTCCATGCTGCAGCAGCCTTTTCATGAAGGATTTCACCTTGTGAAATGGACCTACAGTGAAGGTTGAGAACTGTAACCCATGGGAAGGTCCCATGCTGGAGAAGTTCATGGACTATCTCCCATGGGAGGGACCTCAGGCTGGAGTAGGAGAAGGACTCCTCTCCTGAGGACGAAGCAGTGAAAGAAACAATCTGACCACAACCCCCGTTCCCTCTCTCTCTGTGCTGCTGAGGGGGAGGAAGTACAGTCTGAGAAGGAGGGAGGGGTGAGGGAAAGGTGGTTTTAAGATAGTTTTACTTATTATCCTGCTTTGATTTTGATCAGTAATAAATCTAATTAATTTCCCCAAGTTCAGTTTGTTTATCCCATGACAGTAGCTGATGAATGATCTCTTCCCTGTCCTTGTCTCAACTCATAAGCCTTTAGTTATATTTTCTCTCCCCTGTCCAATTGCAGAGGGGAGTAATAGAGCAGCTTTGGTGGGTAGCTGGCATCCAGCTGAGAGAAATCCACCGCATTGGCACTCTTAATCAAATGAAACTATTAATACAGGCTCAACCAGCCTGTGGCTCTCAGAACATGGAGCAGGGCATCTTACCAATCCTCTGGGTAACCTGTTCCACTGTTTCACCACCCTCATCAAAGTCTTACTTATATCTAGTTTGAATCTACAGTCTGTTATTGCCTTTGCCATATCAGAACAAGCCATGCTAAAAAAAATCTGTCCCCATCTTTCTTGCAGCTCCCTTTAGGTACTGGAAGGCTGATATAAAGTCTTCTGGGAGCCTCCTTTTCTCCAAATGCTTTCAGCCTGAACCCCTTCCCACAGGTCCATGCCTTACCTGTGCTGAGGATCCAGAGGAGGATGCAGCACTGCAGGCGGTGTCTCAGCAGAGCTGAGGTGAGGGACAGAATCGCCTCTCTCCACCTGCTGCCCACCCTGTTTTTGATGCAGCCCAAAATACAATTGGCTTTCTGTCCTTCAAGCCTATTGCTGAGTCCTGTCTTGTGTTTAATCCACCCCCACCCCCAAGTCCTCCTTGGCAGAGCTGCTGTCTTTGTGTTCATTCCCCAACTTGTGTTGCTATCAGGGTTCACTCTGGCCCAGGTACAGAACCTTACACTTGGCCTTGTTGAACCTCATGAGATTGCCATGGGCCACTTGTCCAGCTCCCTCTGGATGGCTTCCCATTCCTCAGTCATGTCAACCCCACCACTGAACTTGGTGTCTTATTTCTTACTCTTAATACAAACTGTGTAATTGTTTAGTGCCATTTTTTTGCCATGTGATAAATACATTTCTCTCTGTACACGTCTGATGGGAACTGTATTTGATTTACTGTTCCTTTATTAGACACTTAGTTTTACTTTACTCCTCCCTATCCAAGATAAATTGCTTTCAAAATTCCCAAAAGGTGACATAGTTGTATTGAAATGCTAGTGGTTTTTAAAACATTTATATATTTTATGTATTATTTTTAAGCCCACCATTAGATTTTATAGAATTATCTTGAGAAGAAACGTAGAAATATTATTTACCACAGAAAAAAATTACACAAGATAGATGAGCAGAGGGCTTGCTTTTGCTTTGCAAGGCTTCTACTTTCTTTAGTCACAGTATTAGTTTAAGGGAATTTCATCAGCATCCATTTTTTAAACCTCCTCTGTTGAGGAAGAAAGAGTGAAATGCCCAACCCTATTGAGTTTATGGGAATACCAAAAACTCCTACTACCTCTTTAGAAATCTTGTCTTACCAGATGCAGAATATAATTGCTCCTGTATTTTAGATAACCTTGTTCAGGAGAAACTTCCACATCTGAGAGAAATGATTACACACGTGTTTAATGCTTTTTTTGCTTTAAAAGCAGACATTCCTAAACCATAAGTCCATAAACACTGTTAAGCTTTGCTGACTAAATGATGCTGATATGTATAAACAGGATTGTGTCATTCCATGACACTCTGGGTTTTTTTTTTATAGCTTTGCTGCACAGGCATTCTTCCAACAACCATCAGAGACAAAGAAAAGGAAGGGACTTGTTCCAAATAGGTCCTTCAGAAGAAAAAAGATAACATTACCCCATTATCTGGAACATCAGCAGGAAATAATTTAACTTTTCCTCGAGTATTTTTCATGTTCCTCATACAAGTTTACATAATATGAGCAGTCTTGAAGGGCAAGAAACACCTCTTCATGTTAAAGCACTCTGTAAAGTTATCTTGGAAAGCCTCTGACACTTTTCTACATCTCTTTACTGTATTTCAAAACACTCTTGTTCTTCCACTGTGAATAATGTCATTAGAGATTTAGCACAGGGTTTCAAAGATAAGTTTGGGGTTTAGTTGTTTTGGTTCTTTTACTGAATTAATTAAAACGTTTTACTCCTTTTACTTTTTCTAGTATGGCCAGTAAGCCTTTGGTCTTTGCTGCAATTACATAGTGCTGACTCATTTTCAGCTTGTTTTTCAGTATTTTCCTGCAAACATTAATCAAAAGCTGATAGCTAGCCATACAAGCAGCAACTCTGTGAAGTAGAATATGACGCACTTTGCATCCATCCTGCCTGCATTTTCCTTGAGATGGACCTTGGTCATGCAGAATTCGCAGAGGAAGTGTGAGAGGCTCCCCCATCATGCTGTCCCCCAAGAATTTCCTTCACCAGGCACAGTCCTGTCTTTAACAACTGGATCCTGTCCCTGCTCAGCAGTCCTCAGCTGTGTGGTGCCTCCTCCTACCTCTTCTTCTCTCCTATGGAGTTTTCCATGAGTTATCATAAGGAAAGAGAACTTGGTATACTGAATGTAAGCAAAGCAGGATAATTAGGATACATTGTTGTGCTGCAAAGTAATCCAAAGGTGTTGCTCTCATTCTGGATTAATAGAAATTATAGTTTAATTTAAGCTATCTATTTGCTGATACTAAAGCTAGGAGACAAAATGGCTGATGTGTGCTGCCAGGTCATCAGTTTTATATAGCAGCAATTTAAACATTACCTGTGCCTTGGTATGATATATCCATCCTAAATTCAATGACAGATCCACTTTTGGGTGACAGGAGAACTGCAATTTTGAGATTCTGAAGCGCTCAAATTCTGAGAGTGTAATCTTCCCCAAGCATGTTGCTTTGGTTTTATAATCTGGCTTAACATGCTAAACTAATAAAATACACTATGTGAAGATTATGCCTGCAAATAAGATGTGATTATAATTAATAATCCTCCCATTTTAAAGAGTATTTTAAGAACTTTGAACTGCCAGTATTTAAATTATTCCAGTTACAGTCAGTAAAGCTCCATAAAATTTACAGCTTTATATGACCAGCTTGAAGGGTTGATAGTGCTGACAGCTTTTCACAGTTTGATAGACATTCTAAAAATGTTAAGCAAAAAAAAATTAAAAATAAAATTAATCTAATGTAATAGGAACAGGACTTTCTGTTTCCTTAAATGTTTCAGGCAAATTTGTAGAAGTAAGAAAAAAATAAAATCCTCTTTTTTTTCTCACTTTCTCATACAGAAACAGCTTAGTTAAAATGAAGGTAGAGAAATAAATCTTAAATTAAGAAGATAATTATTTTGAAGTAACTGATTGAAAGAAAAGCATCCAGAAAAGGACAGAAAGGAGCTGATTTATGTAAAAAAAATGATGTGAGCAAAAATGTCTGCTATGTATGAAAGACAGAGGAAAGTGAAATAGGGTCTAAAGCAGTGTCTCGCAACTTGCAAATGAATCTAGCTATTTTTTCCCAAAGCTCTGCAAAAAGAAGGCAAGTAAAAGATTTTGTCAGTATTGTCAATTTCCAAAGTTATTACTTAGGTCAACCTATAAATTATAAGTCCTGGCCTTTTTTTTTGGTCATTTGTGGGGATTTTTATTCTTTGGTTGGCTTTTCAGCATTCAGACTGCTCTTAAATTATTTTTCTCAGACACTACCTTAAAATTTGGGCTTTTTAATGAAAGATAGGATTGTTATGGAATCTTAAGGCTGAACTAGTTGCATATGAAAGAATAAAATGTTTTCATAAAAATTCCGTGGGACGCTAGAACTGCATTTCGTTAATCCTTTTTA
Source organism: Zonotrichia albicollis (assembly GCF_047830755.1). Classification (NCBI taxonomy): domain Eukaryota; kingdom Metazoa; phylum Chordata; class Aves; order Passeriformes; family Passerellidae; genus Zonotrichia; species Zonotrichia albicollis. The sequence goes on from NC_133819.1 coordinate 139,517,352, forward strand.
GTACCTTACAAGTGCTCAAAATCATTAAGACCTAATAAGAAATGGGAAAAATTGATATCATACTTTTTTTGAACTTCAATATGAAGAAAAAATGTTTATATATTTGTTTATATATTTATTTATATATTTGTTTATATATTCATCAAGACTTTATCATAAGGGACTTTGGTTACTACAAAATCCTAGATGAGTGGAATCTTCCCCTGTCCCTCACCAGAACACTACTGGAAAAGCTATTATCTTATCCTTTAACATAAGCTATCTTTCTGAATGTCTTTATTGTTTCCCAATCTTCTTCTTCAATTAAATATTGATTCTTCTAATCTAATACTAAGGCTTATCCTTCATCATTTATCCTAACTGAATTTTTATTTTTTTGCTCTGATAAGTGAGTTTTAGTATAAAACAGAAATATGCTCTGGAATGCTCCTTGTCATTACTGTCCAAGAGGTTGGTCTGGATGACAAGCTGAAAATGAAAGGCATAAATATGCACCTAACATGGGGTTAAACTGAACACTTGAAAAGAGCTTGCATGAACTGATATAACAACTGTGTGTCAGTCCATGTCTTGACATGGACTGGGCACAAGGGTCTGTTTATACTGGAGAAAATTGATATTGCAGAAGGAAGTCATGGCAGGCACTGGGCCAGCTCCTGCTGGTGAAATTGGAGATTTCAGTGTCTAGAAAGAGCAGCACATAAATTCTGCCAGATATCATGGTTCTGGGCTGATCTTTGTAGGTACATTAAATGGATTCAAGGTTTTGGATAAACATTTCATGCACCACTGTCCCAGAAGGTTTTTCAAATCTAGAGATGTAGTCAGGATCCACACAAATTCATTCCAGTAATCATGCTAAGCAAATATTTTTTTCAAAGGAAAACATTTTTTGATCCCAATTCAGTGATAATCTGGGTTCTATTCTTTAAAAAGAGGCTCAAAAGTAATTTGAATAAGAAACTGTTCTATTTATATGTCCAATAAAAGAAATACCGACAACTTCCCAATAAATTGTGAAAGAAAATATATTGCATATGCAGAATAAAGACACTAAAACTTATGTCCTTGTAAGCCTTAAGCACAAAGCTGCATGATAATATGAGCCAAGGCTGAATATAGATGAAACCACGGTGGCTTTGCTTCTGTATTGTTCATCAATATTTAAGTACAGTCATGGTAAAAAAATCACACTAAATCAGTCATGTAAAATTATTCTGTAGTCATGGAAGAGAAGTGAATCACTTTTCAGTAGAGTTTACTCCATCAAAAGACATATGTATGAAATGAGTGGATGACTCTCCTCATGAGTTTGTCCTTTCTCATTGATCATAAAATGGCAAAACACAGATGTTAACTTTTAACTGGTTATAGTCAGGTAACAATCATCTCACAACAAATCCTGGAGCCCTTTAATCTTGTCTATCTGATAGGATGCATGGGGTTGTTTTGTTTTTCTTTTTTTTTTTTTTTCTTTTTTTTTTTTTTTTACTATTTACTATTTCACTGTCTGCCCTACACAAAGAAAGTCTGGGGGGGCTTGGACAAATTTTATATTTATTTCCATTTTTCAGATACCTTCCTGCACTAAGGCATGAAAACCATGAAGTTCCAAGCCACAGTTATTGGTACGCCTTGTTCTCTTGGCATTTCTGACAGAAGGAGTTGTGAAATGCTTCTATTCCACCTTTGTCAAACAGGCACATACAAAGGAAGGGCTGAAATTTTCATTGGGTTGCTGAGGCCTTTCACTGTGGTGGGTTGGTGTCCCTCTAGTGCAGCAGGGAAGGACAGCATGAGGTGTGCATCAAGCTCAAGCAGGAGCTGCTAATGCAGCTCAACACTGCTCAGGGCCAAGACAGAAGGGCCAGAGCAGCACAATGGATGAGTCCCTTGAGGCTGACAAAGGTGTTTCAGAGGTTTGAAATTTATTATTTGCCTCCTATTCCCCTCTCTGAAATATTCTTTAACAGTTATACAGAAGTGAACTTCTATCACAGGATTTTACTCGCTGAGGTCATTTATCCTCTGTACAGATAATTATATTCGAAAAAGGCTTGAGGGAAAATGGAGTAAAGAGAGAAGGAAATGGCAGATATTGGACACACTCTACAAATGCAAATTAGATTTGTGTTATCTTGGGAATACACACTTAAAAAAATTATTAGTTTTTTCCACTAATGCTTTGGTGAATCAAAAAAAATAGGAATATCTGAATGATCTTACAAGTTTAAATAAGTAAAAAATGTAATTGTATTTCAAGAAATAGACATCCTTGTTTATACCAAGCATTTTTGTGTCAGGAAGCATATATGGATAAGAATAGACACAGAAAGAACAAAATTCAGCCTATGGATTCTAATTATTAATTTCATTGTTTATTGGAAGTTTTTTAAAAGGCTGCAGAGGATGTCAGTAAGTCATCATAATGAAACACAAGATCATCTCATGTTCTGCATGAGAAAAAACAGCATATGCAGCTTTCCAGAAGTGGATTTTATTGAGCTGAGATTTTCTGTTCCAAAAGGAGTCAGTTAACTTACATATTTCTGCTTTATAATTAGGAGTGTGCAGAATGCTCTGAAGGAGCTAAATCAAAAGCAATACTGCAGAGGACCTCTGGAAGGCAGAGAGGAATCAGAATAGTTAGATGACTCAGAGACAGAATAGCAAATATATTGAGAAATTATGAGAACAATTTCTGTCCTTAAAGATGACACAGCAAGGAGATTTCAAATGTCAGCCTTCAAGTATGAGCTGTAATCACTCTATTAATCATACATAATGAACTCAAGTGTTTCAAGCAGAGATGTAGTCTTTTTGTAATATATTGCAGGAACTACAGAGTGACAATTATGACTACATTGTTAGTAATATACTGAAAATGTTGGCAGGTTAACATACATTTCTTTAATAATCAGACATTGTTGACTAGCATTTACTATGTTTTATTGCTCTCTACATGAGGAATACCAGTTCAAGGAATGCACAGAATAAAAAAGAAATAAGGAATGACTTACTAAATTAAACTTATTCCAGGAGCAGAATAAATTTTTCCACTTATGTGAAATACATAAAAAAACTGCCTTCTAGAAGTCTTTGCTTATTTCCTGTAAGAATGGAAACAAAGGAAATGTTTTATTTCTGTGTAGAGAAAAACCACAAAAATGCAATCAGGATTGTAATCCCAAGGCTGATAAAACTTCAGCATTTTTTCCCACTATATAAATTTGCACATCTAATGTTTGGGGATTTTTTATACCCAAAAGTATTGTGAAAGTATGAAAAAAATTGAAGTTTTTAAATCTTTGCACATTCTTTTAGTGTTTATGGTAGCTTTACACTGACTTTGCTCTAAAAAACATATATGAATTTGAAAAAAATAAGAAAAGAAAATGCATACCTCTATGTGTTATAATACAAACACTAAACATGAAAAATGTTAATTTACTGTAGTAATCCAAGAGGAATCTCAAATCATGTCAACTCCCCTATTCTAAATAGAAAGTAACACCATTGGTCATAATGTAGACAAATTATCAGAAGGAATATGAAACTTTGAGAAAAAACACAACATGCTCATTGAACAAAACCAGTTATAACCATTTATATAGAAATAGTTAGATGGACCAGTAACCAGAACGAGCCAGACTCAGACATGAGGGAGGGATACCATTGCCTAAACAAAGGCACTTATGAACTTTGGTACAGTAATATATTCCATTTAAAGGGCCTGGTTCCATTGATTTGTCTTAGATTGCTATTCCATACTGAAATAAGTATTTTGTTGGAATTTACTATTTAACTCCACAGACTATGACAATATCTTTGTTTGACTTACAGACATATATTCATGCAAGATGAATCCCACAGCAAATGTTTCAATGTAAGAATATAATGTTCTGATTAGTGTACTGAAGATTCACTAATTAGCTTGCTGCACATGGCATCCTTTAACTTTTAGTGAAAACTGATTCTCATTTATCAATATTTGGAAAAGTTGGGGGTACAAAAGACTTAGTGGCTGCTCTTTTATATCTTTAAAGAAATTAGTTTTAGCTTGAATTTCAAATTGAAATTTGCCTTGGATTAAGAATTTATCAGTGTTAATCTAAGACACAGCAGCAGAAATTTCAGCAATTTGGAAATTCATTTTGCAATAGAAAAAATAAACTAAAAATGGTTTTAAACACAAAAACAATACAGGTTTGAGTTTATGCTAAAAGATTCATTGAAAAGAATTCTTAATAACCTTAGTTGTAAGTATATATATTTTAAACAGAAACTTTAAAATTGCTCTTTTCTAATATCCGTCAAATTTAACCTGAAGAAGTCCTTCCTAGAGAAGTCTCTTTCTTAAGGGGAAAGAAAATAAGTAAATTTTAAAAATCTAAACAAAATTCAAAACAATGTAAATGCTGGACTCTATTCCATTCTTTTTTCTTTGCTCATTTTAGATTTTCTTAAATATTTTATTTATTTGTACATTTTAGAATATCTCTAGTAATACTCCATAATATTTATATAGAGTTCTGAAAGTGTAGTCTCTGATAAATCTTAGAGGATCTTCTTGTGACTGGTCAAAGTAATAGGTAGGTAAGATATTCTTAGAGGGATTCATTTGAATAGAGAAGCGAGGTGATAACCTGTAGAAGCCAGAGAAAAGGTGAATGCAGTTGTCAAGAGGAAAGCTGGTCATTAGGGGCTAATATTAGGTTTTGGGGATGGAGAATAAAATAAGACTTCCTAATTTCTTTCCTTACTTTAATGCATAGCTTAGAAAATGTTCCTATCTACCACATTTTTATTCAGAAACTGCTTCACAAAGATGTCACTAAAGCTCAAATGGACAAAGGTAAGACATAGGAGAATAGATATTATGATGTAATATAATTACTAATGATGAGGCTTGGAAATAAATTGGAAAATATTTATACACTAATTTATGTACAGACTATAAATTATATTTTTAACAAGGGAAATAATTTATATTTTTTAATGAGGGGAATAAAATTACATTTTGAACAATGTAATACCTAAAAATCTAATATGAAAAATATTTTAAAATTTTCCCATCTTAAGAAAATCTGGAAATGTTTTGAAACCTCTAATTAATCTGCCCTCTTATTCTGATGTGTAATCTACAATATAGCCTAGAGTCAATGACCATGCTAAAAATTTTCTTGATGGTTATGATATTTTAGGTTAAATTCTCAAGACCAAATCCTTCCTCTTGAAATTGTCCTGCTTAGGGATTTATTTAGGGTTTTTTACAACTATGCAGTAACTTTCAATCCATCAGAATTCACCAATTTTAAAAGAACAACTTAAAGAGAACAATAAAGTGTTTTCTGTTTTCCTTTTCATCTTTCATTTAAGTGCTATGAATTTTAAGGCAAATGAAGAGAGAAAGTAGTAAACACAGAGCGCTATTTAGAAGTTCATCTTTTCTACCAGGTTTATTTTTATGTCTCTCAGATACTTTTCCTGCTGATGTGACATCCCATTAGTACCTACATAGCACAACATCCTGGTTTTTGCTACTCTTGTATTTTGCTACAATAATGTTCCCAGTACTTTGGGAATAATTCTGTTCAAAATAAAAACCCTTAAGTGCCTGTATAGCTGTTTGGAGATTGTGTATGCTGCAGATGCAGCAGATTAACCCATCAACACGATTTTTACTTTCTTGCTAAAGTAACTTTAAAGAGACATTTTTCAAAATGGGACAATATGGAATGAAAAATTCATGCTGTGTATCTGTCTATATATATATATGTATACATATTTATATTTTATTCAGTGATATTTATTTTTTTTAATTTTGAGCTTTATTACTTTCATAATTTCACATCAACTCTAAGAAGATCAAGACTTTATCATGACTTGAGGTATAAAAACTCTTCAGGAAGAGCATTTTTTGTCAGTAGTTCACAACTGAGTTTAATGAAGAGAGATGGCTTCATCTTCAAGTCTTGATGGATCTATTAATTTAGGACTAAGATTGCTTATAATGGAAGTCCAGGATATACTTTGGAATGAGTCTGGATTTTGACTATCAGATGAGATTTCTTCTGTGAGAACAAATGCAGTAGTTGATATCTGAATTATGAAGGCAGAAAGAATAATAATTTTTTCAGTGAAAACAGAATAAAAAAATGAAATTCAGTTAAATTATCAAGAGTTTAAAAATTTCTGTAAATTTTGTTGCTTTCTGTAACAGTTTTCTAATAATAACGTCACTTGATATATCACCCAATATCCCTGGTATAAAGAGATCCCATATTCCCTGTGTCTAAACTTTGTCTAAACTATACAATGTAGGGGGACTTCTAGAACCATGATAATGATGAGCTTCTCTATTTTATGTCACTCTATTCACCCAGTACTTTGAAAATATTTCTGTGTCTGTCTCAACAAGCATTGCCAACAGGTTGGTAAACTCTTTCACTACTGAAAGATAAATGAAAATATGTATATGTGAAATATATGAAAGATAAATGAAAATATGCTGTTCAATTTGCTGCAATGATCTTCTTGCATCACAGGTTTCTCCTTCACACGGCATTATCTCAGAGTTAAAAGCATCTTGTATATTCCCGAAACAGCTAGAGCACTCATTGAGAAAATGAATTGTAGAGCTGAACTCTACAACTTAGTTAAAGAAATTCACAGCTCATGACTCCTGTGAGCCAGGTTGAGGAAGGACATGTAGAACCTTAAATACAGCAGGAAATTTTCAATGGAATTTGATAAATATAATTTACTTTGGCTAACATATTACGAAAATCAAGTTATATAGAAAGTTCCAATGTAGGTACACGTTTTTTCAGGCATATCAGGTAACGGTTAATATACATTAGGTCATAGTGACCATACCCATCTAAAGGCAACATGAGTTACAGTCTGTTATGTCTTTACTAGGAGGAGCATAGTAAACTCATTGGTTTCTGTGAACAGAGGAATCAAAGTAATTGCTCACTGTCAGAGAATAACAACTAAGAGGAAGGGAAGGAAAATAAAATGGATGGTGGGAAAAATCTTTGGAGAGAAAAAAGAAGAATTGGAACAATGTGGAAAGAAGCAAAGTATTCAGAAGTGAAACCATATAAATGATGACAGGAAATGCTAGTCATCCCTACCTTATTTAAAAGAAAGATGTTTCTCTGATTTTCTGTCTGGCATGGCAAGATATACATTTTGTGTGCCATAAGGCAACCAAGATTTAAAAATGCAGTCTAAGATGGTCTTGCAAGATCCTTCTTACACACTGAAGAGAAATAAGCACTTTTACCTAATTTTTTTTTTAACTTTGCCAGGCATTAACCCTGGCCCACAGCTAAACACCATTCAGCTTCTCACTGACTTCCCCCTGGTGGGTTAGGGGAAAGTATTGGGAGGGTAAAAGTGGGAAAACTTGTGGGTTGAGATAAAGTCAGTCTAATAAGGAAAGACACACACACAAAGAAAAATAAAGAAAGTATTCACCCCTTCCTGCAGGCAGGAAGGTGCTCAACCATCTCCATCACATGTAAAAGTGAGTTTTGACAAGACAAACATGATTTCAACCGTAACCCACTTCCTCCTACTTCCCACAGAGCTGTATGTGCTGAGCATGATGCTACATGGTCTGAATGTCCCTTGGGTCAGCTGGGATCAGCTGTCTCAGGTTTTTCCTCTCCCAAATACCTCAGAACCCCCAGCATCCTTGCTGGTGGCATGGGATGAGAAGCAGAAGTGTTGTTAAGAACTGCTCATCAGTATGATCATAAACATCCCTGCATTATCAACATTGTTTCCAGCAGAAATCCAAAATCTTACCCCATACCACTCTCCCCCTGCCAAAACTAGCACAAACTTTCAGATTGAGATTTAGGAAAACAGGATGAAGCAATGGCCAGAAGCTGAGTTGGAGAAGGTTTAGGCTGGATATTAGAAAAAGAGTTTTCAACTCAAGGGTGTTTGGGAAGTGGTCACAGCACCAAAACTCATAGCTCAAGAAGTGCTTTGACAATGCTCTCAGGAACATGGTGTGTCTTTTGGGGATGGTCCTGAGCAGAGCCAGGAGCTGAGCTCAGTGGACCTTTCGGTCCCTTTCAACTCAGTACATTCTGTGACTTTCTGCAGCTGTCATAAACTATGGGAAGAAAAAAAAATATAAAAGTAGCAGTTCTTTTCCTTCAAACAGCATAAGTTAGGTAAGATGACTGCTACACACTGCTAATCACCTCAGTCATATAATTGAATATTCATAATTTTCATAGAAGAAACTAGAATAACTTGGTTCTTTCTAATATCCATTTCAAAATAAGCATTTAAATTTGATTTCTCAACGCATTTGTTAGATAACATCTGAAATACATATATACTTACTTGTTTTGTTCCAAAATGGAGAAACTTGGTAACATTTTTGAGGGTTGCTCTGAAGCTTCATCTCTGGATGTCTTAACAAGTGACACAACTCAGTTTCATCTAAAGGACAAAAATAAAAGATTACATTACCATCTAACCAGTAGAGACTGAAGTGTGTATTTCTGTATAACATCAGAAAGCATCTGCTTCTTATTTAAGTAATTGTTTTTATGCACTAATAGTGTGCCTCTGCCTCACATGCAGATTTTGGCCCCATATGCGTCCTTGATTAGCGGCTGAAAGGTCATGTTATGCTTTCACAGTTATTACGTGAGAAGAAAGAGAAATAAAAGAAAAGAAGGAAGGGAGACACAAAAATTTGTCATATTTTTTTCTTGAGCTTCTTGGACTATGGCAGATTTTCCTTTCTCTAGTTACATTTCATGCTTCCTTGCCAGTGTTTTCTATTTTAGAAACACTGATTTAAATAAAAGATACTAAAGTTTTTCAATAGTATTTAAAATGCCTGCAAAGTATTAAAAAAGGGCATTAAAACCATCAGTCAAATTTGAATAAATTTCAGCTTAAATTGTCAAATGAGTGAAAATAAAAAATAATCTAATTCTATACATGAGTTACTGGGAAACAAACATGCTAAATATGATAGAGTGGCAAAATAGTATTCCATTCTACTGTAGAAAATATCTTAATGCCTGAGTCTGTGTTCATCTTTGTCCTACTTGTACTCAAGTCCTAAAACACATGCCAGAATACAAACTAATATTCATTCTAATATTAACAATGATAATGTTAGAATAAAGAAAGGTAAGACTGCAAGGGCAGAGAAGGCTATTAAAATTATTTTTATATTAGCAATAAGAAAAAAGAAAACAGTTTCCAGGGGAAAAATCATCAAATAAATGATCGCATTGTCATTATTTACTCATGACTTCAGTGTTGAAAAAATAAGTAAATGGATTTTTTTCACTCAGGTTTCATCCAGCTTAGCTTTATCTTGAATAATCTCACTATCACACTTAATTAGCTATTACAGTTGCTTTGGGAAACAAAGAAATATCAGCGGACCACCTGGGATTAGTTTACTTCAAAGGCATCTTGATGTTAGCATCACCTATTGCAACAATATTTTACAGAAGCATGAATAACAACTGTTCACTCTGTTACTAGTACATAGTCAATGGGTAGAAATAGTCTGTTTTTTTCTTCAGTCAAATAGGAAAGAGGCCATTTTCCAAATTCCCTTAAGCTTTGAATCAGTAAAATTAAACACAGAATCAAATTTAATGTATTAAAAATATGCAAAGGCACGTTTGCCTAAGTCATACTCAGTTGAGCATAAAAACAGTAGGAAAAAAAATCATACTAAATAGGGCCCACTACATTTTTAGCTCTTATGCTTATTGGATGGGTTTACCAGTTACATCTTGATGCTTTTCCTCACCTGACTTCCATGTTACTATGCAAACCACTTTTGCACATGAAGTTTTTGAAGAACATTTTTTTCTCTGTCTGTTGATACTATTCATAGAAATATTAATATTGGAAATTACCTCTAAGATCATCAAGTCCAACTGTCAGCCCAGCACCACCACCATTAAACCACATCCACCATTAAACCACATCTACCATTAAACCATGTCCTCAAGTGTCATATCCACACATTTTTGGAACACTTCCTGGGAGGATGAATTCAGTGGATGAATTCATTGTTTCCCTGAGCAACCTGTTCCAATGCTTTACATCCTTTTCTGTGATTTTTTTTTTCCCTCTAGAACCCAAACCTCCCCTGGTGCAACTTAAGGCAAACTTCTCCCATCTTGTCACTTGTTCTCTGCGAGAAGAGGCTGACACCCACCTCACCACACCCACCTGTCAGGTAGTTGTAGAAAGTGATAAGTTCCACCCTGAACCTCCATTTTGCAGACTAAATAACCCCAGCCCTCTGAGCTGCTCCTCATGTGACGTGCTCCATTCCTTCTCCTCTCTCTTAGCTATCAGATTTTTGTTCTCTCTGCATTTTGTTTCCATGATTGACTTCTATTTCCCCAAATCCCGTTTCAGGATTACTCACTGACTAGTTTTTGCACAGGTCTTTTTTTTGTGCTCTATGCCATTTTATTGCTTAAGCTAAATTGAAGTTAATAGAAATTAATGATAGACAAGAACTCTTTAGCTTTTTTATGTAAAACAGCCATGCATGGTGGATATTTGGTAAAAGTATAACAGAATTTATTCAAACTCCTATGAATTTTGTTACTCAGAAATTTTTAAAAAAATTAGTTGTTTATACATCTACCTTATTTTCACGGACTTTAGTCTGCCAAATTTTTGTTTACACCACATATTTGACTAATGTTTTACTGACTGTAATAGCAAGGTCCTCCTTTTCACTGCTAATAAATTCGGTCTGTGTACTCTTCTGCTATCCGTTTGACTTTTTAGTTTTGAATTTTCCTCCTATGTGTTATTTTTTCAGCATGTCACACTGGAAATATTTCATTTCAGATCTAAAGCACTAAATTTGGTGGTTGAATTTCATACCATGGGGATAAAACCACAACAAAGTATTTTCAGCTTCTAACATTTTTAACAGAAGTGTGGAACTTTTCACTGGATATAAAATTGGTAGCAGTCTTGGTGTACTGTAAATACAGTAATAATACTGTATATAGTATTATTTACGGTTATATATATTATATGTATATTTATTATATACAGTATATATATTAGATACAGTAGCAGATACTGTAAATAATGCACTGTAAAGGCATTTGTCTCCTATGTACTCTTTAAAGCATTTTCTAATGTCTACAACTTCCTTAGACACTCAGTTTATATACTACTTCTGAAAAATAATTTTTCCCAGTTTATAAAAATGAACTTCAAATTCATTCATACATTTTGGTATTTATAATCATTGAAACTTCTTTCTTCTAAGTTGATTTTCCTGTATATCAGTGTAGGCTTCATTAAACAATGCACTACAGCTCATATTCCAAGGCTAGATATCAATGAGAGATGGAGATGGTCAATGCTACTGCTGCCCAAACATCTATGTTGTGTAAGTACTTTATAGTGAGATATTATATTGAGGTATTGCTATGTTCAAGTCTTTTATGCTCCTTCTTGTTGCATTTCAGGAAGGTGCAAAAATCTTAGCTTGTCAGTATTTTTTTAACTCAGTTATTTCATGACTGAGTGCCCTTTTACGTGTTTGAAGCGTTAACTTCAGTTGTTAAATCTGAAACACCTCTGCCCAATCAGATTCTAACAAAGTTAAACATGATGCTGTAATCCTGTGCCCCACAGTTAATCATGATTGCCATTGCTAGTACTGAGCCAAAGGCTTTGTACTCAGTTTGCAAAACTTTCAAGAGTGAGGCTCTACTGACTTTGTCCGAAATTTTTTCCACTTTCATGGAAAAGAGCACAATTTGGTGGAGGAATCTAGAGAAGAATTTCACCATATGTGTAGCAAGAAAAGAGCAGATAAGGAGAACTCCCTGGAAAAGTAAGTGAATCAACAGTCTCTTTCCACAGGGAAGATGAACTGATACAAGGGACATTTACCAGTCACCTGCATTGTTTTGTGCTTTCTCTTGGTAAGAAGATCAACCATATGCTCAGAAATTTGGTCCAAAATCCTGTGCGTTGCTGTACGTATTTTCCCATTACAAAGGCTCAAAAGACTCCATCCGCTCATTCAAGCGAACAACAGAAAAACCAAACAAGTCGACATTTTCAGTAAAGTCTAAGGATGTCTATGAGGCCCCTGGCAGGTTATCCAAAGTAAATGCTTAGGACAGGTGATTGAACCAAGAGCTTTGTCTTGCAGAGACACACTTATGGAGAAATGCTAACACCCTTCAGAAACAGAGGCAAAATCATAGAATCATAGAATAAATCGTCTTCCTTTTTTTTTTTTTTTCAATATGTCATCTGTTAGCTTGTGAAGTAGTTGATGATTTTTTTTTTCCTAAATTCTTTCCTATGCTTTAAATGTGTTTATTTTTGAATGAGTGGACAAAAATAACAGTGAAAGAAAAAAAACCCCTAAAGTTTAAGGAAAATTTCTCATAATTCAAACATTAATTGCTACAGGTAAAGAAAAACATCATCCACACATTGATGATTAGGTATAAATCAAAAACTTAAAGTAAAAAAAGCTCTTGTTAAAATAATGAAATAATGCACATGTAACTGAATGAAAAGAATTTTTGATATGAAATATACTGTGAGCCTACATTCACATATGGCTAGAAACAACTTGGGACAGGTAGATACTGGAAAATGTCCAGGAAAAGCTACATAATAAAACTAAATTTCTTCAATCTGTCTCCAAACTAAAATTAATATAGACAGTTCAGAACTATGAAAAAAGCCATCTGCTAACTAGTGAACATACTGTCCACAGAGTCAGTATTGTACAAAGGCACAGTCAATTAACTTTTATTTTAAACTCTGTTTCCCAAAGATATAAAAGTTTTTTTCTGAAATAAATCTCAAAATGTTGAACAAATTCACAATATAGAATCAAACTCTTATACAGTAAAAAAGTTATGTCTTTTTTATTTAAAAATCTTCCAGTAAGACTTCTCATCTTCCAGATAGTCCATGAACGAATAAATCCATATTCTCATCACTTTTTATATTTTTTATTATTAATTTAGAAATTCACTTTCAAGATTCTGGCAAAACCTTCTTTCTGGCAAAGACATTTTTAACAATCAAAATGAATTTTTCAGGAGTATAGACTCATAAATCTGACTTGTTACATGAAAAAAATACCAATATGCTTCTCCCTACCCCTCATTCTATTCTCTACTTGATGGCAATCCAAAGGAGGGTTTTTTTCTAATATAAAACTTTATATGAAAAAAATATGCTTATTTTAGTTTTATCCAGCTGTTTTTTAATAAAAGAGAAAAAGCAATACATTATTACCAATGTTACATAAAATGGCTAACTAAAACTCAGGGACATTTTTGGTTTTTTGAACTAATTCCTTTTGAGCCAGCAAATATTATTAAGTAAAATGTTCTGTGTCCCTGTTTTGAGTAAAATGAGCACCTGTTTAGGGTGCTAGCCTCTCTTTCATACAACTCAATCCAGGCAAGGTACATTGGCCTCAATGAGATTGAAACACATCAGTGACAGCTGTGCTGCATCCATTCAGAGCTTCAGCAGCCCAGGACAGTTTGCAGCTGACATGCAGGGTGTGACAAGCCCGATGGACTGGAGCATTCCAAGAGAAAATAGTAGGTATTGGTACTATTAAGGGTCTTGCTTGCCCTTCTGTAACTCATTTCACTCTCTCAGGAAAAGTGTTATAAGGTGTTAACCTATCTTGGTAGTAGTGCTTCTCTTCTACAGATTCTACCCTCAGTGTCTAAAACTCCTGTAAAATTCAGAAGGAATTTGCTGGAGAATCTGAAAAACTTGACATGCTTGTCAGATTATCTAACAGAAGAATATGGTAAGTGCACAAAGGTCCTGAAATTCTAGGAGTCAGTCCTCAGTCTCAAAAGTTTTGGCAAAATGACTGTATGTGTGTGCAAAGATTCATATCAATATCTCTTGCAAAGCTGAATGGAAACAGTAATTGCAACAATATATAATACTTATAAGAGTCTTTGTCTGCAGTACATAAAGATGCTTACAACCTTATTCTAGGTAGCAAACCCACATTGCCTAATTTTACAATAGCAGGAGTTTTAGGCTGTACTTAAATACTATCTGAACTTGGACTTAATAAAACTACATTGACATATCTGAGAGAAAAATTTGTCTCAGAATGTTTCTGTGACCTGGTGAAATGTGAAACATTTCTAGCAGTTCACTGTTTTTGTGGTTTAATCTCAGATGGCAACAAAGCACCAGGCAGCTGTCTCTGGTCACTCTCCCTCAATTTGATGGGGGAAAACTGGGATTGGCAAAAGTGGAAAAACTTGTGAGTTGAGATAAAGACAGTTTAATAGGAAAACCAAAAGCCATATGCACAAACAAGAAATAAATCACAATTTCCCACAGGAAGGAAGGTGCTCAGCCACCTCCAGGAGAGCAGGGCCCCATCAGGAGTAACGGTGATGGAAAACAAGAGCCAATGTCCCAGCAGAGAAGGGGCAGAGCCCAGAGCCATGCCGGCACGGTGAGGTTGGCTGTTCTATACCACACAAATCATCACAGCTGGGTGTGGCTTTGTGGGGAAGGAAAGGTGAACACACCGTGGAAGTGGTGCCATTTTGTTCTGTTTTCTTCCTCTTTCCAGGGGAAGTTGCTGGGACCACCCCTGCAGATCATTCTGTCCTTCACCCAGTGCCACCCATCCCTTCCCATCCCTTGGAAAGAACACGATTTCAAGTGGCAAACACAGCTGAGCCCAGCAGTCCAAGAGTGGGTGTCACGACATGGACAATCCCAACTTCTTAGGTCTTTGTCCATCATTGTTTTCCTTGTCTGGGGCTCAGGGATGGGGAACAGGAGCTGTGGCAATGTCTGCCATCTTGTCTCTGTCTCAGTGGCCATGCAGAGCTGAGTTGAGATGGTGAGAACCTTTCATGTGCAAAGCACCTTCTCTTTTGTGTACCTTTGTTATTAATATTACTGCTGTTATTGTGCTTTTCTTATTCTGCTGCTGTTTATTTTCAGCAAATTGTTGTCTCAACTCAGTCTCTGTCTCTCTCACCAGAGGTGGGGCAAGGTGAAGGGAAGTAGCTCACTTTGAATTAAATTTCCAGCTGGTTTTTAAACCATCACAACTGTCCATAACTCAGAATTTCACCCCCTTCCTCCTTTTCCCCCCAGCTTCATAAGGTGAACATGATGCCAAATGTTATGTAATACCCCTTGGGTGACTCAAGGTCAGCTGTCCTGGCTGTTCCCTCCCAGTTCCTTGGGCATCACCAGCCTCCTCACTGGTGGGGTGCAGTGAGGAGCAGAAAAGGCATTGACTGTGCAAGTACTGCTCAGCAATCACAAATAGCGCCTGAATTATAAACACTGTTTGCAGCAAAAAATCAAAACCTAGCCTCATATACTAGCTACTGTGAAGAAAATTCAATTTACCATGGCCAAAATCATCACAACTTCAAATCAAATTATTGATTTGATGTCAAAATTAATCAGAAGACTTTGTTTTTAATTTTGCTACTACCAAAGTTTTTGTGGACCCCTTAAAATCACACAAAAATCATTAACATTTGACTCATGATCTGTACACTCTCTAGGAATAATTCTGAAGAAAATGTGGGTATTTTATATTGCTTTGTTTGTTTCTGAAGAAAACGGGCAATAATTTCACTAGGTTTGATTACAGATTGTTCTTCCTTGTTTTATTCTCCACTCATTTCCTGCTTTAATAAACTTCAAAACAGCCATATTTGAGCCACTTCTTTCAGTTTTCAAAGACTGAAGCTCAATGCTCCTTTTCAAATCATTGACAGGTACCCCTTTCAAAAGAAAAAATAATTCCTCTCATTTCATATCTGTCTACACCATTTACAAAATAATATTACTTCTCCATTTAAGGGGAGGCTATTTTACTGGTGTCACAATTACTTCTAATGTAGCAAAAGAAATAGAAATTAAGCAATCAAAATCTGGAGACAAACAGGTAAGAAATAACCACAAATTTCTATTTTCACATTAGATGAACTTACGGAGAATTTATGTTGCTTTCCTTTTTTTCTCTCTTTTTTTCTCTTTTTTTTTATTTTTTTCAGCTTGTTTAGTTATATGTTTGATTTTTTTTTCATTTGAAGTTTTTGTTTGATGTATTTTCACTCCTACGGAACAGACTTCTCAGACATCACACACGACAAAAAAAGAATCATCAAATTCTATAAAAAATAGATGCTTGACCCTTACAGTGCAAGTACAGGGTATGAGGCAAACAGGTGTTTGGTGGGTTGGAAAATGCTTTCAGCCTTTAGTGTTTCATAGGAGTTAAATCTTTTCAGTTTCCCTTTAGGTTTCACACTGGGCCTGCTAAATTGCAGAGTGTATTGCTGAGTGGAGTGTCACAGAGCAATGAAATAAATACGGAAGGGGAAGAGTAGGAAAGGGAAAGGGAGAGGAAGAGGGAGAGGGAAAGGGAGAGGAAGAGGGAAAGGGAAAGGGAAAGGGAGAGGGAGAGGGAGAGGGAGAGGGAAGCTTTGACAGCACAACACAAATTAAGACGAGGAGGTGTGCCGTACTCCTCACTTGTTTTATTCAACACCTGTTCACAAGACACATCAAATTAGGTTTTGAAAGAAAAGAGAAAGATTTACACAGAAGTAGAAGCTTATAATGCAGTTTGCTCCAAAGATATTTCACAGCCCTAATTTAGAAATATTTTAGCTATCATACAAATTTCTGCCAATTTTTGAAATGTCATACATTGCTTGTTGGAGAGAGGCTTTTTATGTAAAAGAAAATAATTTTCTGAGAAAACCTTCAGAGTACTTTTGAAAGTGTTGAAAAGCCAGTGTTATCCCTGCTTATATTTGAGACTAGCTCCACAGTTTTTTCACCCTGATTATATTGATTTATCTGGAAAAAACACCCAAAAACCACAACATAAAAAAAGAGAATAGATTTTCTTCGAGCCTTTTCTATTAAAAAAAGATTTTTTTATTGATTTAAAACACAGACTGGAATAAATTCTATAAATTTATGTGAAAAAAGATTTAATAGCAAATCTTACAGAGACTTTGTTAAAGAGTCACTACTACCTCTTTTGTGTGTTGGCTCCTGTTTAGGCCTACACCTTTGGGTGTCTTCTGAGATGTCTCCAAAAAATATTTATCAATTCTGAAGTAAAATATGATGAAGATAAATTTTCCAGGGATTTACTTATCTGATACCTGGCTTCTGTAATATTTTTCTGGTTAGTATCACTGGAGAAAATGCCTTTGTAGCTGTCCAGTTCTAAGATTTATTTGGACTAAAGTATATTTTGAAAATAGGTTATCAAAGTATTTCAATTAATCATTTAAATTCTAAGCCATATCTTCAGAAAATCCTACCTTTGAAAATTAAAGAATGTTTGCTAAAGCTCAGGAAAATGTGTGAGACAGTCCTAATAAAATTTAAGGGAAGAGGAAAGAGTACCAAAAAAGCAATGGAAAATTATAAGGAAAGGGCAGTACATGACAGTGAATAAAACCAGGATTATCTTTTTATATTTAATCTAGAAACATTTATGTTTGTATATGCATACATATATTCATAGGTATGTATATAAAAATACATTATGCACATATAGATATCTCAAGAAAGAGTCTGTTTTAAGAAGATGAAAGCAGAAGGCAGAAATGGATTTAAAACACACAAAAAACCAAATTTGAGGGGAGGAGCATAAATTTTAAAAAAGTGAAAAGATAATGAAAATGATGTAGCCATCAGAAGATAATGAAATACAGCCAAATGAGAAGTTACTAGGTTCAGTTGGATGTGTAGAATTTGGAAGCACAGCTGAGTGTCAGGGGAAATAAGAAAGAATGGAAATTTATGCTGTAAGATGCAAAAGAATAATCAAGTTTTATAATAAATCTCGTACTTCTTGGCAACATCTATACTTGGCTAAGGTATCAGAGAAATTGTACATACAAATAACTACAAAGATTTAGAAAGGTTAGCCAAGTACTTAGCAAAAATTGTTACTGAAACTCAACTAATTTATAAATCTATATAATGAATTAATGCCTTCTTTATTAAAATAGTGTATATGGTGGTTTACAGCAAGTTGTAGCTCTTTGTTTTTGCAGTTGAGCACATGTTCGAACTGGTAAATAGCTTCACCAGTTGTTTTTTTAATAGAAATTGCCCCCTTTTTCTCAAGATTTTCTGGCTTTGCAAAGAAAGCAAGTACCTTCATATATATTTCCTAAAGCTCCTTCTAACCTGACAGTGAAAATGAACATTCTTCATTTTCTCTTCTTTTTCAAAAATAATACCAGGCTTCCTCAATATATTTTCAAAACCCCATTTTAAATTATTTGCAAATGGCAGTAGAACACAGAAGAAAATGTCTCCTTGGATTTAACATGTACTGATTGTAACCATATTTTATACTGTGAAGCATTTCTTTCCCTTTCCTTGGATGGAAAAGGAAAAGGTAATTTAATGCCTCTTTCTAAAGGATTCTGTGCTTCACTTTCTAAGTGGTTCCTTGAATTTTGTTCAAGCCACTGAAAAATCAAAATACAACTCTAGCTAATCTTTGAAACTCACGTGGAATGGCTGATAATGACATCTGAATTTATTCTTTTGAATAGTGGGCTATTTTCACAAATTACCTTCAAGTTTCTTCACAAAGAGACAAACATTTAGAGTTCTACCTCTTTGACAAGAA
Organism: Zonotrichia albicollis; assembly: GCF_047830755.1. Classification (NCBI taxonomy): domain Eukaryota; kingdom Metazoa; phylum Chordata; class Aves; order Passeriformes; family Passerellidae; genus Zonotrichia; species Zonotrichia albicollis. The sequence continues at coordinate 139,536,061 of NC_133819.1, forward strand.
GAGTGTCTTACTGACAAGATTGTATAAACCCCTCTTAAATTAATCTCTGTCATTTCTGAGGCTACTTGGAAGTACTTGTTTAGGGAAGGAAAGCCCACAACCATTTACTGTGTGAAACAGCAATTTAATGAAAAAGTCAGTTGTCCTGAAGGCAAATGAGAGAAGTATTCATTCATTAACTTGCTTAATAAATAAATATAGACAGTTTGAATGAAATAGGAAAAGTTTAACTTATTCTAATTCTATGTCTGCAAGATATCTACAAGGAAGAAGAAAAGAAAAATAAGTTTTGGGGTTTCTAGGAAGGGGTTTTTCATGTCTTTATATTTTTTGCATTTTCCAATGTGGTTTGAATTAAACATAAGGAAATGGAATATTGCAGAAATTGAATACATTACAGGCTTCTAATGGTTTACATTATACAATCATGTGGTCCCTGTTAGGTTTTCCAAAGGTTTGGATTTACTAGGAAAATATATTTAGGACTACTTTTTTTTCTTAAGTGGAGGATAAATAGGACGATAAATGGATGCTTTGATAATGATGAAGCCATGCGTTTAATTTATTTTCAGCTTGGAGTTTTCTTTCAACATAAGTGACTTGGCTTCAAATTCACAAGAATCTAATTGAAGTAATTTGTGCTGCCCTCTGCTTATAGCTATCCACATTCTCAAGTACTCTGGTGAGGCCCAAAAGTTTGGGAAAGTCTTGGATCATGACCATAGCTGTTTGTGCTGCTCCATAATGGATGGATCTTCATAGAAGCTGAGCTACTACCCAGCAAATCCCGACCCCACTACCACATATCTACACCACAGAATTATATATTGCACATTCCCAGAGCTAGGCCACTTGTGTATTACAGGCACAGAAGAAATTAGTAGTGGCTTTTTATTTTTTACTTTCCTTTCTACTTTTTTCTTCTGAAACTATGTAAAAATGAAGAAAATTTTCTTTGTATTAAAAGCTCTGTCTTCGATCCAGCCTCATTTCCAGCATATCCGTTAGGAACATAATTGCCATAGGCACCTTTTATAATATTTTAAGAAGTTTTATTTTATGCAAGGTGGTACAGTTTGCACACTAAGGCTGATCAGATTTCTGAAATAGATCCTTGTGTGCAATGGACCATATGATCTCATTTTAAGTCTGAGTGAATTTAAGCTCATTCATAATTTTTCGTTTGATTTTGTGTCTGTCCACAGACCAAATGCAATTTGATACATTGTTACACAAAACATAATACTAAATTATAATATATTATATACTCCATTTAACATTTTGGTTAATAAATGCTCAGCCTTTCTTATAGTGTGTAGGTACCTTGTGGTTTTCATTTTAAAAATTCACAAATAAGAGTGAGAGAAGAGTCAGCATTCTGAAAAAATTGCTACAAAAAACTCAATATATTATTTAATTGCCAAACCCTCCCCTAAAAATACATAAAAAGTAGTCTTCTTTTGATATTGTGAGATTAATATAATTTAAGAAAAAAAAAAAAAACTCAAAACCTAAAATTTAAAATATAATCATTCTATTAAAAAGTTGGAAAAGTGTCAACACTACATTTTTGGAGAAAGATCTATTGGGATTAGATGTCTGACAGATAGTGGAGTTGTAGATTGCCTGTGAATTGCCATGTAGCTCATGTCTACCATCCATATACAAGGGGAAATTCCACAAGATACCTCCAGAACCTGCTAAAAAGAGAAGTTTTAAGACTGAGATTTTAAGATTTGAGTTTTTTAAGATTACTCTAAAATTACTACACAGTCTATCTCAAAAGTAGTTCAAATGTAGTCCCTTCTACTTATGGAAAAATGTTATTATTTAATACAAGGAGAGTTTCAACTAATTACATTTTGAAGAATTTGGCTCAAAATTTACTGCATTTTGCTCTTTTCATGGCTAAAGCAAAATTTTGATCACTTCAGACCAGGCCATGAAAATACTTATAATTTAGTTAATTCAGGAACCAAAATGGAGCAATATACAACATATATCTGTAACAGAAGCTTCACTTTGCAGGTGGTTCATATCTTCCAGGCACCATCTAGAAAAATATTTTTGAAAACAAACCCTGAATCTGTTTTGTCATACTTCTCAAAATTTTACTCAAATTTTGAAAAAAAACCGACAATTTTTTGCTGGTTAAATTCTAAAGGCTTTATGAACAAAGAAACTTTAGCTCAGTATAGCTATACTCTTAGCAGATGACTCTTATTCTTCTTTGGACATGTCAATACTACACTAACAATACTCTGATTTATTTTTTTTCCCCCAGGAAAAATTAGTGGCTGAAATGAGATTTAGAAGAATAGGAGAACATTTGTGTATAGTCAAAGCATACATTCTAAGTATATAGAGTACAATGACCACATTAAAATCAGGACATCTTCTCTCCTTTGTACTGTGAATTAACAATTTTCTTTAATGCCTTAGGCAATATACATGCTTATGTCACCGTTGTTCATTTCTATTGCATTTCCTATGAGGTGTTACTTTGTAAGTACTTTAGCCATTTATGCTACAAATTCTGCCTCCTAGGTAGTTTACTGAAGATTTATCAGTTTGATATGTTTCTTTATTTTGTTTACAGTGACAAATCAAATTCTTCTCTACCTATTAATTATCAAGAGTAAAGAAACTGCAAAAAAAGAGAACTAAATTAAAAAAAAAAACTGTTTTACAGCTTTTCCACTCAGTATCAGCAGTTCACAGACATCACCAAGTGAATGAAGGAATTAACCTAATCTTAGATTAAAACATAACAACATAAAATTATCAAATAATAATAAGGTAGAAAAATAATCCAGCTCAATACTAGTACTAGCAGTCCAACATTTCACTTAGCCAAATATAGAATTATGTGTTTCTTTATAATATGACTTGGTCATCAAAGTATTCCATGGCTGATCAACTGCAAACTCTGCACTGGAACAGAGTCAAATCACAATAAATTTTTATCCTACATGGGCATAATTTTTTGTCATTCTTTATTTCTCTACCCTGTTTTTTTAGTTCTTGCCTATCTGTTTGATCCAAATTCATGCTGATAACATACATTTTGAACATTGTGGACATCAAAGGGACAGAAGTTTCACTGAAGAAATCTATCTATCTATCATCAAATGGAAAACTGTGAAAAACTTTTTCACAAAAAAAATGACATTGTGGATTCATTGTACGGTAATAGAGGGAGTACAAAGAATAAGTGGCTTTTGTACAGCATGCACATACTTTAGTAACAATTGTTATGCTTGTTGAATTTTTAGCTTAAGGTGTTTCTAAAACACCAGTGTGTAAGGATTTCATCTGGATCTTTAAATCTATAGTTATTCTGGTGCTCATTCCTTACATGATGTTAGGCTGCAGTTAGTCATACAAGCTAAAGCAGTTATACAAGTAAAAGCATTAAAAAGACTTTTCCACCAAACTCTGCTCCTCAAGTTTTGGAGTCATTGCTCTTTTCAGCTGATGGCAACTTATTTTTTCTGCCAGATTAAATAGGCACCCCTTTGACTCTGTATATGCCTCACCTTCTTTGTATCCAGTCTGTGCCTCTTACCCTCCAAATTACTGTAATTATTCAGATCTTATTCTTCTGTTCCTAAGCACATAGTGTTGACTGTAGTTGGAATCAAAAATTGGGGCCAGGGAACCTTTTTCTGAAAGATTTGTTCAGTCTGGTGGTCCTTATGTAAGCAGAGACGCAAATTTAAATGAACTTTTGCTAATAGTACTTGCATAAAACTAGTGCAAGATTGTCCATATTCACTTCCTCTTGAGTAAAGTCTAGGAGTTGTTCTCCTGTATGTGAAATCGATTCCTTCAAGTATATGCTCTTCCACTCTTCTGTGCTTCAGCTGTGGTTCAGCCATTCTTGTGAAAGGAAAAGACCTGGCCTTTCACTTAGCTTTAGGTCATGGGCACTGGGGAAATATATTTAACAGGAAACCAGAAAAAATATAGCCTTAAATAAACAAACTGACCTGCACATACCATTTATGGAGTTGACTTGCAGAAGCACTTTTGGTCTACTTCTGTCACAGAATCACATAATTTGATTTTGGGTATCTCCAGGGAAGGAGACTCCACACCCTCTCTCAGAGGTGTGTTTCAGTCTCAGTCACCCACACAGTGCAGAAGTTCTTCCCCATGCTCAGGTGAAACTTACTGTGTTCCAGTCAAACTGTGTAGCAAGCCATACTATTTGGTAATGTAGTTATTTCTCACTGTGAAGGGTGATGAATACGAGAGAATCCCTCACATCAGAAAGATCCACCTGGCTTCAGGCCATTGAATATTAAGGGAATTACAATCTGCCCCACTGACTTCTGCTGCTGGGAGGTGCACAGAACCAAACCCAGGTGATGAAGTCATATCAGGTTCTGATAGTATCTCTTATCACTACAACCAAGAGAACTTTAAAACCAGCATATTAATAGCATGAAACACCTTTTATTATCAATAATAATTTACATACATCTTGCATCACAGGGTATTGGATAATGGGGGATGAAGTCCTGTAGATTTTCTAAAAACATTCGTCATCTTTTCATGAACTCAATTACTCATCTATGTTGCATATAGTTCTTACTTAAACAAGACACACCTCATGGGGTAACTGATCAACATATTAAAAAGTGGCTTAAGTGCCTAAACTCTGCGAATTAAAAATTCCAAGCAGGGTTTCTCTCATGCAAACCCTTCATGAAACAAGATGAGGATGATATTTAGAATTGAAAGGTCTCCAGATTTTTTTTATATTTTAGATTCAATAGCAAACTATCTTTCTTGTTTCAGTGTATAAATTTTTTCTTTTTTTTATTTTAATGAAATGTGTAATCTTTCCAAATATAAAATGCCTTTCAGGGCTGCAGGCATCACATGTGAGCTACTGTGTAAATACTATGAATGGATAAACAGATAGATGATTCTCTCTCTGGGAAAACATACGGCGAAATCTAAAATGCATATCCTTTCAATTCAGTTTGACATTTAAAATATGAACAGATTTTGAATTACTTGAAAATTGTGCTCTGTGTGTGGCAATTGCCTTAATTTTTTTTTATTAATTTGCTGTTTGATGCTTGTTTACAGGACTTTTCATTAATGACTTTAGCTCCTCGTTAATGCAGCTTAGATATTCTATGTCCCTGAGAGTTAGATTTGTGATGTGGGGAGATGAGCTAACCAGGGTTTACAGCTGCAAAGCCAAACACGTATTCTTGCCTGTCCCCCAGCTTTAACTAACATACTTTTGCCTCTGGCACTAGAAGTTTTCCTTGTGAAGCCAAAATACTTTTGGCAGTCAGAAAAGTTCTGAGTGATAGCTGAAGAAAGCTTTGAGCATTTCTTAAATTAGCTTTTTAAGCTCATAGCCAAAACAGAACTCAGTAACTTTTAAAACAAAACAAAGTGCGTTTGATGTCCTCATAGGATGTTTTTTTGTAATGTTACTATTCAACTATTTTCCTCCATGACTACCATTATGAAATAGTTTATTACCAAACACATATGCCATTGAATGGATTTGGTTCTTGTTCACATTTCAATTCTCTTAAGTGACCAGATTTCTCTTGTATTAATTTGCATTCACTTTTCTATATATTAGAAACACTTTTCAGTTTCATATTTTAAGAAAGATAGAATTTCTTACAGATTCACATCAGATTTAAAATTAAATTTGAGTTATGTTAGAAAGTCAACGTTATTGGACATAGATAATAGACGTTTGAGATGAACAAGTGAATTTTCTGTTCTTGGGACAGAACACATGCCTTTTAAAACTCAAAGCAGCTTGTCAAAGTAATATGAATTACTCGTGGGATTTAAAGAAAAAAAGGAATAAACTCAGAGTATGGTTTCAATTTCCAGAGAAAAATAATGGCAATCATGTGCTTGACTCTTATATGTCATCAAAAAAACCCTCAACTCATAGACTAAGTTTTAATGGAAACTGAGAGAAAAGGTCTCCACCCACAAACCAGAGCAAAAGCCCCATACTAAACACCTGGGAAGAGGTTAATAAAATTAAAAAAAAAAACAAACAAACAAACAAACAAAAAAAAAAACCAAACAAAACCAAGACACATTAATCTTGCCTTAATTTAATAACTTTATGTCCACTTAGGTGCAAAGTTACATTTGCTATCTTTGCCCATATGTGACTGCCTGCTTCTTTCATAGATGGACCTGTGCTGAGGGTCTGAAATTCAGCTCACAGCCAGCTCTCCTACCCATAAAAACCCTCACTACTGGAAATGTCTAATGACACTTCTGTTCTGTAGCCTTATTAACATAATAAGCAGTAATTAAGAGCACCTGTATCTAACCAGATTTTAGCTTGGATTTTCTGCTTCTTGTCAGATTTTGTTAATTTATTTTAAGTTCACAGTTTAGCCTAATAAAAGCTATTATCTTTTCCTACAAAATGTTTTCGTGACCTCTATCAGCTCTCTGTTCCACAGGTCAAAGGATCCAGCAGTTCAATTGCCCTTCATGGATTATATTTTCTAAACTTCCAAGGATTCATATTCTACCACTATAAAAAAAAACAAACCAGCAAACAAAACTGTCTTTCTTTCATCACATTTAAATTTTTTATCTATGCTTTAGAATTTATATACTGGGAAAATGGGCATGTATTGTCATTATAGTCTATGCTATGTCTGTTTCCATTGGGATAATTTCCAGCTCAGCTACAGCAATCAATTTAGCTCTGCTTATATAACTTCCACACACAGACAGTCAATCACTGAGTAAATCCAGCTGCCTTCCAGATTAATTACTTTACTTTTAAATAATAAAAGCACTTTTTTTTGGAAATAATTTTGACGGTAGGGAATCATATTAGGATAGTTTAAAGTGGACTAATTATTCTGCCAGTTTTGTGTCTGAAAATGTCTCCATGTAGACAACCCCTTCAGTTGATGCAAGCTCCTTTGCACAGTCAGTGCCACAATGGGAGCACAGTGCTTCTCCTTCCACTAGGGAGATCTCTTTCCCGTGTGATAGGTGTCTGTGGAGAGCACCTGTAGGAAGAACTACCAGAAAAAATAACTGCAGCATGATCATGAAACATCATGTTTTGATTTTGTGGTACTTGCTTTTTACTCTCACTCACAACAGTTTCCCTGACTGATTTTCTTTCCCTTCTTGCTGCCTTAGTTGTTTCTTTTTTCAGTTTAATTTCCCCATTCACTTTAATTAAGGTCTCCCCAGGCTCACATGCCTGCAAACTCTTATTTATTTATTTTAAAGTGAGCTGACTAACTAGCCAGAAATTTCCCAAACCTCTAAGCTCTCATTAAAATCTTCTGTCAAAGCCTTTCACTTTAGTTTTAGAGGGACTAGGCATAAATTGAAGCAAAAAAGTAGGGGGAGAATGATTTACTCTGTATAAATAGAATAAACATATTATTACATAGAAATAGAAATTATAAAATCAGCTGAAAGGTATGCATGCAGTTATGTAGATTACAGAAATAATGAAACCTTATTATTACTAGTTAAAACTATCAAATCCTTCTTACTGTTTTCACTCCATCCTTCCATAATCTAGAATTTACACAGATATCTAGTCTCAGTTTCTGCATAATTTCATCGAATCCTTCATAACTTATTGAAGTATTTAATATAAAATCACTGCATTTATCAGAGTACTTGGTAAGTAGGGCAGTCATATGACTCCCTTATTCTGGTAAAAACACGTGAGTGAGTATAAAGTTTTAAGCACAATCTATCTTAGCAAAAGAAATATCACTCCAATTCTAATCAATAAGTACATTGTTGGAGACTGTTTCTTAGCTTCTCTCTCACAACTTTAAATTTTCTTGGAAAAAACCAGGAAACTATCCACAGATTCTACTTCCATATTCTCAGCCTAAGCTCAAGAACGAAGTACATACCTGCAGAAAGGAGCGTATGTGGCCCGAAGTTTAGAGTCTGACTAGCTGAGGGCGAAAGGCCGACGCCCCTCTGCAATTCCTGGCCAGCACCCTTCGGAGCCTGATGGCCTCGGGCTGTGCTGGCTGCGGACTGGCGTACCTCGCTGGTATATGAGAGGAACGGAACTGACCATTTCCCGGGGGTTAAACATCGGTTTATTGACGGTGATGCCGCATCCAAACACCGGGAAACCATCCGGGAAAAAGTTTTTTTCATAGGGGGTGCAAACAGGATTATAAAGCAAGGGGGTGGGTACAGACAGAGCCAATCAGGAAAGGTGAGGGGATGAACTTCACAGAACTGACACTCCATGGAGACCAATAATCAAAAGGTAAAGGAGGTGTCCTGGGGCCCCAGCCAACTACCATCTCTAGAGAGGAGAAGGTTCTCGAAACCTGGGAGGAGGAAGGGAGTGATTGACTGGACAGGGAGGAAACAACTTTCACTTATAAGGGAAACCAAGGGGAGAAGCAATTACATATCGGCAACTATGAATAGCAGTTGCTATAGCAACTTAGCTGACAGGCTAGCAGTGGCGGGAAGAACTGGGGGAACGAAACCATTTTACACATAATAGGGGAGAACAATACATAAATTGGGGGAATAACACAAGAAACTTAGCAACACACTACCACATCTCCCCGTTTTTTACCAAATAAAAATTAAAATGAAGAGAAAAGTCTAAATTAAGCTTAGAATGCAGGAACTCGCAGCTGGTCATGACGAGTGTCTTTGTCTTCTGAACATTGCAAGGGACAGTGGCACTCGGCGCAGTCAGTTTCCTCCGGACTAGCTTGCAAATTAGGAGGATGAAAATCAAAAGTGAGTTGGGGAAATGTACTAAAAGACAAAAGGTGAACAGTTAAACGCAAAATACTTAAACAGATGGTTCTGCCCCAAATAATAAATCTAGTTCGGGAGAAGAAGAAGAAATGGGGGAAGGAGGTTGGGATTAATAAACCAGAGGTAGTTCAGTGACGAGAGGGGTAGGAGCAGCAGTCTCAGCATTGGGGAGGAAGTAAACATCTGAGGAAACTGATGGTGTTTGGGAGGGTTTTCTCCGTCACCGCGAGCACGCCTGAACTTGTGACTCAGCTTCTTTCTGCATCCTCTGCTTCGGGATGAGGTGCTTGACTCATTTGGATGGTCTTTTTCTTCTGTCTTCTTCCTATCTTGCTTCTGCCTCCATTCCATGTAGTCTTGGCGCATGGGACACTGAGGCATCCAATGCCCCACCTTGCCACAGAGATGGCAGGGATGGGTTGCTGATGTCCTCCTGCCGGACTCAGAAGTAGAAGGACCGGCCACAGGGGAAGCTTCAGCCTCTATGAAGTCTTGCTCGGGGCATTCAGCAAAATGCACAGATGTTCTCTTAGGCCTTGGGGCCAGGGAGACTTGACGCACTACGACATCTATCATGGCTTCTACTGTGGGCTTAGGACTTCGAGGGAGAGTTTTTATAGCCTTGCGGCAGTCAGCGTTGGCATTGCTATAAGCCATCTGCTCAAGCATTTTTTCCCTGTCATCCTCTCCGAACGCTTGCGCTTCCACATATCTGTATAGACGTTCGATAAATTCCATGTATGGCTCTTGCGCTCCTTGCAAAACCTCAGCATCTTCCCATTGGGAGGTAACTACTTCTAACTTAAAGAAGGCCCGCTCAGCTGCCCGGGCCGTCTCTACTAGCTGGGATGGGAATAAGGCTTTAGCTTGATTTGCCCCTTCAGCCCACTGTCCTTCACCCAAAAGATGTTCTTGGGTAATTAACTGACCATCTGCGTCATGGGACAGTGTAAGGTTCCCCCAAAAACTTGGGAGTACTTCTACTATTTCCCTCCTCCATTCCCTCACCCAGACTCTAAATTCCATGGGTCTGAGCAGGCTAGAGAAGAGGGACCTTAAATCCGTTGGTACCAAATCTCCCTGAGCAAGGGTATTGTGTAGCAAACCCCGGAAGAATTCTGACTCCCGGGAGTAATCTTTCTGAGCTTTGCATAGCTCCTTTATTTGGACCTGTGCTAAAGGCACCCACTGTGCCCGTGCATTTCTTCTTTCTCTTATATGATATGTTACCGGGGCGGCTTCTAATATGGGAGCTTGCTCCAGTTTTCGGCTTTCCCCCCCCCCCTCCTCTGAACACAAAGCGTGAGAGCTGGGGGGGGTGGCGTGGGAACCGAAACTGGAGGAGGTTGAGGCGGGGTTTGGAGCTGACGTAAGGCAAGGGAGTGGGCGCGGCAAAGTACCCTGGTCCGCCCCCCGGACGGCGTTCGGAGGCGGAGGGAAAAACGAAAACGGAGCGGGGGGGAAGGGAGTGGGGGGCTGAACCGGGGGAGGGGTTTGAGGAGGAGCTGAAGGTGGGGCGGAGTGCTGAGGAGTGAGCGGGACGGAGGGAGGGTATGAGAGAGGAGTAACTGAGCAAGGAGTGTGGTCAGGGTGAAGGAAGGGGTTGGTGCTTGGGAGGAACGGGTTAGCGGAAGAAGAAAGAACTCTGGCGGCAGAGACCGCGTGGTCCCCGCCATCTTGGACAGTAAAGGGGCTACTTTGTAGAATTTCATTACTAAGCGGAACAAACTTAGGGGTTGAAACTGGGGACTTGGGAACTGGGGTAGAAGGGGAGGATGGAGGAACTTGGGCAGGGCTCTTCGGACGGGGAGGCTGAGCAGGTCGAGAGGGAGCAGGGGCAGAATGGTTTCCCTGCTTTTTGTTGGCCTTTAAAATCTCTTTCGAGGGCTCCTGCCTGTGTGAAGAGTGTGAGGGCTGGGGGGTAAGGATGCGGGAACTGGGAGAACTAGGGAACAAACTAGAAGAAGAAAGATCCTTTCTTGAACTCCCGGCTGGGCGCAGCGAAGTTAATACCTTGCTTGCTCAGTATGCCACGTTAGACAACCGGGGTTCCCCAGCGTTAACCTGTTGGTCTAATTTGGCCACAACGGCTGCCCAAAAGCGCGGCTCTTTCGCAACCTCTGGGGAAACTTCAGGGAAATGTAAAAATACCCATCTAATCAACACTATCAACTCTTTCTTGGGGGCAGTAAAACCTCTTCCAAGTAACAAACTCTTAACTACAAAAAAAACTCCTTTTTGGGTTTTGCTCTGACCCACACTCATGATCGTGGGGGGTGTAGCGACCCCACCACGGCAAACCGCGCGGAAAAACCGCCCTGCGCTGAAAGAGCCCGCCGCAACCAGTCAGCGCCGCGCCGAGAGCCCCGCTGCTGGGCCTGGCGTCACCGTGCCGGGGCACCGCGAGCGCGAAAGGCGGCAGACGGCAGTCCCCCTCGTAGAGCTCCCAGGGAAAATTAAAAGGGCAGGGGAGGAACCGAGTCCGGGGTTCACCTAATCAAAGAGCGTTGCAAACGAAAAGTTCAGGCGGATTAGTCCACTGACACCGGAGGAAGTCTGACGGCTAGTAGATTTAAAGTCCAGTCCGCGGGGTACGGTAAAGCCCCACGTTGGGCGCCATCTGCAGAAAGGAGCGTATGTGGCCCGAAGTTTAGAGTCCGACTAGCTGAGGGCGAAAGGCCGACGCCCCTCTGCAATTCCTGGCCAGCACCCTTCGAAGCCTGATGGCCTCGGGCTGTGCTGGCTGCGGACTGGCGTACCTCGCTGGTATATGAGAGGAACGGAACTGACCATTTCCCGGGGGTTAAACATCGGTTTATTGACGGTGATGCCGCATCCAAACACCGGGAAACCATCCGGGAAAAAGTTTTTTTCATAGGGGGTGCAAACAGGATTATAAAGCAAGGGGGTGGGTACAGACAGAGCCAATCAGGAAAGGTGAGGGGATGAACTTCACAGAACTGACACTCCATGGAGACCAATAATCAAAAGGTAAAGGAGGTGTCCTGGGGCCCCAGCCAACTACCATCTCTAGAGAGGAGAAGGTTCTCGAAACCTGGGAGGAGGAAGGGAGTGATTGACTGGACAGGGAGGAAACAACTTTCACTTATAAGAGAAACCAAGGGGAGAAGCAATTACATATCGGCAACTATGAATAGCAGTTGCTATAGCAACTTAGCTGACAGGCTAGCAGTGGCGGGAAGAACTGGGAGAACGAAACCATTTTACACATAATAAGAGAAAACAATATATAAATTGGGAGAATAACACAAGAAACTTAGCAACACACTACCACACATACCTAAGAATTTTCATGGAATTATAAGAGCAGAATAGTTTGTCTTGGAAAGGTTCTTTAGAGGTTGTCTGGTCCAATCCCCATGCAATGACAGGGAATATCTTCAAATGAATTAGGTTGCTCAGAGCCATATCCAACCTGACATTGACTGCTTCCAGGGAGGTGGCATCTACCCTTTTTGAGTAACATATTTCAATCCTTCATTGTCCTCACTGGAAAAAATGTATTCCACCATCTAGTCTAAATCTACCCTCTTTTTGTTTAAGTCATTACCCCTTGTTCTACCATAACAGGGCCTGCTAAAAGGCTGCAAAAAGGTGTTCCCAGAGCTTTCTCCCCTTCAGGCTGGGCAGGCTTCTCTTCTAGGCTTTCTCTTCTCTCAGCCTGTCCTCATAGGAGGGGTGTTCCATCCTTCTAAATAATTTTTGTGTCTCCTCTGAACTTTGTCCAGCAGGTCCATGTCTTTCCAGTGCTGAGGACCTCACAACAAGATGCAGTGCTCCAGGTGAGGCCTCACCAGAGAGGGGTACAGGGGCAGAATCCCCTTCCTTGACCTGCTGGTTACACCATTTTTCAGGCAGCCCAGGGTGTGGTTGGCTTTCCTCCAATGAAAGTCTGGAGAAAACTTTAAATCTGGAGAAAAGGAGGCAGAAGATGGGACCTTATTCCTATCTACAGCTACCTGAAAGGAGGATATGGTGGTGTGGGTGTCAACCTCTTCTCACAGGTATAAAGGGACAAGATGAGAGAAAATGGCCTCAAGTTGCACCAGCAAAGGTTTGCATCAGATATTATGGAAACTTTGTTCACAGAAATGGTTGTCAAGCATTGGAAAAGAGTGCCCAGAGAGTGGTGGAGTCACCATCCCTGGAAGTGTTCAAAAAACTATGTGGATATGGCATTATGACGTGGCTTAGTGGTGAACATGGCCATGGTGCTGGGTGTGTGGCTGAACTTGTTCTTAGAGTCTTTTCCAAACTTAACAATTCCATGATTCTATGATTCTGGGCTGTGAGTACAGAACACTTCTCAGTCATATCCAGTATTTCATCCACCACTATCCCCAAATCCTTCTCATCAGGGCTCTCAATCCCTTCCCCCCCTGTTACCCAGTCATTAGCATTACTCAGGTGTAGGACCTTGTACTTGTACTTGTTGAACCTGATAGGCCTTGTTTGGCTGACTTCTTAATCTTGTCCAAATCTGTCTTGGTGCTATTTATTCCCTCAACTATGTAAAAAATTTTACACTTATGTTATTTGTATCATCACACAATGGAATAAAAGTCATGAAAAAAAGAGGGAACCAATCTTATCAACCCTCAGAAACCTCTCCACAGCAAAGCTCAAATTATCATTATGCTTATTTGCTTATCATTCTACAATGACTTTTGTCAATTTCTGTGGCAGGGTTCTTATACAGAGTTCTTATACAGAGTTCTTGAACTAATTTTTTCTGGTTTCACAACACAGCACATCAAAGATTTCAGTAAAATCAAAATATATTACATCTGCTGTCTTCTCTGAAACTACTAATCCTGTAATTTTATCAAAAGCAACAGACTGGAATAAAAAGATTTATACATCTAAATTTAAAACCCCTCATTGCTTGCTTTCCAGTTATTTCTGTCTGCAGATACATATTTACAGTCACTTAGGAATATTTTGATCCATTATAATTTGGTGTGATAGTTCAAGGGTCATTTCTTATCATCACAGGTAATGAAAAGCTAAATAAAGTGCAGTCACAGTTACATGCAATAACAATAATCATAGCAGTAGTAGTTTGGTGCAGCTATTTTTTTTCCTAAGGGATATCTCATGCCACTATGTTTATCATTTATTTTAGTATAAATAAAATAAAGTTTAGCCCTCATTGATTAATTGATTAGGCAAATATGGGAATTCCTTATTACTGAAAACCATATGTTTGGACAATACTGTGTCCTAATGAAAGAACAAGAGAACAAGACATACCTGTAGACAAGGAAGATATACTAAGCAAAGTGTCCTACCTTTCTTTTTTTTTTTTTAATTTATGACCACTTTTCCTATACCTGGAAGTTTCAGCTAAACTCTCCCCACTAAAACGTCATTGACAAAGTCATCAGGTGACTAATTTTTACATAATGTGAAAGAACTTACTTCCCAGATTCTTTCCAGACAAATAAAAAGTAAAATTACAAACAGGAAGCAATATTAGTGATATTTTTAATGAAAAGTTAGTTTTTTTCCTGCTCAGAAGCCATGTCTTTTCCTTTGGTTCTGGACCACCATACATCACCAGTGCTAAGTGACAAACTTTGCTATCATTCCAGCCCGTTGACATATTTCCTTCTTTTATATTTTCCAACAGCAAAATGTGGCAATATCACCATGATTGTAAAGGTGTTTAATTCATAACAAGATAATGCCTAGAAATCAGTAGAAATCAGTTTGGATGTCCAGATTCATGACGCTGAAATAGATATACAGAGAAGAGGTTAGAAAATGTTTGGTTAAGAAAGATAAAAAGACGTTTCAGTGAAATACACTGAACTGTGCAGGAGCTCAAAGACAAGAATCATGGGAAACATCAGAAAAAAATCCAGGATGATATGAAATAGTCTCGTGGTAATAAAGTAAAAGGAAATGTAGCTTCTGTAAAAGCGACAGAAGGTGCTCTCTTTCAAATCTAATGTCAGGAAATTACAGAGAAAGCCTGCAACCTGCGGCGATCAGAATTTTATCAACAGCTCAGAGAAGAGAACACCAGCATGACAGGAATGACCTCTTCTTTCCTTTCATATAATAACATTTTTTGCTAAGATAGGGAAAAAACTCTCTCACTGCAAGTGTATTTCAACAGAGATAACAGAGAGACTTTCCCTTAGATCTTCTTAAACTCCATCACCTCCATGTGGCAGTAATGAACTTTTGAAACATATGAAGAAATACCAGCCACTTTAGAACAGACTATGTGCATCTGTGAAAAAATTGCTGACAAAGTGCTGAGCAGCCAAAAGCCTGCTCACCTTCAGAAAATAAAATTCTTATGAAAGCACTCCTGTGTCCAAAAATGAAAAAATATAAAAAATTCTCAGTAGATGAAAAATCAATGACGATGGTGCCTGTGTAACAAAATATAAGTATTATTCACAACATCCCAACCTTTCTCTGATTACCCCCAAAATAGTCTGTTAGAGGCATCATGAGGGGAATGCCACTTTATATAACAAAAGCACTGGGATTACCTGACAGCAATTCTGTATGTTGAAGAGGATGGAATTCTAAGCAGAAATTTTCTGAGACATTATAAGTGAAATAAAAAAAAGGAAATGGGAGAGTTAAAGATCTTTAAAAATGTCTTCATGTACATGTGTCTTTGTTCTAAAGTAAATATAAGTTACATTTGTATGATTAATCTTGTGTAATATTTTCACAAATCTGTCAGAAACCACTAGCAGATTAAACAGGGGTCCTGCAAGCATACAAAAGATGAAAATAATGGGATACAAAACATTTTGAATGAGGAACAGAGGCCAAAAAACTCCTGAAGAGAAAGATCTGAAGTCAAGAATTGTGATAAAGTTCAGGACTCAGACGTGGACGGGATGTTAAACAAATAGATCTTAGAAATTGTATAAATAGCTGTTGTTAACAATGATAATTTGCATGTGTTTATAAAAAGGAAGATTGCTGTCTATCTTCTAAATGTACTCTGCAACAAAAGCTTTGAATTTTTAAAGATCTTCATATTGTTAATGCTTAGTCAACATTTTTATGTGTCATAGATTTTCCGAGTGCATGTGTATTTTCTAGCCAAAACAGAAAGTGTGACAGAGCTTTAGTGGCCGTTTGAGTGATTTATCTCACATTGCATCCAAACAAAAAAAAAACACATTAAATTATCAATGTAGCAATATTAAATATATTTTATAATATTATATCAATATGGTCTCATGTAGGAAATTAGGGGGATAAATTTCTGCAAATACATAATAACCTATGAAGATTGGTTATTTTGGCAATAATTTTTAAGTCTTTAAAATACTGTCTTAAATTCTTCAGTAGTGATAATTTGTCATGGCTTTAGGAAACTGTCTGCAGGGTATTAACTGGCTGCAGAATATTATTTTAACTGTTCTGTCTCTGGTTGTGCCATCTAGCTCCTCCTACATGGAGGCCCATGAAATTATGCAGAAAATGCTTTTCTACCTATAGAAATTACATACACGTCCACTAAGTGGATTGAAGCTAAATTTTAGCATTTCAAAAAGGAAGAGACCAACATCATAATCCTGAGTCATAGATTAGTGTTGCCACTCTGTAAATTATATTTGATATCTAAAGCAAAACTGATGAAATTTGACTTCTGACTTTAGAGACAACTGGCAAAAGAAGGAAGAAACTAATTTCCACACAATTTCTTTTCTTCCATTTCCAAAATAAGCAATTTTGTAAGGTTTTTTTCCCTAGTGTATAGTATTTGGAAGTGCTGTGCACGGTTAAAGCTGTCCTCTGGAAGAGCAACCAAGTAAGAAACTACGGTTGTTCAAGCCACCTATCAAGCAACTTGATAAGCACTTATAGCAGTTATTTGGCCTGAAACATAAATCTAAAACTAAACCCAGTGTTTTGTCTGACATGAAGTGCACAACAAAGACGAAAAAATATTAGATAAGGATATTACTGCACTAGTCAGACAAAATTATCTAGACTGTTACTCATCAGTACACATGGCGCTCTTAGAAATAAAACCCTCTGACAACCAATATTACTTCTGAGTAACTCTACATTGGTGAAAGAAGGAAACAAAATATTATAATTTAAGGTGTTCAATGCTTTCTTGAACTCAACTATATTTAAAAAGAAAAGAAAATTGTTTATTTAAAATTTCCATGCCTTTGCAGAGGACAGAGGCTTGGCAAGTAAAGTAAGAACCAAAAATCTTATCATTATTAAGATAAGGATAATACATAAGCTATGACAATCTTTGGAAACAGATCTGTTCTGGAGATAAAATATTCCTGCTGTTATTGTTATGAAGATGATATTGGTCTCTTTTGGCAGACAGATGATGACCTAAGTTTAGATAAGGAAAAAAATGTATGAATGTATGTAGTCTTGCACTTTTGAATAATAAAATAACTAATACATTTTATGTGTCTCCATGGTGCCTAATATTGTGCCAAGAATATATTAATTAGCATTAATTACTGTCACAATATCATTAGCATCAAGGCTCAGATATTCACAGTCTTTTCACAGCAATTCTATACACTGCACGTATCAATGTATGTAAACATGAATGCATAAGTAGTGTGAGCCATGCTTGGAAATAAACAGAGGGATTGTACAAAATGCTTTCATTTCAATTAGCTCTGTGAAGGTCAGTAACTTTCCTTTCTTACCTCAACAGAATAATGTTACTCTTCTAATTATATATAGAGCTCATCAGATCTCTCATTATGTGCAGGAATAGAATTTAGAGAGAAAAGCTGGTGCTAGTTTCATTCACACCTCAGGAAGGTTAAATGAATCACTGTGCATGTTTATCTAACTCTTTATGAAATACCTCATGCCTTACTGTAGAGGGATCTAATGCTTAGACTTGATTTTAGAGCTTTCGATGGGATACAGTTAAATAAACTTAATCCTACTATAAGTATATTGCTATTTTAAACAATCTGAGTTTCTAATAATCAGCATATTCTTCATTAGGAATTTCTGTTACTTAACTGAAACTCATTATCCGGCATTAGATTCATTATATAGAAATTTTACCTACTAAGGCCTAAATACAATGCAATATTCTTCACAAACTTCACAAAGCTATTTAAAAAATCCCAATTGTAATTATCAATACAGAGGTAGTGTGAATTATAAAGGTTATAATTTTTATAAAGTAGACAAAAAGCAAGAATCAGTAACATTTTGATATCTTTAACTGCTGGAAGCACAATTTTGTAATGCTTTCAGAGAAGGTAGTATCTCATACTGTTTTCAAAGAAAATATATTTAGAATCATCTGAAATTATCTTACAGAGTCAATAGAAATTAAAAAAATAGAGAATTCAGAGAACCTAGCAGAGCAGCACAATGTCAGCAAAATTCCTAAACTGTCCAGTATCTCTTAATATCAATTATTTACATGGTTTGAGGTTTTTCATATTGAAGTGTAAAGTCATATATGCATTCTGCTTCTTGAAGTACTTTCACTTGCTTGCTGTCTTGACTCTAATATCTACTGGTCTTTTTCAGCCTACTTTAGAAAATGTTTGTACAAAAAGACATGACACAGTACCCGAAGTTACTTTTCTGTGTTGTCTAAAGTTGCAGAATTTACTGTTACATTAGTTCTTTTCCCAAAGGGATAACACTTCCCACCAAATGTACCAGCTGAAGACTCAGGACAACTGTTCTACACTATATACCTCTGAAACCTCTCTCTTTACCATAAGATTGCCTGGGAATAAAAGAATAAATCAGACATTCAGCATTTACAATGAGATCATCATATTTCCCTATAGGCTTATAAATACATCCAAATACAACTTTAGGTGAATGACTGAATTAAATGTGTAATGACAACAAATGTTATCTAAATATCTATCCATCTATCTATCTTCCTAGGTTTCTTCTGATTTTTTCCCCCTGTACAATTAAGAAACAAATATATTTATTGATGATAAAAATTATTAAGGAATTGAGAAAGCTTAGAAAATATATTAATCTAAATTTTAGCAATGAAATTCATATCTCTGAAATGTATTTTCAATGTCAAATTCTTTATTGCTGAGATATTTTTATGTCAACGAGGATGTATCAGCAGGAAATTGGCACACTGTATGATCAAGTTCGACAGTCAACCTGCCTTTGGGTGGACTGCAGGCTCTCTGTTATATTAAATATACCAGGGTCCTGTTTCCTGGCCCTGAAATCACCAGCCATTGGCCAGGTATAACTGACACATTACATTTCAGACTCTAAACCGGAGTTTTACCTATATGGACGATTTCCTAGCTCATGTTCATTCCCCAAACATGCCTGAGTTGTGGTCCACATTTGTGTCAATGTGTCAATTAATTTTTTTTCTAAGAATTAAATAATATAGACAATGAGTTTCAGGAATGTTCTAAGATCCTAAACCCTACAGAGTTGTTTTAGAGTCATAGATAGCTCACTCAATATTTTTCCCCCACACCTTTTCTGTGGGTAGCTATATGTATAATAATTTAGGTTTACATTTATTTTTTAATACAAAATATAAAAAAATAACCCCATATAATTTGCTACTTCTTTTGAGAATATTAACTGTATGTTCTGTCATTGTGTTTAATACCTAAGCTACAGGAATTCCATCAATTAATGATTGTGTTGTGTGTTTTGAGGGTTTTTCCTGTCCTGTCTATTTCTTTACATTGCAATAGTAATAGATATCAGAATAAAAACAAAAAGAAGATGAAAATTTTGAGGGAAAATTAGGATTTTAACCCCAAGTGGGAACTAATTCCCATGCAGTCCTTTGTTCACATATCCTCCAAATGGGATGGGGATACAATTGAAAGGAAAAAGATGAAAGAAGCTCATAGGTTGTGATAAAAGCAATTGAATTGGCAAATCAAAAGTCACACATACGAGCAAAGAAAAACAAGGAATTCATTCCCCACTTCCCATGGGCAGGTAGGTGTTCAGCCATCCCCAGGGAAGCAGGGCTACGTCCCACATAACAGTGACTTGGGAATACAAATGCCATCACACTGAACATCTCCACCTTTCTCCCCCAGATTTATGTGCTGAGCATGATGCCATATGGTCTGGGATATCCCTTGGATAAGTTGGGATCAGCTATCCTGTCTGTGTCCTCTCCCAGTATATTATGCATCTGTATGTAAGCCCTGCTCAGCAATAATGAAAATATCTCAATATTATCAACACTGTGTTTAGCACAAATCCAAAACACAACCCACATAAGAGCTACTGTGAGGAAAATTAATGCTAGCCCATCCCAAACCAGTACAGACCTTAATCTTGTAAACTCACCTTAGAACAGTAATAGTCAGCAGTGATAGAGCTTCAGCTACTTTTTTGTGTAGTATTTTAAATTTTTTTTCACCTTCTTCTCCACATCAAGTAAATTAGGACTGCAGTTTCATACAGTCTACAGCATAACTCAGTTTTCATTTGTATGACTTTCTAAGTGACAGCCCTTTAAAAAATGATCTTGACAGCCAAGGAGCGAACACAGCAACTGATGCATAACATTGTGTGTTATTGATGGACAGATTCTCTTGGCAGGTTGCAAGTATTTGGGAATAGCCATCAGAAAAAAAAATAAGTAAGAAGTAGTCAGTCTCTATTTTGAAGTACATTAGGTATTCCTTACAATAATGTTATAGGTTGTATATCTAAGCTCAGAGCTGACACTAAAAATGAGATTCTAGGTACAGACTCTCAAACTCCAAGAGGTTTTACAGACAAATAATTCTCAAAAAGGTCTTCTCAGCGGCTGTGTAAGTAGTTGTACATTATTCATCAGAACACTTAATGTTCTTTTAGAACTTTGATTCAAAAAATGTTTAAACTTCCATCATTTTGTTCTCAGCAGTGAGAAAAGAAATTGTTATGGAGAGCCCTGAATGCTTATAGAAGTTAATGGAAATCTCCTGCTGATTTCAGTGTCCTTTGGATCAACCCATAAGTGCTCTCCAGTCCCCTCAAAATTATTTTCAATGGCTCTGAAATAAACAAAGGTACTACTGAGTTTTAGTCACCAAGAAATTGAAGCAACCAAACTGATTACAATCTGCTTTAAATACTGTTTTGATGCTAATCCGTGTGTCCAGACAGCAAACAATGTGAATTTTGTGCACCTCTGATTAAAAAAAAGAAAGTGTACAAAGAAGTGCAGAACTTCACAAAGGTCACTTCAGCCTGATATGGCAGGTACATATCCCTGAACAATAACTCAAACTGAATCCTATTAGTTTTAATGACAGCACCACTGACATGCTCCTGTTCTGACAGGAACAGCTTCAGTGGTGGCCCATTCATCCAGTGACTTGGACATACTTTTTAATATCTGCATACTCTGATTTTTGCAACTTTTGAAAAACGTAACTGCATTTTTTAAAGTATTTACATTCTTGTAGTTATCATAAATACAACCTGGATTACATATGGCATTCTGCAAAGTGAAGTCCAAACAAGAGCAGGGCATCTAACTTTGGTGTTTCCCTCCTCCTTTCTAAAATATCTAAATAGCAGAAAATACAAATTTACTTTCATTAACTATCTGATAAAATCCTCAGACTCTTGAAGCAATTCTTTGTCTTATTTTCAAAAGATTATAAAGGACTGCTCTGATTCAGTGTGACTCTTTTACCATTTTTGACCTGTGTTAGCAAATAAACCTTCCTTTGGACCAGGAGCTTGAAGTTTAAGGCAGATGAAATCTTCCTGTTGAAAGAATTTTTCCCATTCACAGAGAATATATTTTCCTATCTCAGCAAGAAAAGCCCTGGGCAGCAGATGGGAAGCTGAGAAAAGTTAGAATACCTAGAATACTAATGTATTTTTAATACATTAGTTTAAACATGCCAAAGTAATCTATTAGCCAATGACGAAAATAAGCAATAACAGAGCACAGAATTTTGCCCCTTATTGTTTCATATGTGGGTGGTCTGTTCACCTTCACACACAGCTCTTTTGTAAGTAAGCTGGAATTTTTGCTTGGCTGCAGCTGCTGAAATAAACAGTAGGATTTGGCTTTGGAGAAAAAAGTTGCTACTTACAACAGCAGCTATCAAACCACTTTCTCTGCCATGTGTTCACCAGCTCAGTCCTCTTAAATAAGAGGTAGTGAAGCAAGGATAACACCCAACAAACTGTATTGATACATGTTATATTTCTGATAAACTGCTTTTAATAAAAAGATAAATATCACACTGCATATTGTATAGACTGCACATTGTTTTAACACTCTTGGATCTTCAGATAAGTTTGTATCTATGAAACAAATTTGTTTAGTCACAATTAGATCCAAATTATGTAAATAATTTCAAATAATCATGTGTGCTAACTCTACCTCAAGTACATTTTGCAGCATTTTTTGCTGCAAGTCTTAAATTGTCTCCCTCCCCTTTTTTATGATTAATGGATAGTATCAATTCATATGCACTGTAATTTTGTGTGAGGGTACTTGGCTTTGTAATATATGATAATTTAGCCACTGAGGAAAATATCTTTGCCTCTAAAGAGCTGATTTCCCTCAGTTTACTTTTTTTTTGTTGTTTGTTTTCTGATGGTAAAAACAAAACAAAAGATGGTATCTAAAAGACCTCATAACAAATATTAACATTGTAATATCTGGTTGTATCTTTTAAAAACTCCATGCAGTGACTCTGTGTTAAGAAGGGCTCTATCTAGAGTAGCAGCCATTCAAAACAGTGAGGCGAAAATGGTTAATTATCTACTTAGATCCATATTTTATTTAATAGTAATTGTATCTTGAGAAACTTCATAACTATCGACATATATACAAGTCAAAACATGCACAGATGAGCAAGCAAGGTCCTTCTACCAACTTAAGGGTGAATCTGAAGGTGATTTTAAGCATGTAGTCCTGTTGTCACAGCAAAAACAGTAGTCATCTACTCACAACAGTAAATATATATATATATACACACAAAAGATACACATACAAAAGACACCCAGAGCTTCAGAAAGTTCATTTCTGTGCTTTGATAGCAAGGAAGAAAGGAAAAAAAAATCCATGACACCCCATCCACCCTCCCCAAGAACAGGGATCCAGAAACTCTATATGAAATGTTTCTGCTCCAGGGAAAACAATCTGGCTTCATCATGCTTAGTTGGAAAATGTTGCAACAACTTCCTTTTCTTTGAGGCAATTTCCATAATCCAACTATCAGTTATTCAGAGAAAGAAACAGACATTATGCTGCCATTTAAAACACTGCATGTTTACTAATCAGACTGAATTCTTTTAAATGAGCCCTTGCCTACATTTACATTTCCCTGTAGTGTCACACTACAGTAACACTGGAATCCCTGTAATTGCAGAAAACCATTTTATTTCAACTTCTTTTTCTTAAAAAGAATAAAAATATGTCATTCACTGTAAGTTTTGCTATGATTAAATGCATTTTAGAAGCTGGATCTCTCAATATGATCCTGCAATATTAAATAATTTCCCTTTGAGTATCCAAATTTTCACATTAATTACATTACTGAGGTATAAGCCTTATTGTCATAGATCTTGGAAATCTCATTAGCTGACTTATTTGAAAAGTAAGTAGTATCTCAAAATAGTTCAATGAATCTATGAATGCCAGTGTTTCTTGAGAAAAACACTGTCTGGATATCTGTGTTAGTAGAGAATCAAAAGCAATAATGTCATTTGGGATAAAGCATAACAATGCATCTTTACTAATAGTAATGAATACAAAGATGTGTAGTAAACCCCACAGATCACTACAGATCAGTATAAGATTTGTTCTAACTGAATGAATTTCTGTTGCTCAGTTGCATGTCTTACATAGATGGCAAAAGCAGAAGCACATTCAGATTTATTTATGCTGTGATTAATAAAAAGCCTTTGCTTACACAAAATTTGCAAGAATTTTTAACCAATATAATTCAAAAAGTGTCCTGAAGATTCCCTGACAACAAACACACATTCCAGAGCTTTAAAACCTATCTTTCCTTGTTTTCTAATGTCCTACCTATTATGGCCATATCTCAATGTGCTAAGGAGTACATATACTACCAGTAAAATAATTTTTCCCACTCCAAAGCATTTCAAATTTAAATTAATACACTAGACCAGTTTTAAAATGAGTAAGAAACAATCTACATTTTGAAATGAAATACAGATTTTTTTTTTTTTGTTATTAGAATCTAGTCATCTGCTAGTCTAGATGAGACAAAGCTATGCTCAATTTCCTACAATAATCAAAATGTCTTGAAATTTTGTTAATGTAAAAGAAAATATACACCTCATTTATTTTATTAAAAACAAAGGAAATTCATTACAGACATACAATGTTCTTCAAGAAGAACATTGTTCTCATTCAAGAGCATTGATGATACAGATCCTTGTTTTCTAGTGAAGAGATAAATACGGAATATTTATGAGCTCAGTGAGGTAACATTTTTGGTACTTTCTGTGCAATACAAGGAGTTGTGTTATTCTCATTCTATTCTCAAACAAGTAGGCAGTCACAAGTAACAAAATAGAAGGATGTGAACAATCTGCCTGCAGACTGTAACTTAGGATGATTCTCGATAACGTATGAAGTTACAAGTTGTAGCAGAACCTACACTGAAGCCAATGCACTAAACAGCTGTTGCATGGGCAGCTATTAAGGGTTCTTTAGTGACTTGCCTCATACCACCAAGTTGGGACTGATTCTCTACAGTGAAAATCCACATCAAAAAGATTCACTTTTTCTTATTACTGTTAGTTTTAATTATATGCCTCTTTGAAAGATCAAATCATTTTTGTCTGGAAATAAAAACCAGCTACAAACTATGTCAAAGCCATTTCTACTGCATTGCTCAAGCATGCGACACTTTACAGGATTCAAAGGCCTTTTAGTGAAGAGTAACTCTCAAATTATCAGTTAAGGGTTTTTTTTTATTATTACAAACCCAATGAGATAAATCCTAAATTAAGCTTTAGAGCTGGATACCCAACAGGCTAGGACACATCTGGGCTCAAGTCACCTCTTCAGTTAAGAGGGGAAATAACTAGTGGATGTAAATATGAGGGAGTTCTGAAATATGCTGAACCAGGGACAGGCTGTAGAAAACAGAGACCTAATAAAGGTCACACTGTATCTCATCTCAGACCATGGAATAAAATGCCTTAAATAATTTTCTTTAACATTGAGTTTCTCTTCTTTAAAGACAAGTGTATTGGCTACAGCTCTACCTCATCATTTATGTTTGAAAAATGTCTTCCCCTTAGTAGGAAATTTATCAATCTGATCTTCTCTATTTCCTTCATAGAGGTTTTTGTTGTTGTTGTTGCTTGTTTTTGATTTGGGTTCTTTTTACAGTAAAAATATTTAAAGGCATCTATCCTTTTCTTTTTAGTGTTTATGAACAAATATGTACCTATTGTTTCAGTCATTTAAAATCACAAAATGGATAATGAAAATTTTCATTGTTCCTTTGGCATGCAAAATTTCACCCCGTGGGGTTATTTTACTATCTTTCCTTCTATAGTAAGAATGCATTATAGCTTGGGCCAAATTACCCTCAGGTCTGAAGGATCAAAACAAATTGTTTCATCATTTTATTTAAACCATGGTATTGTGGAGTTTTATATATTCTTAAAAATTATATATCATCCTTCAAAAAGAATGATAAAATTATTATTTCACTGAGGTGTTAGGTTTTATGCCTATTGTTCTGCACAAAATTCTGTATAAAGAAGGCCCTGCTTAAAGAAAAAACTGTATTTTCTCCAATGTAGTAATTTTGCATGGGAGGCATTTAAGGAAGTGAAATTTGTGTTTCTGCCTAGTTTCAAACTGAAACTGCCACATCATCTCCATTTGATTTGTTGTGTAAATATTGCTGAGTTGATATAGAATATGTTCTCAGGGTTTTGGCACAGTAGCTGTGTAGCAATTCAAAATAATCTTTTCTGGATTTCATGTAAGTGTTCATGTAAGTAACAATGAGCACAATTAACATTCCTTGTAATATTGAGATGTTGCCAGAACTTTTCTTTTCTGCATAAGTCGAGTAACCATTGATCTTATAGAAAAGAAAACAAAAACAAAACCAAAAACAAACAAACAAAAAACCAAAAAAAGCAAAAAAGGCAAAAAAAGCAAAAAAATCCCCCAAAACCCCAACACCTCAAAGAGTGATTTCACATGCCTCATTTAAAATATTAGAAACTGAATGTTCTATAAAACTAGTTTTTTATTATTTAAAAAAAATTAAAGGACAATCAGTAAATTATTTAGTCTGTATTTGAACAAAGAACTCCTGTATATGAGCAAAGAACTCCTTATTTTTCTGCAAGTTGAAGTGTTTGCTGAAAAACTTAAGAGCTTAAAACTTTACATTCACCCCAGCATCCATTATCTGATTGCTGTGGAAGATTATATATGTTTTTCTTTTTGATTCAAAAGCCAGAGGGTGGTTGAATTACTGCAGGAAATTTTCTGTATAGCATTTCAGAAACTCCATAGCAACTGTATTCAAGTCATGGCACCTGCACAACATGAAACTCTTCAGAGCTCTACTTTAGGTTCAAGGAAGGTATTTTATAAAGTCATGATGACATGCAGAGATTGTCAAAGGAAAATATGTCCATTATGAACAACAACAAAAAAAAACTGTATATAGGAGTATCTTGCAAGCCTACCTACATGGAAATGTTAAAACCATTCTTTTTCTGGAAATAACAATGAGCAATGGCAATTCCTTTCATTATTTTCTCTGAACTGCAAGCATTGAAAAATCTTGTTCAGTAATATGCTATTAGAAAAGAGGTGACATGTACTCTTGTACCCAACAGCATTTCCAAGAGATTCTTTTTTATTTTGTGAAAACTTATAAGTCTGTTACTGTTTTCCTCTAAGAAACAACAAAAATAATTTTGCTGACATGTTTCTGCAAAACTTTGACATTGTGGTTACATTAACTATAATGTTTCTGACCAGCATTGGCTGCAACAACCAATTATTCCAAGTGTAATAAGCATTACTATTTACAGTGTTTTACAGCAGCACATGTTTTTAAGAGCAAGGTGGAAATAATTTTGCACAAATTACTTCAGCCTTTTACTTCTTTCTCATTTTAAAAAGGGGACTAAAATTTCCTTTGCTCATTAAAATATTTTTCTTGTTTTTAAATGTTGCTTTATCTGGAATGAGAAATTTTCCCACATATTCATTAAATCAAAAAGAAAGCAATTATTTTAAAATGCACTGAAAAAAATTTCTGAATAAATGACATTCTTTTATAACTGTTCAAATTTCTCACGTGCAGTATCACCATACTTTCATTTGCTCTCCAGTTTTTGGCTTTTAAATTATGTAAAATATAAAAATTATACATGAATAATAATAAAAATGACACAGTTAAGGTCATCAGTTTTCTTAACAAAGTCAACAAAGTAAAATAGCTATTATGAGACTTGAAAAAAGGCATAACAATTTTTAAGCATACAACTCTTGTCATTGCTTTTAGATTTGTGTTATTCAGAGTCCCAGCCAGGCACAAATCCAGTGGCAGCATTCTGAACTCTAATATTTACATAAAGCAGTCTTCTATGTGACCTATGATGAGGGGCTATAGGGCGCTTCAAGTACTTAAAGTACCTAAAATGTAGGCAAACTGTAAATACAAATCAGATAAAAATAAAACCTCACCTTCTCCACTCTGAGATTTGAATAGGCTGGGTGAGCAGGGAAACACAGCAGTGCTGGTCTCTGCATTTCTCATTTACTCCATGGGGCAGCAGCCATGCAAGTGACACTTCCAGAGGAGGCACTGAGCCACCTTACTTACTGTGCATGTGACATAGCCCCCAGGACAGCACCTGCATTTCAGCAAATTCCATGCAGCTTGTGAGGTGTGTCTTGCTTATGTCAGTGTTAAGGCCCATGCAAATATTGGGAAAAATAATAACAGAGAAATTACAGGTATTTATTTATTCAATGCCTATTTTTGATCATGCTCTAACAAATGAAGACACTTCTTGAAAAAAATGATTTAATTTAAGGGCCAGTGAGTATTACTATTACTAGTATTAATACAAATAATTTTAATTTTGATACAAATAATTTTGTTTTTAGAGTTCTGTGCGATGCTGTGGCACCTTTTTCTTCTCTTCAAAACTGAATGATTAATTTCTTTGGTAAGTTCAGCTTTCAGTTGAGCTTCATTGAAAATGTACTAATATAAACTGTAAGAACTCAAAACCATTGCATAAAACGAGTGAACATGCAAACTTTAATGTGATTTCTATGACATCATCTCTTCTTGATCTTCTTATTACTCAGTTATTGTCAGTGCCCAATGCAGGTGTTGGAAGCATAAAGTAAGTTCATTAATTAGTTAGTCTCTGCACTTTTAATAATAACCTGGGTTGAAAACATCTGCCATTTCTGACTTGGATCTTTACTAAATAGCTTCTTTCTACTAATGTATGAAAGAAACAGACCAACCATACATGAAGAAATAAGTGATATTTTATTACCACTCATTTGGAGCTGAACAGCACTCAGCTCTGTGCATAAGAAGTATTTCCAAAACCTGCTTTTCAAAGAATTTTAACCTTTGCAAACTGATGTTATGTCAAATTCTGTCACTCCTGAAATTTTCTTTTCTTGCTCTGACAGATCTTACCTGCTTATCCAGAGCACTACTGAATTGTAATCAGGAGATCTGAAAAAATGAACTGCAGAAATGGTGCTTTCAAAGAAAAGGTGATGCTAAGAACTTTGAGGTTTAATTTAATTGCTCAGTTAGAGCTTTTACTAAACAATGTTACAAAGTCATATATCACCAAGTAGTGATTCTTTTAGAATATGAGAAAGTTTGGCATTACAGCACAGTTTAACACACAGATATGGAAATCTTTTCTTAGGAAAAGGCCCAATAACTCTATTTCTTGTTTAGCTTGCTCCAGACACAGAAGTGAGTGTTCTGCTGAATTCCAGTAATTTATTTTCTCTATCACCTCTCCTTCAGTACAACTCAGGTACTTTTCAGTTCTGATGTTATGAAGTGCTGAAGGGCCCCTCAAAATCAATGTGCTGTGAGCATTAATCCATGTATCTTTGCATCAATGTTCACATGTGAATGAACATCAACCAGGTGGCAGAACTATACAGTCTGTAATGTAAAGAACAAGTCTTAGTTTGTTTTGACGTTCAGACTGGGAATAAATAATGGAAACATTTACGCTTTCACTGATTATATCAGGAGTTCCATTCACTGGATTCCAAACAGAAGCCAACATGAAGAGGACTGCCACAGTATGCATTAACATTGTCACATGAAAAAATGGTTTCTCGACATCTTTATGTATTTAATAAACAATGCATAATCCATGGATCAGAATTAATCTCACATACCTATACATTTTCCAAAGGAAAATATTGTCCAGTACTTCTACAAGAGACATAAAGCTTTTTAATATTATTTGAAAACCCAAAATATAGTTACCCTAATCATTAATTACTTTCTTTTAGACCCTTGATGTCTTAACTGTGTAGTTATCTACATTTCTTAATTGTGTTTTTAGAAATTGCTTTCTTTCACATCCACAAATGCTTCAGACTCAGCGACGCTGAGCTTAATTCACACCAAGTCTTCTTTTTAGGTATCTGAAATGTGCAGTTCCTTCATGTCTCACATGGCATACATCCATGTCAGATAAAGCAGTAATATTTCTCTCTCAGAATGATGGAAAAAGGAGGGTTCAGGATGCTGGGGGCAAGGGGATGGGCTGTCAGTGGGGCTATCCAGCTGATGAGGAAATGGGCAGGGGAAGCGGATAGGGGAGAAACAAAGTAGGTATAAAAGGGGCTGGTAGCATGAAAAACGTGGATTGTCCTTATGCCTGCCTGAGCGAGCCCTGCACCTGATCAATGCAATCTGATCTATATTCTCAGTAACTATTTTCTCAGCTGCAGTCCAATACAGGTGAGTGCCTGTGCCCTTTTGCTAGCAAGTACCGTGCTGGAGCAGTCGGGGAGCAGGATACTCGTGGGATGAGCAAGAAGGTCTGTGACACTGGCAGTGCAACTGTAAATTGTGTGTGTGCCCACCCTGGCGAGTTGCTCTCCCTGCCAGCCCAAGGGGAGGGGACTTGGCTGCCTGCGTGTGTGCTAGAGGTGGGTGCAGTGTGTAGGTGCTGTTGGAAGCACTGCTGTGGCAGTCTGTGTGACCCAGCACGCCAGTGTCCCCTGGCCAGTGTCTCTGGGCCACCAGCTCAGCTTTGCTCACGGTCGACCCTGCAAACGGGAGAGCAGCAACTGAATCCTCCAGCCTGGGTCTTCAGACAGCTGGGCAGGAGTGTCCTGACCTGAGGCTGCCAGAGGAGATAACAACTCTTAAAGGCACATAGCATAAATTATTCCGTCTTTTTAGAATTTGTGGTGCCTGAAATGCCTAACTATATTTTCCCATGCAGTGGAAACCTAAGGAGAGGTAGGCTCCCCAGGCAATTAGACATCAAAATGTCACCCAGAGATTAGCGCTAGCAGAATTTTTCTTTGTATTCTGAAAAAATGTTTTAATTTTCAGACTGATCCTCTTTTATGTAAATGGATTTTTTCTTAGAACCCAAGAGGCTGCATTTTCTTGGCTCTTTTCCTACTCTATACCAGTCTTTAAAAAATAACAACATTTGTACAAAGAAGGTTTACTTGAAACTTTTTTATTTGGCTTGAAATTAATTCAGATAACCTATTCTAGGAATTGAGTTTTATGTGATGGTGTATTTCTCATAATTTAAGAAATTGTACTACATGAGGAAAAGTAACCTATTTTTGCTCTTTTTCTAAGCGAGGAGGAAAGTCTCATGTAGGTTTTTTACTGATTTTTGCCCTCTCAGCATTAAAATTTCACTCATCATAATTGATTTCATGTATTTTTTAAATTAAAATGAAATTTGAATTTAAATAATATGAAATTCAAGTTCATTCAAAAATGAAAACATGCTTTTTATTGATGTAATGCTTTCATTAAAACTAAGATTCTGACAATGATTCACACCTCCTTTTACATTTACATGTAATTTTGGGCATCTTTGGAAAAATGACACTACACTGTGTTAAAAATTATTGTGATGAGTTTTTAGCTCAGTTCAGTGCAGATCAGTTTTGTGTTTCTTCATAATTTTTCACCTCTTTTATATAAAGAAATGTAGTAGAAAAACCACCATGGAAATAAAAGAATAATCAAGGGAAGCACAATTTTTGTAGTTACAATACAGGGACTCAAGGCAAAGATTATTATTTTCAGGTATTAAATAGATGACAGACATTAATTAAGTAATAAACTTTATACAATCTTAAAGGTATACATCAATTTAAAATCCTAAAGAGATACAAAAGACTTAGAGAGTAAAAACTGATATGAGTATTTAGGATGTGGTAGAAAATGAGCAAAACTTAAAAACAGGAGGTGAAGACTGACAGGTGAAAACCAGGAGTTCTTCTGAAAAATAACTTTTGTACCCTGAGGCTTAAAACGGGTTCTTAGCCCTGCAGGCTGAAGGTTTCTCCAGATACACTGTGTTGGTAGGCAAAACCCATGAACTTCTTGTCCAGAACACCAAGCCCAGGTGGCCTCTGTGCGTCTGTATGTGTGTTTCTGTGGGAAAAAAAGAGAGAGAGAGGAAACGGTTTATATTACATGTGAAAGCAAAAGGCAAAATGTACAATAACGTTGAAGGGAAATTACTGTGCATGGGAAAAAAAATATAAAAAATTAATTGTAGAAGAGGGGAAGAATTTGAGCTTCTTGTGTTTTTTCCAGACTTCCATCAAGCTTATTTACCTCTGGAGCTGAAATTACATTTTAGTTTCTGTTAGCCATCTGTCTTACCTTATAAATTCATTTCAACTTTTAACGGCAAAGATTCATTCCATTTCTTTAGAAAAATAACATATTTCTTTGATTGCAATCTAGATCTTTCTGAGGTTAGTTTTTATTTTTTGAAAACCATTCTTAAAAAGGTCCTGCAATCTACATGTTGGAAGAATATATTTTTAAATTCATAGACTTTGTTTCTAGAGACATGAAAAAGACCACACATAATTGCAAGATTAACTGGATCATTGCATTCAACAATTAGAAGTTATATAGCATTTGAAATACTCTTGAGCAGTAATTTTCATTAAATTTTATGAGTTTGTTAACATAAAATCAACACAAGATAAATAGCAAATATACCCTGTGAGTTTTCAATGAAAAATTATGAGGTGCTCTATGTTGTGCATCAGTATTAGGATAGTTCCAAGGAATATATTATGCATTTTGTAATACTCAGAAATTCATAGAGTATCATTCATAATGAAAGCTGAATCAGAGGAGACAAAGTCTACATATGGGTTGCATTTATTTAGCAAAATTATTGAAGGCTTGACTGTGTGACTTGAAGCTTTATTAATCAAATAGAGGAATATTTCTTATCTCTCCTACAAACTCGTATGGATAATGTTTAGAGAATAATAAAGTCACAATGTTGAGAGCACTAGGAAGAGGAATTTAAATAATTAAGCTACTTCTAGAAATATGGCATATGTTGCATTATTTGTACCAACCTTTTTATGGACAGAGTGATCAGCTTGAGGCTGCAGACTGCTAAATGTCTTCAGCAAAATCAGCCAAGAGGTTTGTTAGTCTTCCAGTTTTATGTCTTAAGTACAAGTGACAGGGCACCAGAGGAGCAAGATGGATGAAAGTACATAATTATTCCATGTAAAGTGTGTCAGTGTGTAAATGCTCTCACAAAAAAGGATCAAATTAAGAATGTACATGTTTTTCAGAGCAGAGAATGAAAGAGATGAAAGTAGGATAGTAGAAAAAACTCAGCTTTTTTTGAGAGGTTTTAGAAGCTGCAAAACTTTATTAATTTCTGAAATATGGAAGCTTGGGAAAAAGGATAGATACAAATTACATTCTTTACTGAATTTATCTCTTATTTTTACCTGTTTACTTTTTCAGTATTTTTGAAAATAAACACCATAAAAAAACAGTTGAAGTAACTTCTAAAAAATCTATCCAGATAGTTTTTGAAAATTATTGAGATATCTTGAAAATAATTTGAGTTTAGGAAAAAACAAAAATCAAACACAAAAAATCATAGAAAATGTATTTTTTACTTTTAAAATTTGTTAGCATGATTAATAGTTGCCATGAAAAATATGGCCTTTTAAAAAAGAATCTTCTTTCAAAAAGCAAAAAAAAGATGGGAATTACCATAGTTTCATTTGATATAAAAATCAAATTAAGTTTGCAGTTTTGAACTTATTTGAAGTAAGAAACTCTAAAGGAAATTGAACGTTAGGGGTACATTTTGTCTAGATTTCAGTTCACACTTTACTGATTGTTTCCTCAATGCAAAGCCATCAATTTACATGGTAAAGCTTCTTAAATCTTTATAAGAATGTGTCTATTGCAAGTACAGGAATAAAATAAGTAGCTCCTATGGTGTTTCTCAGCAGTCTTTTCAAAGATTTCATCAGTATTTCAGAAGGTGTTTATATTATTTGTATACTCTAGATCTGTGAGAAGAACAATTCCCAAAGCTGTTCTAAATAAACAGCAGTGAAGTCTCTGGACTCTAACTCAGGGGTCTGACAATGATCAGCTCTTTTACACAAATTAAATTATGCACTTCTGTCATTCATCTTTTCAAACCATTTGCCCTCAAAGAACAAACATGGCTTTATGAAAACAAACATTACATTCTTAAACATCTTGTTTCGTCATCGACTTCTTGAACCTTCCATATATCTGCCCAAAATCATCCTACCTTTTTTGTCTGGGAAATTCTATGATGGTCCTGAAATATCATTGTTATTTCAAAATTAATAACTTCATTAATCTCTTATTTGTTCAAATTAGAACTGGAGAAGTGTGAATCTTAAAACTTGCTTATCTGTCCTTATAGTCACTTGAGACGTATCATGAAAATTCAGGGATTTAATAAGAATTTAGTTAGTTTATTACAATTTTCCACAATCTTATTGTGATGACTGCTGGTAAAATTAGTGTAAAAGTGATTTATTTTTCTTTTTATGTAGTTCATACAATACTATTTTTTTTTTCATTTTTCTCACTTCTGAGGACTTCTAAGAACAAGCTTTGACCCTTTCAGAGCTATGTTGATAAAAAATAGGCTTAGGAATTTGTAATTCTACACAATGTCTTGCTTGGAGGGAGAAGCAATAAATATTGAATCTTTGGAACTTGCACGCTTTGAAGTTAAAGCTGTCAGTAAATCTTTGTGAAATTAGTCAGGACTCCTGATTTTCACTATATCAAGAATTGCCTAGCCAACAAGCTAGGCAGCTCCAAAGGCATTTTGCTCTTAGAAACATATTTCTGACTTTGGAAAGTTAAAGTTGAAGCCAGAGTTACTCCTAAGTCAATAATTTTCAGTTGTCTGTAAACCACAAATGACTTAATTCTCTGTTTCACTCAGAACAGACCACACAATCTAACACCACACACGTCTCTCATTGGAGGTCCATGGTACACCTTCATAAAATGCAGTTGGAGCTCCTGTAACACTTCTGAGCTTTCCTGATCTTCAGAAAAGTCTCAGGGGTTGTAAGAAAAATATGTTCAGACTTAAGCTTTTAACAGGGCAAATGTATGTGGAGTGCCCAGATTATGCCACAGGCAGCGGTTTTATGAAGCTATTAGGATTACAAGGGAGTTGCCATCTTGTATAAGCAGGAGTGTAGCACACATTGTGGAAAAGAAAATACAACTTTGAAATTACTGGAGGGAAAAAAGAGAAAAGGATTTTTGTGAAATGCTTCAGAAATCCTCAAGCTCTGATGATCAGAGCACATACCCAAACAGCAGCTTCTTGACAAACTGTGATAAGCACGAAACATCTATTTACTGTGCATTGAACCTACTCATTTGAGATACTCACCTGTCAGTGCACAATGTGCAAAAAGGCAGAACAGAAATGAACTTCAACAAAGAAAATCTTATGTTTAATTTTCTGTCAGGGAGATTGTCTTGTCTGTTTCTTTTCTTCCTTTAGCCTAGCAACAGCATCATGTACTGCTGGGTGATTCCAGAAAATTTACTGTGATTAATGCAGAATCAAGAAAAAGAACAGAGAGAAGTGTGCATTTCTCTCATTTGATAGGATTATAACACAAAGAGGCCTACTTGTTTGTTTTCAGCATCATATATTCAAGATGGCTTTAATTTTATCAACTTAAGCTGGGCAAAGAACTTGATAAACAACATCAGAAAACGCCCATTTTGTACTTAGAGGCAAAAATTAAAAGTAAAAATTGATTACACAAATTACTGATGGAATAGATATAGCCAATGAAGTCTCATTGATTAAAAATTTGTTGCACTCAGTCTTCATGCAGCATGACTAGCACATAACATATCTAAGTACCTATTTATTTATTTATTTATTTATAAAATAAAGTAAGAGAAGCGAAAAGTTGCAAGAGGGCCGAAGAAGAGATGTGGTGAGGAAGAAAAGGTATTTGGAGATAGATATTTACCTCTATATTGAAAAAAATAATAAAAATACTTTTTCATGCCTTCAGTGTTAGTGACCTGAGAAAAGCTAGCTAAAAATGAGAGCCAAATCAGCAAATATGATAGACATCTGCCAACACAGGTTTGATTTTCCAGAATAAGGTATATATCTAATATTTTTAACAGCAAGACCCTTAAATGATCCTAGAAAACTCATGATGACTCACCATTTCCTTGGTAACAGCTTGAACAATTCCTAGACTGTTTGCCTAAAGTATAAGTCTTAAATGACCTGAAGTATAGACCTAAATTAACAATTTATTCTTATTTGCAAACTTGAAGGTCAAGGAAAGATATGTATTTTTTTATTATACATTTTTCTGTCTCATGTAATTTGATAACAGCTTACCATTAACGCTATGTGGAAGTTTCAAAATCAAGTCCAAAGGAGAGGGGAGAGGTGAATCAACCCTCTCCCAGTGAGCATGCAATTTGCTCCCAAGTGTTGAAGAAATTAGCATCCTTAAAGAAACAGCGCTCTGAAGCAGCAATCATCTCATTTCCATCAGCAGGAAAACAAAATCACAGTCACATACTTGTTCTGAACCCTCAAAAACTTATACTTAGCATAGCTCAACATTTTCAGGGATAGTCTACTAGGGAATATTTTAATAATGAGTTTTAATTTTATATCTAGGTTTTCTAGACTACCCATTGTAAAATTACAATATAATCCCAAATATGATGACAATAAATTTCCACTGAAGAAATATAGTTATTTGTCAAATGAAAAACTGAAATAAAAATAGGTCTGCTCAACTAGTATAACTTACACATAATGACAGTAAAAAGTAAGACAAAATTCCCTATTCAGTTCTAATGTCTACTATTAAAATATGCAACTGAGCTTCTGGGTGTCATTTAACTGATTTTTAAAATATTGGATCAATTGCATAATATCTCCTGCAAACTACTATTTAAATGACAACTGAAATTGCAGGTCATTTTCCCAAATGTTATAAAGTTTTACATATAATTGTAGCACCCTCTTCTAAAGTAATAAAGTGACTTTAAAAATTATTCCTTTAAAAAGACCTTTTAAAATCATGAAGTTAATGTTAAATCTGTTTCCAGTACTGAAATGAGTTATCATAGGAGTGCTACGTAACATGTGATGTTTTCACATTTTCAAAAACTTGAATTTTTTTTCTTGTTCTAAATCACACATTTAGTGGACCAGAGCAGAGTCCCAGTAATTAGGGCATTTATTTGTTGTGTGGGAGGCTGAGAATAAACATCTTGTTCCAATTACCGTACAATTATTTATGCAAAGTGAATCAGATCTAGCAGGGATAATACCTTAGCAGGAATAGGAAATATATTGGTAGTGACCTGGACGTTGAAGAATGGTAGAACAAGAAACTCAATAATTTTTTCTCATCCCAAAATTGGGAAAAAATTATTTACATGATTTTCAATTCCATAAAAACTTGCGATTTTTTCCCCCTGTGTTTTTGATGTTAACCCAAATTCTACCTCTGAGCTTACTGAATACAGTAAGGTATGTTGTGACAAGTTTTAGTTCCTAAAGTAGCATATAATATTATCCTTAGAAAAAAACCCTGAATAACTGTTCCCAGGACCCAGAAGTACCATTTTCCACTACAGCCTCTACAGAAATAAGAAAATATGTCTCTACAAATGTTGAGCTGTTCTTCTAGACTGGAACTGTGGTACTTTGGAGTTTCCCTTATTTTCAAAAATGTCATGTGCATAACCTTTGAGGGTTCTGTGGAACTTAGCTAGGATTTGCAAATTTTTGGCTCTTCTTTGGACTGGTATTAATCTGTTGCATGTCATTCAATGGCCACAAATCCCAGAAGTGCTCAAACCTCATTTTTAGGGGGTGACAATTCTAAAATTTCCTGGAAAAATCTTTAAACTTAAACTAGACACATACTGTGCATTCTCCCACTTTTCTACATCTCAGTCATAGTAACTGTGTTGCGTCTACAGTAACTGTGTACATCTGTGTGTAACTTACGTACAGCAAATCTTGTCACAGTTCTGCCAGAAGTCAGAAAATAACAATTTCATTATGACCAAGGTTTATAAGCCAAAGTAACTACCATATGATTTGTGTCACTCCAACTTTTAACAGCGTTTTCACTCTGTTAATTATGTTGTTAGAAAATGTTCCCTTTTAGTTGACATCTTCTGATGACTGAAACTGTTTAAGCTGTAGAGCATTCCTGAGTCTTTTAAAAATATGGAAAATATTTAAATATTAATAAGGGGTCTGAAGCAGTTGATTTTGGTCAAAAACTGCAGAACTACCTTTTTTTTTTTTTTAATTGTGGAAAAAACAAAAAATTCTTTTAAGCTTTTTTTGAGACTGACCTTGAGGTAGGACTCCTTTCCTTCTGCTTATACCAGATGCTTACACCCTGTAAAAAGGAATAAATTTTTGGTGAAAATTATTTTTCTGTAGTGCTTATTGTTTTGCTTTATTATTCTCACAGCATCCAGCTGTGCTATTCACATACAGACTATTTTTCTCAAAGCACTATGCAGGTATAGAGCAAAAAGAAATCTGTAGACTGAGGTCTTAATTTTTCAAACGTTTTATAATTTTTTTTGAAAAAATATTCAATAAAATTATAAAAAGGAGTGCAAGGAAAACTGAGACAACATTGGTTAATAGAATAGGCTGTGGCAAAGGAAAAGTTCACAGAAGGCTCTGGAAGAGAAAAATT
Organism: Zonotrichia albicollis; assembly: GCF_047830755.1. Lineage (NCBI taxonomy): Eukaryota > Metazoa > Chordata > Aves > Passeriformes > Passerellidae > Zonotrichia > Zonotrichia albicollis. The sequence continues at coordinate 139,574,138 of NC_133819.1, forward strand.
GAGTACTTTGATGGATAACTGTCCAAGTCATGACAGAGAACACAAAAATACTGGTTTGAAAATATTTTTCCAAGGGATGATTGCAGTTTGTATTATAGGTGGCCAGTAGACAAGGAAAAAATTACCAGTGGGTTAGATCAACCTTTCTTCTCAGATTCATAATTTTCTTTGGAGCAAAACTTACTGCATTGTAGACTATCAGTGCTGAAATACTTATTAGAATATGATGTATATAATTATCTTGATGGTGTCAGAAACTGAAAGGAAGCTCTTTTAATCCAACTTTTCCTTAATAAGTTGTAAATTCCTACCACCTACTTCCTGTAGACTTCCATCAACAGCATATAGAGTGAGGAATACCTTTCCAAAGAGTAAGTCAGAAAATATGAGTTAGGAGCCAATTTACTTCATTTATTTACACAGAGGCCCTAAAATAGGATGCCATATTCATGATGGACATCAAAAAGAGTGAGATTTTGACGAAGATGGCAGTTATGCTATATGAAGAATAAAAAACTCCTAAATTATTGAGCTAGAAGCCATATTTCCTGACATCCTGTCTGGAACTATAAATTCAATTCTATCTGATTAAAAAGAATGAAAGGCCCAAACTTACCTCTGGTCAAGGTGTTTGCTTTGAGTGGTGATATGAAAAGGGCATAATATAAAAAGGAAAAAACTCACTTATTTAGGGACTATGATATTTCATACTATCTATCTTAATACTTGGGCTATCATTCATTTATTTTTATTACAAACTTCATTATAATGTTTGAGATTAAAGAATACCTGCAACGCACTCTAGAAATATTAATTATATTCAGACTGCTGTGTACAAAGAAGTTTACTAATGCAGTAGAAAATTAGTTAATACAGGGAAGAATTAATAGATCCCTGATTGAGTTTTGTATGCATTTGCAGAAAAAATACAAACTCCTGTTCCCTTAATAAAGCATTAAGATTTTGATTTAAATAAGCACATACTGGGCTTATTTGAGGATCAGAAGTTATTGTCCTTAATTAAAAAATATACATTTAAGTTTTCCTAATCTATACTATAAATTTTGTGTAGGATAATAGATGCTATAGGAAGATGTGGTCTGTCAAATAATTGCAAAATGGAATTAACGATGTTGAATACTATAGCTGCCATTTGAGCTATTTTTATCGGAATGTATATGTGAATAATTTTTAATTTCAGGTCTAGACAGTTGTACAATGAATTACTGGCAGAATCAGGACATGAAGTTATACAGCTTATCCTTTGTGGGAGGAATTTTCAAAGGATTTAGGGAAACACTACAGCCTCTAACTACGTAGAAGGCATCTTTGGTGGAGGAATACAGGCTTAAGCATTCCTATATGATGCTGATTGGTTTCAAGAAGGTAAGTGCAGCAAAGTAGTTTCAGTCTAAGGAGTGGCAGATGAAAGTGTGAGCAGCTGGAGAGTCTAAACCAGCATAGGGTACATTAAAGAGATAAAGCATCCCATTCTGAGATCTTTTTTATTAAGCAAGGCAGAAAAAATCATGAGAAATAAAAATTTTTATTGTCTCTATACTGGAGAAAGTAAGGAGTAATTAGTAATCAACTGTCCATTACATGTGAGGAAGTGCATGACAGAGGATTGAAGTAAAGCCAGATTGATTATGTCCCAGTTTAATGCATTAAGCAGAGTAACTTCTACAGCAACTCTTCAAAACAATTATCTTCCTGAAAGTCTCTCTCATTTTATAAATAGAAATCATAATTTAGGCCAAAAAATACTTTCTTTTACCATTGAGTCCAATTGAGCAGAGACATACCAAAGCCATTGAAGAAATAGATGTCACTACAAAGCAAAATACAGAACAGCTCTCAATTCCTTGTGCACTGTTCAGACAACTTCAGAACTCCAACAGCTGCTGCTGCTAAAATATCAATTAAAGTTTTTTCAACTCAATCGTTGGTTAAAAATATCCTTTAAAAGTAGATTTCTCTTTGACCAGTATGAGAATCTACATCTTCCAGGGGATCAGCTCAGCAGGGCATAAGCTATCCAATGGGAAGTGCAGAGTCATGATCCTGGGGCAGAACAGCCCCATTCACCGCAGCATGCCACGGTTGGGCCAGGATAAGCAGCTTTGCAGAAAATGTCCTGAGGTCTTGGTTGGACACCAAGTTAGCTGTGTACCAGCAATTTGTCCTTGTTGCAAAGAAGACTAAAACTATCGGAGGATGCATTAGGAGGAGTGTTGTCAGCAGAATAAAGGGGTGATCCTTTTCCTTCGTTCAGCATTGGTGTACCAGTTCTGGGCTCCTCAGAAGAAGAGACATGAGGACATACTGAAAGTAGTCCAGACATGAAGGTCCAAAAAGACTGACAAAAATGATAAAGATGTGGAAACAACTGCCACAGAAGAAAAGACTGAGGATATTTAGCTGGGACAAATGAAGGCTCAAAGGGGTAACTCATCACAGGATAAAAATATCTGAAGGGAAAATGAAAAGAGAGCTAGGTTTTTTCAGTGATGTCTAGAAACAGGACAACAAGCAAGATGAACAAACTGAAACACAGGACATTCCATCTGAACATCAGGAAACACTGTTTTGTGTAAAGGGTGGCTGAGAACCAGTACAAGTTGCCCTGGGAGACTGTGGGATGTCCTTTGCTAGTGATATTTAGAAGCCATCTGGACACAGTCCTGGGCAGCCCTACAGGAGCAGGCACATTGGGCCAGATGATTTCCAGAAGTCTGTTTCAACCTGAACCACTCTGTCATTCTGTGTTTCAGATAAACTTCTGGCTTTACTGTGACTAAGGTGAAAAACACAAAAAACATATCAAAGCCCTGTAACATGGCAAAACACAGATAACAGCAATAAATAGGAATATGAACATTTATAATCAAATCTACTCCTCAAAACCAGACTACGCTGGATTCACATCCTCACCATTTATGTGTGGTTCTGAAAGATGCTGGAACAGAAACTGTTTTATTTATATTTTCCAAGATGCTATGGAACTAAAATTTTATATAAGCCCAAGGGAGAGATACAGCAAGGTCATGCTGACACTCCTACCAGGAGGTTTACTACTGCTGTAATCAGCACTCATCAGAAAGTCTGAGGAAGAGTCTTGCTCTGATAGAGCAGTCTCCATTTTTCCAGGTTCAGGTCTCCATTATCGGGGAAGAGTTCTGTGCTCAGCTGGGATCATATTTACTTCAGAAACTTAAGTATTAAGTTGGCTTCAGACTCCTGCATATATATGAATTACACTCCCAATATTCTTTAAAATAAATTTATAAACTATTTCCTAGTTTCCTATACACTTTTGCCAGATATCACATGACAGAAATTCATTGAGTGTTCCTAGGAGCAGTTTTTGTCTTTCTAAATTTATGTGAGGTAATCTGTAGTATCCTGTTCTACACAATATTTTTTGGGAATTTTTAACCTTACCTGAGACTTCAGATGATTATTTTATTGCCTATCAGGAAATATCTTTTTTCATTTAATCTGAAAGCAGGAACAACCTCCAAAATAAGCCCTGAACATTGCTGTTAATCTGATATTCTCTTATAGCTACTTTCCTCTGTATGTAGATATTTTTTGCATGCAAAAAAGCATGCAAAAATGTATACACACATGTATACTTTCAAAACATATTAACATTCGTGTCTTCTAGAAGAAAATATGAATGTTAATATGTTTTGAATGTATACATGTGTGCAACTAACTGTAATATTGAAATGGTTTTAATCAACCTAAAACAAAAAGGACATATGTACAATTGCTACAAAGAAGAGAAACAGCAGCAGAAAACATTCATGGAACCAACTTGAGGTCCATTTTAAAAAAACATTTTGAAAGCAGATTTAGCTTGGTGAGGGACACAAAAAGAATTGAGAAGGCTATAATGAAGAAATCATGTCTTGCCTCTGATCAAGGTATATGTTGTACAGATAGAATGCAGCCCTGTATGAAAACCACAGAATTTAAAGAAGCAAGGCGGCCACAGGAGTAATAGATTGCTTTACTGCATGTCAGCTCATTTTTAAAGAGAATTCCTCAGAAAAATAAGTAAAGTTTAAACTTTTTGTTTCTCATCCCCATATTCATGGTCATATTTGTTAAGAGACACGGAATACTTTTATTATTTTTCATTCTTCCCAATGCTTCAAATCATAGTATGCAAATAAACTCTTTTGTACTCCACCATGGTCATTGAAAACACAAGTTCTAAATAAGGAGTTTAGTGTACTGCAAAGGAAGAAGCCTGTATTCAGATAAAGTTGGAGCTCTGTACCCTCTTTTAGGGGATACTTTTCAGGTTTCCAGTCACATAGAAAGGACCTCTCTTTAGGTTAAGCAACTTTCTATTTTTCCACGTGTGCTCTGTGGACTAACATAGAAGTAAGTCTGGCATACAAGCAAATAGGAAAGAAAAGCAGGAAATCCTCTGATGTTATTATCCCTCCATGTACAAAGCCCACTATGAAAACCACAAATCACTTAAAATTCATTGCTCACTGAGCACCTCAGAGAGATTTGATCCTGGCCTTATAAATGCTGTCCTTACAGCTTTGTGTGCCGAATTCCTAAGGTATCCATATAATGAATGTGAGAGGAAGGGATAGTGTCATACTGAAAAACAGCTTTTCTCTGTTAGACAAGAACAGTTTCCTCCTCACTATACCATACAGGTGATTTTCTTAACATAATCCATAAGTACTTATACTTTCTGATGAATGTCAGGACTACCACATTGCTGAAACTTTGGCTTTGCTTGTCAATTGCTGTTTGTAGTTATGGGGGAGATATTTCATCATGGGCATGCAATGGTATCAGCTGCCACATATTTTTCCATCATTGTGAATTGTATGTAATAATTTACACAGAATTAAAATCACTAGTTATTACTGCCAATAATACGTGCCCATTTCAAGACAGCAAAGCAGTGGAGTAGTAGCAGGATCACTACCCTTTGCATAAAATGTACATGAATTTTCAGTTGAGTTCTTTTAAAATTCATGCATATTTTGACCCTGAACCATGGAGTCATTAAAAATGAAAATCTTAAAAGCGCAAGTCAGCTTATCCTAACAATGAAGATATTTTTTTATTGGAAGCAGCAGTAAGAAAAGACTAAGCTCTATGTCTCTCTGATCCCTGCTGTTTTATGATTTTTAGAGCTTTACTAATGCAGAAAAATTTCAGACAATTGCTGTAATTGTGTAACTAGTAACCACAGTGCAGTTCCTTTGGATAAAACCTCCTCATTGCATTCTAGTCAGTATTTAACAAAAGCAAAGATCACAACTAATGGCTGCATAGTCACACATCTCTTTGTTTTAAAGTGATTCTCCCTGAATACAAACAATCTTTAATTTTCACCTCTAGATAAATTTTAAAATCTCTCTCTTAGACCTTTCAAAGTAAGGTATTTTGCTTGTTTACAAAATTAATCAGTATAATAATCCTCTGTATTCATGAAGCATTCTTAATCTCAGTGTGCCCAAGTGTTAAAGAATATTCCTCATATTTTAGAAAACACTTTTAAAGGATATGTTTTCTGGGTCAAACTCGCCTGTGCAGCTACACAGCTCCTAGGAGTTCATTCATCTTCACAAGCTGTGCAATCACAGAAGCTGTCTGTAATTGTGGAGGCTGTGTCTAACTCACAGAAACAGAAGATATTCCTAGGCAGCCTCAGTACTTGATAATAACTAAGAAAAATAAAAAATAATAAAAAAAAAAACACAAAGAAGTGCATAATATTAATTTCTCCTGATTCTTAGAGATAGCCCAAGTCTCCCTAAACTCCTGTTAAAAATTTGGGAGATAATTTTACAAAGCATTAGCAGAGTAAAATATTCAGCTCAGAAATTACTTGTGTAAGCTACTTTTCCCATCTTATTCTTGCTGAAATGTGCTTAACACCAACAGCATATGAAGATGAGATTTGTGTACAAGGAAAACAGAAAAAAATATTAGACCCGCCTTCTTATTGCAGGTCACTTGTTTTCAGCATCCTCTAGTTGTCCTTTTTTTTATTTTCTCTCTGTTCATGCAGTATTGATTTTAATTTCTTATTGGCTTATTTGGCAAGTGAATCCTGAATCTGCAAAAATATCTGAACATCTATTTTTCTTATGTATGAAATGAGGTTTATACATGAATATTTGCTAGACTGGGAGTTAATCTTTGATGATCTATAAGGAGAATGAAAAGTAAAGGTTTTGGAAAATTTTAAGTTCATCAAGTGAACAGATGAGATGAAAATATATTACTTCCATGGGCAGAAAAAAACTCCCCTTGTCATATTTAGCAGTTTCAATTTTCCAGCTCAGACTGGTAAAGCAAATAAGCTGTGCACTCTCACTATACATCTTTGTGCTTCTTTAGTTCCTACAGGTTGTGTTAATGTCATGTGCATAGGATAGGTGCAAACAGTTTAGGGAAAAGTTGATGCTTGATGATGACTCTTGAAGAGGAATGAAAAGGAATCTTTTAATATATTCTGTAATATGTAATATATTACACATTAAACATTTTTATATATACAATATATCTTATAGATTCATAAAATAATAAAATCATTTAGATTGACAAATACCTGTATGATCAGGTCCCGGTGCAAAGGTAGTCCTGCCAAGTCCAAAATTAAACCACATCATGTCTTCTAAATATTTCCGGGGGCTGTGACTCCACCACTTCCTGGGGAAGACTGTTACAATGCCTGACAATCCTTTCAAGGAAGAAATTTTTTCCTAATAGTCAATCTAATCCTTCTCCCCACAGGCCATTTCCTCTTGTCCTATCACTTGTTACTTGGGAGGAGACAGCAACTCCCACCTGACTGCATTCTCCTTTCAGTTGTAGAGTGGAAAGGTCTCACCTCTGCTCCCTTTTCTCCAGGCTGCCCAACCCCAGCTCCCTCAGCCACTTCTCACCGGGCAGGCTCTGACCTCCTTGGCCCCCTGAGCACACGCTGCTCATGTTCAGCCAGTGGCTGACCAGCATCCCCTGGTCCTTTCCTTCTGGACGACCTTCCAGCCACTCTGCTCCAAGCCTATCAAGATATCTTGGTTTATCAAATATAAAGTTTGCTTCAGCCCCATGGAAATTGGAAATACAGGGTACACTTAACTCCATAAGCATCTTCCAGTCCTACAGAGCATGTTCAATCACAGAGCAGTTGGAAAGATTTCTTCTGGCAGCATAGACTAAAGACTCAAGCGGCAAGTGTCAAGTGCCAATGAACAAAAGTAAAAGCAGCAGTACAACAGCCCAGAGCAGTGATTCTGCTTCTGGATGAACTCCAAGTGCTTTATGTGGAGCATCAGAAATGTTTTTCAAAGCAGACTTGCCTTCATGCTGTGGGGAATGCTTTACATTTGCATTCCTTGAAATTAGGGCCATTAACTTCTCAAAAGTTTTAATATTTTTTCTACCCGCTCTGTTAATTATCAGGGTTTTGTTCTTCCTCACACACCCACATGATCTTTCTCTGTGATCCTACAATGAATTCATCATGTTGACATTTTGACAGTTCACTTATTTTCAAGCAGTATACTACTATGTCATAAACATAGTGTTTTGATTTTGCTGAAGAATAAAGAATAACATTAAAGTGGAAAGAGAAAGAACATTTTTATTCAAAAGCAAATGTCAACAATGGTGACAGAGGGAAAATAAAATATTTCTGGCACAGAAAATCACTCAAAGAACCACTATCTTTTATCTTCCTAACTTTTGATATATTTTTCCACAGATACAGATGTACAAACATTAGTGAAAATCCTTTATCACCATGTTCTATCTTCCTTGCTATCTTGCTGATTTTACTCCAAAACCCGAATTTTTCAGCAAGGGCTTATTTCATAAAAAATGCTATCAAATTTTCTAATGTTTTTGACCATTTACTATAAACTCTAAGACCAAACAGTTAAACCAATATTTTTTAACCTTTATATCATGACACAGTTTCCAAGTTACTTCTGTGATGATGATCTTCATAGGCCTTCATCATTGCAGACCTAGAAAATTTGGTAATTTTCAAAGTGATTTTGTAGATAAGAAAAAAAAAATTCATATTTCCTGCATAAAATATTTATGAAAAGAATTGTTGACACAATTTTTAACCTTAAAAAGTATGTAAATCAGTTTACTTTTTAAAGAGAAAAAAAACATACCTTGCATCCTTGAATCATAGAATGGTTTGGGTTGGAAAGGACCTTAAAGATCACATAGTTCCAGTCCCCCTGCCATGGGCAAGGATACCACCACTAAATCAGGTTACCCAAAGCCCCACCCAACCTGGCTGTGAACATTAGATGGATGGAGCAATGACAACATTTTTGAGCAACCTATTCCTGTGCCTCAGTAAAGAAGCTCTTCCTAAAATTTAATCTAAACCTATCCTCTCTCACTTTGGAGCCATTCCCCTCTATCCCATCACTCCATGTCTTTGTCCTCCAAAGTCCCTCTCCAGCCCTCCTGCAGGCCCCCTTTAGGCACTGGAATGTGCTATAAGGTGTCCCCAGAGCCTCCCTTTCTCCAGGCTGAACAAGCCAACTGGAGGTGCTCCAGCCCTGTGATCATCTTCATGTCTTTCCTCTGGACTCACTCCAAAAGATTGATGTCCTTCCTGAGTTAGGCTTCAGTCAATGGGAACTTCAGTGAGCTGCCATGATTTCTAAAAAATGATTGATTGTGGTACAGCTCCATTCTACCCCAGTTCCCTCAGGACCCATGGATGCATCTCATTAGGTTCCATGGACTTGTGCACCTTCAGGTTCCTTAGGTGGCCTTGAACCTCATTGTCTTCTGCAGCCAGAGTCCTTCATTGCCCTGCCTTCTGTGAGTGGGGAAATGTGGCTGGAGTATTTGGTGGTGAAGGCAAAGGAAAAAAAGTTGATGAGTACCTCAGCCTGATTGATGTTCCATCCATCCTTTTTAGTAATCCAAAAATAAATTAATTTAATGAGCTACCATTACAGGTTGTTTTCAATAGAAGTGAACAAATGTTCTTTTTTTTTTTTTTTCTCTATGTTAATGTTTTGGGATTTATTCAGATATTTTTATAATATATATATATATATACACAATATTATATTTTATTTCATTTAATATAATTAATTAAAATAATTTACTTCTATATTCATCAATATTTATATTTAACAACATTTAATATTTTGTGTTTAATAGTTAATAAAGTTTTCTTCACTGTTTTGATACTCAGCAGATCATTTTCTTCTTATGGGTACTTAATGCAAGATATGTGATATCAATATTCAGGGGTGATTGTAGTGGACCAGGAAATTCACTAGATGCCAGGGTGCCAACCATATCCTGGACCTCAACTTGAGTCCAGTGTGCATTTTTGGGCACAGCAATATAAAGAGGTTATAAAGCAATTACAGGACATTTCAAAGGAGAGCAACAAAGACAGTGAAAGGTCTGGAGGGGAAATGGCTGAGGTTACTTGGTCTGTTCACCCTAGAGAAGAGGGAGACCTCATTGCAGTCTAGAGGTTTCTCATGAGGGCAAGCAGAGGGGCAGACACTGCTCTGTTCAGTGACAGGAACTGGAGGATGGCCTGAAGTTGTGTCAGGAGAGGATAAGAAAAAGATATTAGAAAAAAGTTCTTCACCCAGAGGATGGTTGGGCCCTGGAACAGCTCCCCAGGGAAGTGGCCACAGCACCAAGCCTGACAGAGCTCAAGGAACATTTGGACAATGCTCTCAGGTGCATGCTGTGGCTCTTGGGGTGTCCTGTGCAGCACCAGGAGTTGGCCTTGGATGATCCTCATGGGTCCCTTCAAACTCGGGATATTCTGTGAGTCTTGGACTTTCAATCAGTTTCCCAGAGGGGTATTTTGTAGAACTCAGTTCAGTATAAATTGTAATTTTAAATAAATTTCTGTGAATATTTGGGATTTTCAATGACTTTAAAAAATAATAATGAAAATATTTATAAAGTTTATTCCCAGACTCATACCACTTGCTAAAATGTTTAGTATAATGTAAAAAATAAACTAATGGAAAATGTAAGTACATTTTTTCCATTAGACACTAAAAGGAAGATGTTTTCCCACTTCGAGTCTCTCTTCTGCTTAATTTCAATGGGCATCTTTCCTGTGTCTAACCAACACTTTTACTTCTGTGGTAGACTGTTTATGCAAGAACTTCTCCTAAACCCATTTTTATGACAAAAAAGTCATAAACTATCAAAAGTAGACATTCTTTTTAGAAATATAAATGAGATTCTGACTAAAGTATAAATACTTAAAGACAGCTCTAGAGAATTTTCAGAGATCTGAATATCTGAGATACTTGGAAAATATTTATCTTCCCATATTTATAAATCCTCACCAGTTTTACATTCTGACTATCCCATTCTGGGTATTTTAATCATAGGTAAGTATAAGGGAGCTCAGTTGGTTCTCTAAAGTGTATTTCACGTTAAATGACAAGGTCGATTTTATATTTGAGACATCTGACTTGTTCCACTTAAATCAAATGCTCAGTTTGGTTTGTTTGCAGCAAGTCAATCCTAAATTTGAAATGTTATGACAATGTTTTGTTTTCTTTTTCTTTATCCAACAAGTAATGGTTTTAGACTCATAATATTTGGATTTAATATTTAATATAAATTCTTTTTAAGTATTACTAGATTGTAAGGCACTTCGATCAAGGTAACTGCAATGCTTAGCTAATGTAAAGAGTGTGTTGTATGTTTCTGTTTTAATCTGTACTTGAAGAAAATTTTACTTATTCAGGTACCAGTTTAAATTGATAGGGTTTAGTAGACTCTTAATCTGTGTAAATTTGAGAAGATTGCTTACTCTTGCCATTCAAAAATTACATTTTGGAGGAACTCGATGTATTTAAATATCAGGTTCTTAAGGTCTTATGCATATTATATTTTGGTATTCAGATCAACAAAAATTTTGTCCCCAGATGAGAATGTAGCAAAAACCATAAAAATGTACAAAACCCCCCTGTATGACAATAATCAAGATCCTTATCAAGAAAAGACATGTTTTCAACAACCCCTTTTTCCAAAGCAATGGCACACCTCCAAAGCCTTGTGAACTTCCTCTGGAATTAAAAAAAAACCAAAAACAATAAACCAAATACAGAAACAGCAACAACAGAAAGCCCACAACCTTGATCCAATAAACCTTAATTTAAAAGTGGTTTCGGGCTATAATCAGCAGCATGACTCCAGTGAAGAGTGTGTGTCATGTTTGAAGGAAGTATGAGTAGGAATATATAGTAGCTTTCTTATGACTGAGCAGCTTAACTTGATTATCTCCCTGGCAAGTGCCTTTACAAAAATGCATATAGACTTCCCAGTGAAATCAACACAGATGGAATACTATAATCACTATCTTTTTAATTTAATAAGACAATTTGAATTTTGTTTTTGTCAACTAGTTTTTTATTTTTTGGCTTGAATCCTAGGATGCTTCTTTAGCCCTTCAAAAACCAACCAAGCAAACAAAACCAAGCAAAATGCCCTGCTCCTATCCACCAAGTTACTTCCTCTCAGCTCAGTTTCTGTCATATGATGCAGCACAGGTCAATATTATAACTCATCCTGAAAAGATGCTTTGGAATTAATTGAAACTTAGGCTAACATACATTATTTTTATAGCTTCATACTCTACATCAAAAATATCCTATCTATTTAAAAAACAAGACTTTGAGTAAAAATTTATAAATTTTATGATGTCCTGCTGATAATTATCAGTCCCACAAGAAATGTAAAACAAGCTATGAATAAATGCTGAATGTTCCACTTATATTTTTATACAAGAGGTTTTTGAGTGGCAAGTGTCTTTGAAAAAAGATAAAAACATTTTAAGAAACCTGACTCACTTTAATCAACACTTCAGTGAACTGCCTTGGAACAGGCTGTACAGTAGCCTTCACAGTGAGGTTTTAATCTGTGAATAGTACTCATTCCAGTGTCAATAATCCTGTAAAATAACCATTACTTTCCCTTTCAAAATATTAAGTAGAAATACATTTTCCTAGAAACTTCCCCCCAGCTATTAATAGGTTTAATATTTCATTAATAACTATAGATTCTCCAAATGTAATAAAAATAAAACTCATATGCCTGCAAGTTTTGCAGCATTTCATGTCAAAGCTTTTTGCTTTGTACCTATTATAGTTTATGACTTAAAAAAAGGGAGAAATACATTCTAGGCAAAGTTTGTTAATACACACTAGTTGTATTATCAGCTTATAGGAAAGGTTAAGTTCACAATTATATGGAAAATAAACAAAACTTGAAGTGTGTGCCTAGCCCCATTAAAAATTGTCACCCTCTTCATGTCTGCTGCATTTTTTTATTCACTCTCTTCCAAGATATTATTAAATTCCCCAATAATGTTCTTTCATTCTTCAGAAAAAGACTTTGTTGATTCAAGAATAGGAATCATTGAGAAGCATGGGATAATGCAACCTCTTTTCTTTATTTCTTTATTAAACCTGATGTGTATACAAGCCCTTGCTTTTATCATAGACAAGCAAGTGAAGGAGTTGTTATTGGAGGGACATAAGACAAGGTATAGTGACAAGTAAAAGATTTATTCTCCATTTACCTCACGAATAAAACTACTGTTGAACAAGGATAGCCTAGAATTTCACCCATACTGAGGAGGGAAATTCAAATTCAGGGAGACTTTAACTCAGACATGTCACTGCTTGTCTTGAATACCATACTAGGATCAATGACTTCTCTCAGGCTGAAAATCTTTTCTTCAGAAATTTTTTTATTTTATAAAACGGATATGGTAGTTATGGCACAGTTTGATTGCTCAGGTTAAAACACTGGCAGTGCAACAAACTGTCTCCATATTGTCAATATTTCTCAGGCTGTTAATCAGCAAAAATTTCTCCATCTGATGTCAAGGCAATTTACATTTTTACCCCAGTTTGGACTTTGTGAGCTAATTCTGGGGAAGGAAATGAAGGCCTAAACATACTGGATTGTGGCTGAGTTCTTCTGTTAAATGAGGAACACAAGGAGTTTGAGCCACATACCTTTGCAAGCCTGAGTTTTGCAGCCCTTTGCAGCCTTAGCATCTCCTCCTAAACCCCAGCTACCAGATCAGGCACTGATCTGAGATGAGACAGCTTTTCTGTCTTTCAGTTCCCTGTGCTATGGTACAGAACAGCAGCATTTCTGCATTTTATAGGAGTGATGCTAAAATCCCACAGTATCAGAAGTCTTTCTATGCTAAAATATTGTGCTAGAGAGAGCCCTGCATAAAAAATCCCTCAGCAAGAGTGAGAACCTTAGGAGTCCTAGACACTGCTGTGAGAGTGGATATTGGAGACTGGAGTAATTTTCACTTCTCTGGTTATCCTCAGGAACAGGAATTATTTATGAAACATGGCAAGGAGCTTTCTTTGACTCAGCAAGTCTGCTTCTTGAGATACAAAAAAAGGCAAAACTGAAAAAGAGATGAATAGGCAAAAATATTATTTTCAGCCTTCAAAATGTTTGGTTGGCTGATTTTTTTCATTTTGTTCACTATAAATGCCATGTCTGCTCTGCTGGTAAAAGACAGAAGAATGTGGAACAAGTTCAAACCAAAGGTATAGAATAGTTTACTAACTGATCAGCAATGAAATAAAATGGAATAAAATGCTTAGTAAAGAAGTATGCATATTCTAACACCAGTTTTGAATACCTTATATTCTGTCATGATCAATACAATTTTGTTTTTAAACTTTTTCTTACCATCATTACCCCAAATACTTCCCAATAACTAGAACTGAGGTGAAGACTGATAATATTTAGCAAATTGATTTGTACTGTTGTAATTCATTTGAAAGCTAGAAATGGTACAATTAGACTTATTAAACTAATGAAGTTTGTGTGAACTTCTAAGCATATATGAAGACATATAGAGATATAAATATATATATATAAAATATTCTGTTTTCAAATAATTAATACAAATTCTAATAATTAATACAAATTCTAATATCAAATCTTGAATTACTCAAATGCTGCCCCTGAATAAAGAATATGTCTGAAATGTGTGATTTTCTGCTCTCAGAAAATCAAGGAATATACCATATTGAGATTTGTTTGCTCAGATCCACTAAAAAGCTTCATGTAATATTTACCTTAGTGTAACTTTTGCACACCTGTTCTTGGTTTCTCTGGTGCCCAAGGAAAGTAATACATAAATCACCAGAGACACCAGAGAAAACATTAAAGGTAAAGACTTCATTCTTGAAAAATGGATCTTAAAGAAGCAAAAATCTACTTGGTCCCATCCCCTTAAATGTCTAGACCAGATAATTCCAAGCATTTCATTTTTTAATTTAAGCAAGTTATGAGGGATTTTTAAAGCCCACTATTAAATCATCTGTACTAGAAGTAAAAGTTGTACTAGAAGTAAAAGTTGAAGGCAGGTGTGTAAAACTTGCTTTATCTTTAAAAATTATTTTAATATCAGGTTATTACTTATTTTTGCTTTTGATGTTTCTAGCATTTATTGAATGAGTGCATATCTATTGAATCAAATTGCAAACACACTGCATTAGGAAGAAAAAATGTCTAGAGAGATATTGTCAGTCAGAAATCCTATATGTATGCAGTTGGAAGAGCTTTTCCATAGACTCAAGTCTATTACCTTAACGATGACACCTGGATTGTTTACAAAACATTTGTTACACTGTTTCCAGGAAACCTCTAGAAACAGGAATTCCACAACTCACTTATTTCAGGTTTTTGTTTCTTTCTTTTGTTGTTGTTGGTTTTTATCTTTAACACGTGATTTAAATTTCCCTTTCTGCCACTTGATTCTTGTGCTCCTCTGAGTAAACACTGAGCAGAAGACACTCTTAAATGAACAAAGTTTCCATTTGGAATGTTAACACTCCTCTTATGTCCTCATGTTCTCTTCTCCAGCCTAAACAACTTCATCATTTTGGTTTCATAGAAACCTTATTCTCAGAACTTTTTACCACTTTTGTAAGTCTACTTGGCGTCATAATCCAATTATCTGTCTTTTTTTCTTAAACTAAGGCACAAAACCCATTGATACCAAAGACATTGAACATGTATTCACAGACTCTTACATGCAACACTTGTCTTAATATGTCCCAGGAAACTTTTTTCTGAAATTACTTCAATTTTAAAACATATTAAATACCTTTATCCACTACAGTACAAGATATTTTTCTGATCAATACCATTGCACAATAATTTAATCTGCTTTTCATATTTGTTACCAATTTTTTCCATAAAATCTTCACTGAATGGAATAATTGAGAGATCATATCCTGTTATGTTTTTCAATTTGAGAGAAATCTGTTACTCATTTTTGAATAAGTTTTTTGAACTGACAATAAAATATATCTTTGAAGGTTTTATTTTACTCCAGTTTTCAGAATGTTATCTATCAAAAGTGTAATAAAATTAGGATATTTCACAATGATTTCTGTCCAGTTAGACATGGACAGAAAGAAGTAAATTCTATTCAATTAATTTCAATTATCCTCATTGACTAAGAATCTGTACAAAAGTATAACATTTGAATACATCATAGAAATCTGGTTTTCTTTGTGTATAATCTGTTTAATGCAGACCTTTAGTCATTTATCAACTGATGAAGGGCTCAAAAATATTGTTATATAACTTATGTTAATTTTCAAAAATTGTTCATAGAAAGTAGGTAATTTTGGTTAAGTTTCTCAGCCAATGCTCAACCTGTGCTATTGTAGCCATTCTTCTAAAAAAATCTTTGTTTTGCTACTAGTAAAGGTAATGAGTCTATGGAAGTCATCATCATGATAGGAGCTTTATCTTCAGTCTCCTCATGGGTTTCTCTACAAAGAGGAAATGAAGTGATCATACAATTTAACTAATATATATTATTTTCCATCTAACCAGGAGATTCACAACTCTGTTGGGCATGCATGTGCACATGTGGAAGTCTAAGTGCAGCAGCTGGAGTGTCAGAGGGTCCTTGTGTCTGTGGTGCCAGAAGCAGAAGAGACAGGAACATCTGCACACTGCAGTGTGTGTGCATGTAGGTGCCTGCAATTTCCTAGAGAACTTCAGGGTGGACTAGATAATGAGTGGATAAAAAGGATGGGAATCAGATATCAGGAGTGCCATAACTTTACTGACATACAGGAGAGTTCAGGGGTGGATGTTGAAACTGACTACTGGAGTGAAGGCTGGTCTGATCCAGCTACTGAGGTTCGGGGATCTCAGGGAGGGCTGCGGGCAAGGCCAGAGATCTAAACCACCTACTTGTGAATTCCACTCATGCAGAGGGCATGTTTGGGCATGAGGCAAATGGGGAAATGTGGGGACCCATGGAACAACTACTGAACAGACTAAGGTTTGTTAGTGGAGCAAATTCAGGGGTCATATGTCTCTGCATCCATGTGACCAGGGCTTTGTGTTTATATCTGGGTATCAACAACTGTAGTGGGGCTCTGTGACCATTTAGGAGTTCATGTGTTGATGTGCTGGGCATGTATCATCCTAGGATCCAGAGGCAACTGCTGTTTATATATGTGTATAATGTCCACTGATGTTTCTCCTTGATCAGCCAGGAGGGAAACAAGATCACGCTATTCCTGCTTGTTGTGTTTGAGTTAGTATGGTATGGTTTGTATCTGTATTGATCTATATATATTGAACCATGCACAAATTTACACACGGAGGGAGAGAGAGTATACCTATTTAAAATACAGGCTAAGCATCACTGCTGATTATCAAGTTGCAGCAACCTTTCCTCTCTTGTGTTGCAAAACTTGGCAGTTTCTAAAAGATTCGCTTTTGGAAAGTGAGATAAGCAGGTGTTAAAATCTGCATGGACAAAATAGAGCTGATTACTCATCAGCACAAAATACACTTCACTGGTACAAATAGCTATCCTCAACTTGTTGCAGATTTATACCAAAGAGTATAAATAAACAAAAAAAATTAAAAAGAGTTTATTTAAGATTTGTGTCTTGGATGCATGGGATTCTGGACATTTTGCAGTGACAAATGCAAAATGCAGTAAGTCTGAGCTGCACTGAATACTAAGTTTTGGGATATTTTGTCTTTGCTGCTGGGTAGTTGTCTACATGGACATTGAACAGACATTTTCTGGAATATCTCAGCTTTGAACTGTTGTAACAGGTTCAATAAGTAGAAATGCAAAAGGTAGAAAGGGCTATGTAGAAAATTTCACACAAAGATGACCCTACATACTCCACAGGAGGAGAAACCAGAGAGAAAGAAGGTTGCAAAATGATCAAAATATGGAGGTCATGAGGATTAAACTACACACTCAAAAATGAAGTATTTAACTCTTCCAATATAAAACCAATACTCAGTCCAGATTTGTAAAAAAGGTCATGAACCATTGAACCGGACTTTTTGACTCAAACTAAGCTTTTGAAAACTCCTTTTCTTCCCAGAAGAGTAGTGAAAGAGGATTGCATTAGCTTTTGATATACTTTACTTGCTGTCAGCAGGGATTCAGTAGCGTCTGAAGAGTTTTGCTTTGAATTTTCTCGTTTGTTTACATGCTTCCAAAGGAATTGAAAAAGCCCATTTTTCCTTTTCATAAAGATTTATCGTGTTCTCTGGTAAATCTTGGATAATTGATATCAAAAGGTTTAATCTTCTCTGAGAGTTCACCACAGATAAACCCTTGGCACCACAAGCTCCAACATTTGGCTGCTTCTTTCTGAAGCAGCACAATGACAAAGCCAGTGTAAGAAAAAATGGAAGCAGAAGTCCATGGTGGGGGTATTTCTGTAGAAACATCCCCACCTCCACTGTCCATTACATTATTTAAAAAGAAACTGGACTGATATGCACCTAAGAAGAATCTTGGAAATCAGAGTGAATCTCAAGATATCCCCTTTAGCTCAGAATATTAAAACTTATAGGCAAGGTTGTTTGTCTTAAAAGGGTTCTATGTATAACAGGCAATGTGTGCAAATTTTGGCAAGACGGAGGCACTATAGCAACAAAACTATATAAAAAAATGGCAATTATCTTCAGCTCATACATTTCAACAAAAGCTACAGCTGGAGCAACTCTTCAAAGAGTTGGTAACAATGCAGTACCAAAACCAGTAAAAAAGCAAATGGAAGTAGGAAGAGGCAGTTTCAGCTGCGTCTAATAATGGTGAAAAAAAAAATTGAAAGTTCGTTAATTATAGAATGCTACAAATAATGTAATATCATTAATACCATCACATTTCAAATAAAACCCGCAAATTTTTCTTGGGTCTGGGAAAAAAAATGGCAAATATAACAATAATTTCAATTTGAGTTGTATTTCAGATATATGTCTGGGATTCATCTGTGATGAATCAGCTGTCATATAATGGAAAGTTCACTTGAAGTAAATCCAAGAAAAGACCAATTCCCTCAGCCAAGCTGAGTGTCAGCTGTTTTCCTAAGTGGGAAACATGATAAAATTACTTTAGTACTGCAAGTAACAAACGCTGTGAGTGAGCATATTTGTAGTTCTTGGTGACATTTTATGACTTGGGTTTAATCCACAATGTAGAAATTAAAATCCATTTAGTTATGGCCTTTGTTCATTTAAAACTTAGAGGGCTCAGAAAATTCCATTTCAAAGTATCCCAGACATGCATTATTATTTGGACAGTTTCCAGATTTATGTATTAATTTCTTAATTTTGCTTTTTTTAAATAATCAAATTAAATATAATTATTTTTTTGCTGTCGCTATGTTTATCGAGAAGTAGAAAATGGGGGAAAAAAGTAATTACATTGCATGACATGCAAGAAAAAATATATAATTCTGTGCAGCCCAAGCAGCCAAATGGTGAAAAGCCAGTCACTACAACACTAAAAAGTGCCACTCCAGCAAATCAGTACACACCTGCCCACCTGAACCTATGCCCACCTTACACACATGTAATTTTTTGGATTGCTGTGATTGCTGTGCTGGGTGCACATACCACAGGAGTCCTTACAAACTTTGTGCTGAGAAAGGATTCTTCAGGAAAGCTGCTGAGCTCTCAAACAAGCTAAATCTGCTCAGAGCAAATTAATTATGTGTGCAACACCTCTAAACCTGTTTAAGGTCCCCTAAGATCTATAAAACTAAATTTTTACTTCCCTTTAGAATGTAGGGCAGAAAATGGAGCAAAGAAGTCTTCTCATATGGTGTATAATATAGTTGTTGATTAAAGGAAATCATGTGTGATTTGTGTTGCTTGTGATTAGACTGAGATAATAAAGTCTGTAAATATAAATTTTCTTTTTTGTTATTTTCAATCTCAAAAAGTCACAGCTTTCAGAAATTGGCTTCCAAGGTCACTGTCTTTATGTCAGCACTGGAGTTAAAACTCCTGAGATATAAAATAGTTTCACGAATTTGAAGACTTATGATCTTTCTGGAAAGTTTCATTCTGTTTTTTTATGGTTATTCTGGAATATTCTTTGGAATGAACTTGAGATTTTTAGTTAGTGGTCTTCTGCATCATGTCAAAAGTTTTCAGTGGTGTTTCAACCATTTGTCCATTCGCATACACAGTGGGTATGCATACAGCACAAGGCAGGAAACTATAATTCCCATTTTTCCTTTAGAAAAAGTCCTGAAAATGTATTAAGTGACAACTATGTTACTTCATTTCTTATTCAGGAGCATATGTTTTCTCACTTTCCTTCCTCTGTGTCCAGGTTTCTGATTCCACTCCTCAAGATTTCCTTCACATATAATGACTATCTATACTTAATATATTACAGAAATTTCAGCTGTAAAATTAGTTAAGTTTAACTAGTTTAACTGAAACTGCTGATATTTGGAACATTTCATTTTCTCCTTTCCATTTATTTCTATACACAGAAAGTGCAGAAACAATTTTTTGAGTTATTAACCAGTAATACTGCTTAATCCAAAGTTATTAGAGGACGACGTTTGGTTTTGTTTATAATCTATGTGCTAAATGGCAGCACAATTTCAGTATTTTAAACCATTTTTTGAGCATACTTTACTTCTTCTCTTGCCTCCCGTAAGTACACATCTGATCTTACTGAACTGAACTATTCTTTTTACTCCTCTTAGAAGTTATTATTTTCTAGTTAATTTAAAATTTTGTGAATGAGAAAAAAGGCAAGACCGTAATGTTGCATATTAAAAGTGCATCACAAAATACAATGACCCAATTTAAGTGAAATTATCTAATTTGAGCATATAATCAAAATTTAAAAATATAATTTAAATTTAATTCTAGAATTGAACGTTTTGTTGTTGACTATGATTGTGGGGAAAAAAAAAAGCTTTATCATAGGAATAAAAAAGATATTTTTTTCAGCAATCAAGTTCCATAAACCCCAAGTATTTTGTGGTAATTTCTTTATCTTTAATTTTTACATTCAAGTTCTGATTATACTGAATTTAAAATAAATAATTTCAAAAACATATTTTATCTGCTATCACTATTTACTATTTATCTTCAAAAATTCAACAAAAGTAATATTATTATTATTTTTAAAGTTTTCTATTTAAGATAAAACAAAACAATGCCAGATATGATGTCTAAAAATAGCTTACTTATATAAGCAGTGTTAATAGATACGTCAAATCATTTTATACATTTTTTTTGCAAATTTCCTGTTTATTGCTTGCAGAATCTTAATAAGTAGACAATAATCTGATGGACGTGAGATATCAGTGTTGACAATAATAAGTTTACAAATAAGTTTTGGGAAGCAAGCACTTCCTCATGTAATTTTACTGCCAGAATGCTCAAAAATAAAGTGCATCTGAAGACAACAATTTCTCAGAAAAGACCAGTCATAAAATTGATTTGACAGGTTTGTTTTTGGCTTGTTGCCCTCAGTCTCTTTAGCATCTTAAATCAGCCTCCAGTTTTTCCTCTAAAAGCTTCAGATTGTTCCTCATTTTTTCTTATTTTCTTATTTTTTCTTTTCCCCATGTTAAAAGCTATTTCTATTTTTTGAGCTTTAATTGAAATATAGGCAGGTACTCTCTTTAGGCATGAACCCTAATTAAGATTGAAAGGTTTGCAGTTAATGCAATCTCAGTTCCACCAAAAACCTAGAGCTCAATCTGACAGAAGGTGTCAATACCAAAAATAGAATGTAGGTAGAATTGAGTTTCCTATATTTAAACTTGCTATCTTAAAAGCTTGGCAACCTGCACCTTAGCCTGCTAAAGGTGGAGGAATGAGGTTCACTTTTGGGAACACCACTGTGTTTAACACCACTGTGGAGGCTGAGCTGCTTCTCAGCATTTCAGTACTGCGACAGACTCCACATGGAATGACAGCCTGTTTTAGCAATAGGTGATGGTGCTGTAATCCTCCTTTTAAATAATTGTCACAGGTCTAAAGCATGTTTTCAAATCAGGCATTGAGGATCAGCATCCTTCTCAGTTTAACAGATTCTATGAAAACCGCTAGAATTTTTTTTTATTTTCTGGAAGACTGATCTACTTAACAAGTAAATTTTAAATATGTGAAGCATATTCTGAAAAAATGAAAATTCCTGAAAAATTTGTGCAGCAAAGAAAACAAATGATGTAAAATTGATCGAGTCCTTTACATAGTCAGAAATGTAAATCCTGGGATATTTAACTCTGGAGATTGAGATCTGTGATACAGTCCTCTTTGTGTATCTCATCAAATGGATATACATCACAGAAGAAACACCTCCTAAATGCAGGAGCCCAGAATATTTTCCTTCTACATAAGTGCAGCAGACACTAAGCTGAAAAATCACATACAGTCTGGTCTAGAGAAAAAAATATGAATTATCTAAAAATAATTGGATTCTTTATTGTATGGAGGAAAATCTACAAGAAGGAGAATAAATAGTTGTCTGTATTTCTGACGCTTAGTCAATTACTTTGAACATAGTCATTGATGAGAGTGGATTTGGCTTACAATGTTCATTTCAGACATCTCAATTGCTAACTTGCCTTCAGTCTAACTCCATTCTGATTCTTAACCATGTACCTAACTGGATGTAGAAAAGTGATACCATTTAGTCTCAGCAATTATGCCAGTCTGGAAAGTAAAGTGGAATGAATTACAAGCTATTAACTGGCTTTGAACTTATTGTTTCACACTTCCATTCTTTTTTCCCCCCCCTACATCTTGCAGAACATAATAGAGGAATCAAATGAGAAGTAAAAATGTGCCAGAGTTTTCACAGTCAAGCAAAAGCTATGTCTTTATTTAAAAAAAATTAATAGTAATCATCAAAAAGTCTACCAACTTACAGTCTTAAGCTTGGCCATTTGAAATACATAAGTAGCATTTTCATTGCTATTAACCAGAAAATTCTACAGTATTTTATCACTATACACATCTATATTTACTATGAGCACTGTAGGACTTATTTTATCATAGATTCTTATTTCTTACAGTAACTGCCTTGGCTTACAAAGACACAAAACGGTATTAGTCAACTAATTGTGAGAACTTCTCAGTGAATGTCTATTGCAAATTAAATGCTTATTATATGTACTCTTTGACTTAAAGTGCATGTTTGTTTGTACTTGCCATCATCCATCTTATTTTGTAGACATCTATGTGTAGGTCATAGATAAAACTTTTCTTAGAAATAGTGAATTTTAAATTATCTGATATAGGATTTGCCTTGTAACAAACAAATTATTTCTGAATGCATTACTGATCATTCTGAAGCACATATAACTTCAGTTATCTTAAGATCTATCTGTTTACCTTAAAGCAGTTCTGAGGAGTTAGAGCTATTCTCTGTGATCTAGTATTGAGAGCACATGTACTTATTACACAACACAAAAGCTACTTTATTGAGCAGTAAAATTGGGTTGAAAGCTATACTTACTCTCTTGACAGAGGAAACAAACTTTTAAACAATATCACCACATTTACTATGATGTTCATTTCAAAGCTGTTTTTTCTGTGCATGTGTGCACACGTCTCAGCAGAAAGAGGTGGGAACTCTCTATGCGCTGGTTTCCTTTGTGTTGCTATAACTGCAGTGCACAGCTCTGCTAAGAGAAAATATCTTTGCAATACCTATTTCATCTTTCAGTGTGTACTACGCTCCTAGTTTCACTACTCCTCTTTGTTGAAATAGAATTATGGCAGTAGCAATAAAAAGTGAGTAAATGGCCAAGTAAAGGGCTAATAACTAATGCAGTATCATTGCCATTACTGTAATGATGAAATGCAAAGCAGTGATTGAAGGACAGTAACCAGGAAAGCAGTGCACACAACCTGATATATTTTTAATTTATATGAGAGGCATCATTTTTTTAATATTTTTCAAATCATTCTACTTTCAATTAGTAAATACAGCTGTGAAAGAGAAAATCTTTTCTATGAGAATTCTACTGTGCATTTGCAAAGTAGTAATGGAGTGCAGGTACTCATGCATGAGAGACAAAGGAGTAGGTGGGCAAGGATATTACCAGCTCTATTGTTTACCAACTGTAATATATGAGGTGAGAGGGAAAAATAGTTACCACATTTATTGTTGCCATTGTTTTTTGTTTGGACTTTTAAAAAATTTGCCTACAGTAATTCCATTGATTTGAAATTCAACTCTGAGCAGTCAGCTGAGTTTATATTCTTCTATCATAACATGGTTTTGCATTTCAGGGGAGGAAAGACTACTGCTTCTCTAATCAAAACCTGTTATGACACTCACTGAAATGACCACAAAAACGAGATGTATAGCTCTGAAAGAACCTTTTTTCTATGTAAATGGAGGTAGGGCTCCAAACAATGAACTTAGACCAGCAAATAGAGTACTGATAGACATTACATTGTGCTTTAAGACTGCTTTTGGGTTGTTTTTTTGTGGAGGATTTTTGGAGTTTGTGGTTGTTTTTTTTTCTCTTGTGCTAAAGCAGCAGGATGTTTTTAAACTAAAGAATTCACTTTTAATACTTGTCTTTCTCTCTGTGCTGGTTGGAGAGATAAGTTAATCTTTGATTGCTTCTTTCCTCTCTACTGATGTCCATAAGTTCTCCTGAGTCTAACATGTTCTGAAGTCTTCAGTCAGCAGCATTCAAGAGTTCACAGAAAAGATTTAAGAATGTATTTAATATGATCACATGCTAACATATAGCTCTCCATCTTTATTTGTTCAAATAAGTGAAGTATTAAGGATAATCATTGAAAAGATGCATTTTTGTGTTTTGCAAACAATAACTTTACTTTTAATGTGAAAACTTTGAGACACAGGTAAGTAAAAACCAATTTGCTTGAAATATGCCCTCTAGCTACAGAACTTTCTCATATCAGGTATAGTGCTATTTCATTGTCACTGAAATAAAAGTTCACTTTTCATTGCCCAGACAGCTGAAAAATCTATTGTAACCTCAAGTACCCAGAGTTACACAAGCTGACATTTACATTTGCCATATCTTGGTTAATAAATTTCAGATTCTGACTTTCATGACATTTTCTCATACAAAGTTACTTTCCTTACCTAGAAGTTCAGCAGGTGTGCATTCAAGTCTAAGAAACTGTGATGCCAAGTTTGTGAGATGAGTTATAGAAAAGAGAGTGAAAGACAAGACTGAGAGAAAAACTTCAGAAGATAAATTAATAAAATGACACATGGATTGTCAGGGAGTTTATCTTTGAAGAAACACAGTTATACTTTGGGCTCATTTAAAAAAAAAAACAAAAAAGAAAAGGCAGAAAAACTTTTTTGCAACTTTGTTTTACTAAAATTATAAATCTGCTGATGAGATTTAAAGCTCTTGTGTTGTTTGTATTGATGTAATGAAGAGCAGCCTAAGTCAAATGATGTGCTTTATAGTCTAACAAAGTTCAAAGACACTTCTGAAGTTATTGTTAGTACAGGGTCTAACTTGGGTTGTCATATTGATTATGTCTTTACTATGAAATATACCCACAAGCAATTCTATGTGTTTTAGCTGATGATTCACTTTTTAAACATGTGTTTTGCTGCATAAATATTCACTTTACTGCTTTGATCTCACTTGCCTCATTTTAGATCTTGCTGAGAACAAGCATGCATTTCAAATTCTGAAAACCACCTCTTTTGAGGGTCTTAGAGCAACAAGAAACTGTGTGACCACATTTTGTTTTCCAGCATTAATTTTAAGATGCATAAAACAGATGCAGACTGAATATTTCCAAATTCATTTCAATTCCCATATTAAATAAATACTTGCCAAACTTTAAGTTCAAAATGTGTCTTTGCTTCTATATGCAATAGCTTTCTCAATTCCACTTAAAATTTCAGAATTCGTTTGTATCTGAATGCTAAAAAGATAGGATCTGATTTTGATCTGGCCTGCACATCCATAATTCTTTAACTTAAACATTCCTAAATGTTTATGTCTACAGGTAGTTATGAAAACAAAATCAAGTCTGGTATACTGGACTATTTTTCTGATAACATTAGTTACCGTAAAACCAAAGATTTTGTTTTTGGCACATTCTTTTATCTTATTGAAAATCTTTTCTCTCTAGGTACAATTCTGTAGGAATGCTAGTGTTACCAGGCACTTCTAAATCGCATGGTTTCAACATGATCTTTCAGTCATATATTACAAAAAATGTATGGTTTACATATTGCGCCACAAATTTTCATTGCTCTTTAAACATACTGTGGGTGACTTTGGAAATGTCTGGGCAATGTCTACTTCTTCTGAAGACACTTTCTGCCTCTCCTAACAGATTCCCTGCCGTCATCATCACCAGTTACCTTCATCTACCTGAGCTTTTTTGACATTTCTATTGTGGCCTGCAATCAATTTTCAAGGTCCTGTGGCTCTGTAATGGAATATTAACACCCTGAAAGTAGGCTTGCCAGCAGGAGGTGTGTCAGAGCAATTTGACAAACAGTGCTTTGAAGGACTATGACCTTGGAAGCCTCTAGCAGGACAATCTATGAATTTGGAGTAGCTGTCAGATTGAATTGCAGGAGAGTGCATATTAACACATGGGATTACAATGAGGACTCATTCATAAACATCGACATCCTGCCAAAGAATGGATCACACAAAAGTTTAATGAATATCTATTCCCTTATTATGAACACATAATCCCCCCAAATTATCTATCTGCATTCTTGGAACACCACAATTGGAACATATTTTTCGAGCCCTTATTTTTCACATTTAAACATTTCCCTTCTAACATGCCAAATCCTTCCCCAACTGGGCACTGGCACAGGTCCCACTGATTTTAACAGAAGTAGACCTGCCTTCAAAAGACAGTTATAATGTTGGTCATGTTAATATTGGGAATGGTAACACAGCTAAGTCTCTGAAATTAAATTTTAAAATCCTTATTGTTACCTCTACATACATTTTTCTAGCTTTTCAAAGACTTTCATTGGCCATGAATCAAAGGAAATACCTAGGGGAAGGAAAATGAGGTCATATTTATCTATAAGCCTTAATAAGGATTTAAAGCTTTAACTGCAGACATCCAGCTTTGGAAATATTGGCCTATGGTTGCAGCACAAACATCTCCAATATTTTCTGGGAATGATCAGATAATTATACAGTAAAGACCATGTGCAGCACTGTTGACTATGGCATAATTAAAGAGAGACAATAAAGCACTGAGTGCTCAAGTTAAAAAATATTGTAAAATTACCCGTAACCACTGAGCAGATTGTTTTTAGATTCTGTTGGGAAAAAAACCTTCTCTGAGAAGTAAAACTGCAGAACTAAAATATAAATTGTAATTACTCAGCCTAAGTATACATTTGTGGAGAATTATTTTCAATAATTTTGCATTTATGAACACAGTTTAAAAGACAGATTCACACAGTAACAAAGTCTCACTTGCAAAAAGAATCTTCCTTTTGCAAATAGAAATGGGCTGCTGTTAGACAGAAGTACATATGTGCTTCATGCTTGACACTACAGTTTATCTCCTTATTAAGTGTACAGAAAATGTGGAAATGCTAATCCCACCAGCTTGCACAGCTCCTCAGTGCAGCAGACTAAGAACTTATGCATATATTGTCTCCTAGAACCATCTAACATATGCACTTGGCATAAAGAGATATCTCTTTTCTGCTGTGTCCCAGTTCAGCACAACATGGCCTGGCAGCACATGCAAATCCCACAATTCTGAAGCCCTGCTGGCATCCACAGGCTGCAGCAAAAACCATCCTACACCTTACCCAAGGCTGACTGAAGTGAAAACGAACTATCTTATTGCTTTCAGTGCCTTTTGGATCATGCAATCCTTGATAGATATACCCTCCACTGCACTCTGACTTAACCCTCATATCACACAAGGTAGTTGGACACAGAAGGTGCTACGACATCAGCAGGCATAAGATTTATTTCAAGAAAATTGTTGAATGATATTCTTTGCATGTCAAGGTTGGTCCCCAGACAGAAATGTAGTAGTAATAATAATAATAATAATAATAATAACCTTATTATTTGTCATACATTTTTAGCAGAAAAATACAATTCCTCCTGAAGTAGAAGTAGAAAGTTGTTTACTCCACTAGTGATATCAATCGTTTTTAAATAATATTTTTCACTCAGAGTTCATTTCACACCATTTTGTAAATGTTGGTGTACAACCACTTAGAGGCAGAGGCAGGCAGTGCCAGAGCACTTGACCTTCATGATTCTCCACTGGCAATGCAAAGTTGTTTTCCTTTACTGTATTTTTTTCATCTCTCTCACTCTTTACATTTCCATGTTGAACATATATAATTTATGATTATTTTTTTTTATGCAATCGTGGTTCTATTCACTGACATGAAGACTTTGCTATTACCCTCAGCTTTTCAACACAGTAATAAAGGGCTATGTAGACAGTTCTGGGCTAGCATTAAAGAAAAACATCATTGCTCAGTAACTTAAAAAAACAGAACCAAGATGCTTTTCTCTACCCACTGTACCAATTTGCATTCTTATAAACAGAAGAATCTATTTTTTATTAGAGTATAATTCAATACATTTATTGAATGTACTGAATTGCACATAACGCAAGTAAGGGAAGAACAATTTTCTAAAATAATTTTTAATAATGATGCATAAACAAACAAAAAAAACCCCTCATATAACTGTTTTACTTGTAAGCTTATAGTCCTTAGATAAACCACATCACATTGAAAGAGGAGAACAAGTGAAACAAAATGAAAAATGTTTCATCTTTCAGTGGCCTTGCGTCATGTGTTCTGCAACAGATTAATGCTTCACTGCACCTTTAGTCCTTACACTGGGTTTTATTTAAAAATAAAGCCAGAGATAACCCAAATAAGAAGTGAAAGCAAAATTATAGTGAGAGTAGCTATGGAAATAGAAGGAACAGAAGGTTGTGGGGGATAAAGGACAGCGAGGTAACAGAGAGGAGTGTGGAGGAGGCTGCATATTTTCCATCACACTAACTGGATATTCAGGTAGTTGGCACCAATCACTATGAACTCTAGCCATGTTCTTCTGCCTAACAAAATTTAATCTGAAGATTAAAAACATAAAAACACAGTAACTGACCATTTTTTGAGATAGAGCCAGGAATTCCACTTCCTGTTTCCCTGATTTAAGATATATTATTAAAAGAACAAAAAAGGAAAATACACAAAATAGATTTTTTCTTTCTCTATATACGTAATGGGCAGCCTCAGTAGAGTCTCTGTTAATACAAAACTTCTTCCCATGTCTAGTTTAAATGTATTTCTTGTAATAACATTGTACTTTGCATTATGAACCTTTTCCCCTCACTCTTTATAAATTCTCATATCAGTCACTTTGGTGTGGAGAACAACCTGATACTTCTACAATGAAATTACTTTCTAGATGAGCAGACAGCAGACAACATTGTCTATCTTGACTTTGGTAAAATTTTCACCACTGTCTCCCATCATAAGGTCCTCAATGAAGCTGATGATGTGTGGGGTGGATGGGCACACAATGAAGTGGATTGAAAATTGGCTGAATGGCTGAGCCCAGGGTGGGATGATCTACAGGGCCACATCTAATTGGAGGCATCACCAGTGTAAACTGACAGTCAATACTGGGTGTGGTCCTCTTCATTATCATCCATACTGATTTGGATAATGGGGAAGAGTGTAATCTCAACAAGTTTGTTCGTGATGGACTGACACACCAGTGAGTCATGCTGCAATCCAGAGGCAGGCTGGAGAAATGGGTGGACAGCAACCTCATCAAGTTCAATAAGGGGAGGTAAAAATTTCTGCACCAGGGTAAGCTGAGAACACCCAATTGGAAAGCAGCTTTGCAGAAAAGGACCTCAGTGTCCTGGTGAGCTGTTCAGAGGGCTACAGAAACCTCTGCAGTGTGTGACGATGCCTGCTCAATAGTTCAACATACCTGAGTTACTCTTATTGTATTGTCATACACACAGCTTGATGTAACTGCATGACTCTAAAACTGCTACTTGAGTTATTGAAAAGTTATTGAAAACTCATTCTGCTCTAAGTGATATGAAATAGACACACACTCGTCTTTGATCATGAGTCTATTGGTATGTCTACAGGGGACAGGCTAACCTTATGACACACGTTTACTATTAACACCCTCTGGGAAACAACGCATATTACGACATTGTCTCAGTTTGAAACCAAAAATATCTACAAAATGCAATCAGACTTTTTTTCCCCTCATTTCTTTCTTTTCTTCAGTATATTTTTGCAATCAGTCACATGTTCCTTATACAAATCAGGGTGCAGACTTCCTATTGAAACACATGTCCTGTGATCCTGTCAAGATCAGCCTCACTTTTGTTTGGTGCAGCTCATTAGGGATACTGGAGAAGTCCAAGTCCTAGGAAAGCAAATGCAAGAAAGTAACCTACCTTCCAGTTAGCTAAAACTTAATAATTAATTTGTTGCAAAATACCAAATGCTTACATAAGAAACATTCACTTATTTAGTTCCATGCTGCATGCACAGTCTAATGCTTTAAGTAATTCACTGCAACAATTTCCAAGTCATATCCAAGGCTATCTTGTGTTAGCTCTCACTGATGGCCTGTATAAAACAGTAAGGTCATGCAGTCACTTTACCATGGCTTGTTTGTCACAGGGAATATGTACAAAGCACCAGGATCATAAAACTCTTAGAGTGTGCCTATTTGTATGTCCCATGAGGACAAGAAAAGCTTATTTTCTGAACAGCAGAAGTGTCTTATGAAAATCAGAAACATATAAAGAATGACAAAACAATTATTTATTTTTAAATAATAACATTAGGTAATTAAGTGCAGCTTATACTGAAAAATCTGTTAGGAAAAAGAAGATAATTCCTTCGTGTATATCAGTGTATTACCTGTCCAATTTTTAGAATTGCTGAAGCACATCCTATTTCAAATGCAATTGCAACCAAACACTTGTGATAGCAGACATTATAAATTTCCTACAGCAATTCTTTTTTCAACATTTGTAATGGCACACATTACCATAATAGCATTTATGAGAATTACAGCACTATGACTTTCCAAAATAATTGTGTCTTGCAGATATGAAGCCTCAGTGTACTTTCATGTTAGATAAAGACAACTCAAGGCATGTTTTCTCTCTTATTCCTGGTGTACACACAGACACTGTTTCCAGCAAGCTGAATATAGCCCAGGTCACAGCTTGACAATTGCAGTACTGCTTGGTAGAAGTTAGCAATTAGAAAGCATAATTTTAAGTACAATTGAGAGATAAAGATATGATTTTGTATTTTGATGAACATAATGGCTTCCATCAAGATAAGTTATGAGTACATTGATGCCAATTTGTTATTAATCAGCATCTTCTTCTTCCGGTTAGATTAATTAAGCTAGTCCATTTTGTAGACAGCACATGGGAGTGACAGGTGAGTGAAATCAAACTTTAGTTAACTTCAGCTCTGTTTCTGGCACCGACATTACCATTTCAAGTGAAAGTGACTTATAGGAGTGAAGGAGTGAAATGTCTTAACTGAGTGTTTTGTCATATAAAATCTTAGAGGAAAGTTTTACTTTAGGCTATTTCTAACTACTCATGATCTTATTATTTCAAAATATAAGAAACACCTATGTCTAATACTAAATTTAAAATACAGGGACTGGGTCATCTCGTTTCTAAAATCCTCCAAGTTTCTCATCTCTCTCAACTGCATAACTATGAAAAAAAGCTACTTTTATATTTCCCTACAGTTTCCTATAAAAGCCTGAAACAAATTCCATTTTGAGTTCTAATTTCCTGCAAATTGATAGCCCAAATATTTGTGGGAAATAAAAGAAATAAATAATAGGAACTTGTGATTTTTTTTTCCCTGAGAGCTAACACAAAATCATGAATTTTAAGTCCTAGAGGAAAGAAATAATCTAACGATTTCCTCAATGATGCCTTCTTTAGATCAAATTTGAGAACTTCAAAATGAACTTTTAACAAGACTAAGTGGAATACCTATATGAAATATACATAAAAGTAAAAAGGATTTTTTTTTACTTTGTTTTCATAAACATTACAGGTCAAAAAACCACCAAGTAACATCTACCAAATACTAATATTAAACAAAAATCTTTCACTTTGTGACTTGATCTTCAAAGAAGCCTTGCAGAGATATATCAAAGAATCACAGAATAAGTTGAGTTGAAAGGGACCCGCAAGGATCCTTGAGTCTGGCCTGCACAGCACCATCCCCAAGAGTCACACCATGTGCCTCAGAGCGTTGCCCAAACACATCGCGAGCTCTGTCAGTCTGGAGCTGTGACCACTTCCCAGGGAAACCTGTCCCAGTGCCAAACCACTCTGTGGGTGAAGAACCCTTTTCTAATGTCCAACCTAAACTGCCCCTGACACAGCTTCAGGCCATGCCCTCAGGTCCTGTCAGTGCTGACTGCAGAGATCAGTGCCTGTCCCTCCTCCTCCCCTCATGAGGGAATCATAGCTGCAATGAGGCCTCTCCTCAGTCCCCTCTTCTCCAGCCTGAATGGAACCAGTGACCTCGGCCTCATATGGCTTCCCCTCAAGCCCCTTCACCATCCTCATGGCCCTCCTTTGGACACTCTCTCATAGTTTCATTTCTTTCCTATATTGTGATGAACTAAACTGCTCACAATATTCCAGGTGAGGCCACACAGTTACACTGCATATGTTCTGAAGGAGTTATTAGGCTAAATAACACTACCAACCTGTATCATGATTACATCCATGCTGTACATTGATAGTAGCAAAACAACTGCTGTTGATATCAGTTCAAAAAAATTGGGATTTTTTTAGCTCATCATTTTAATGTGAAGCATTTTTTTCTGGGCATAATCCTGTCAAGGAAAACAAGTGGCCGTCCTTGCATAATTTTCTTTGAATGGGAATAAGGGCAAAAAAAATATGGCTAGGTCCTCTAAGGAAGAAAAATAGGTTTACTGAGATATATGTCTGGAAGAACTACAAAACAGGTTCCTTGGCAGCAGGTAGTACCTCTTTTGAAGAACCCACCACAGCCCAGGTATTCCCACAGAAAGTTTAACTTAGTTTATGATTTTTGATGACCGCAAAGTTTGCTTATGCTCTCTTTTGCAATATTGTCTATAATGCAAGAATATTTAGTCATGATGCATGATTGTATATGTATATGCATACATCCTTACATATGTCTCCGTAAATGTACATAGAGGCAGTTTCTTTCTGTTACTTTACACTGAATTTTTAACACAAAAATAAGATTCTAAAAATTCTGTTGATATGAATCATACATACCTTAAATCTGTAGGCAAATTTGTATATATTTTTAATCTTTTTTGTTGCACTTTAACATTGTCTACCAATCAGTACAGAGCTCTGGAAGTTGTGGCATTCTGGTCCTCTAATAATCTGTTATATTCTCAGAAGTAATAGAAGCTCTCCCTTATTTATAACCTTTTCAAAGCATAACCACAGTCCTATTTTCAAGCTGTTTTTGAAAAAAAAAAGCTTCTTGCTAGCAGACATAATGCTTTCCCAGCCTTCTGCTTCTCACTTTGGTATTAGATGCTCCTTCTAACACCTAACACAC
This sequence comes from Zonotrichia albicollis, assembly GCF_047830755.1. Lineage (NCBI taxonomy): Eukaryota > Metazoa > Chordata > Aves > Passeriformes > Passerellidae > Zonotrichia > Zonotrichia albicollis. Next base: position 139,607,106 of record NC_133819.1, read on the forward strand.
AAACCAGAAATTTTGGATCCAAATTTTAGTGAACTTTTGCTAATGTCTTTCTTGGAATAAATAGTTATAACAAATAAATGCAGCATAGATCATACAGGTAAGCTCAGATCTGAATGAGAGTTTCTGTTTAGAATTTCCAATAGGCTATTGTTCCAATTGGCATTGAAGACTATTTTAGTTCCAAGACCATACAGAAAATTTAACATAATTTGGTGTAATCATCTTGGTGGATAAATCATAGTATCTGTTTTTCACAAAAGAGAGTCCCATGGAAGTCATTGGAAAAGTGAGAAGAGACTAATTTTGAAACATGTTAAGCTGATTAATGGTCTAAAGTTCTTCCTGATGAAATCACTGTAATTAAATGGTGCTAACCATGGTCAACTTGAAATACAGTCAAACATTGGAACATTTTAGAGAGAAAAATCTGAATTCAACCAAAGCTAGTGAATAATATTCAAAATATTTGGGCTTCTTTTTTGATACCACATTAATTAATTATTTTAAATTATATGGACAGAAATATTCAGCAAACACACTGACTGGATTGTTCATACATCTTTTAATTCTATGAAAAATTAAATGATCAGCCTGACACTGATTGTCACTGACCTTTGATTTTAGGCCTTGTTATTACATTTTTAGAGCATTTATTCAGCAGAATCTTCAGTATCTTTGTTATTGCTATATAAGGAGAGATTACTTTTACAAATGACTGTTTCAACATTACAAATAGCCCCACTATATTACAGTTTTCCCATGAGTATCCTCTCTATTGAGTAAATTGACCTTATAGAGGACGGTAAATCATTCATGACTGGGCACTTTAAACTACAGAATAAATTTAGAATCACTCAGTTCCCAACTAGACACTCTGTATTTAGATTCAACATAACCATAAAAATGCTATATAAAACATCCAGCTGAGATCCTAATACAATTAGTCTCCTAGTCAAGTCTGTATTTCATATATTCTGCTAAACTGCACTTCCATAAATGAACTCTCAGTGTGGGAAAAAAGTACTGGTAGAAGACATGCTTGGAAGTGTAACCTTTGCTGTGTAGAATCAAGTGGTAATTATAAAGTCTTCTTCTCAATTTTAGTAATGAACCTAAAGTGCACAGGAAGATCATGCTCTAGTAACAGTTCAGTTAACAAACAGCTAAAAAATGAACATCCTTTACTTCATCTGCATTTTAACAGGACAACCAAAATTAGGAAAACAATTCACTCTCCAAATTCCTTATGACGTTTGTCTGGTGAGATTTCTAGTATGAACAGTAGCTACAGAGTAGCTTTGTGATATGTGCTTGGCTTGAAAGTCCTGGTCTTGACAAGGAATTAAGCTGTTAACACATTTTGGATCAGTACTATCCTGAGAAAGGATAACTGCCCTGATGGAAAAGGGTCATCAAGCTGTTCCTAGACCTCAGAACATTAAAAAAACCCTTGCTGAGTGTTACTTTATAACTGTTCAGATTTAGAATTGATGCTGCTAACTGAGAAACATGAAAAGATAAGCAAATATTTTTAGTAATATCTTATGTAGCAAGTTCTCAGCTCCTCCTTTTCCCTCAGTATAACACAACTAAATCACAAATAAATGAGGATACTGCATATAATTTTGCACAAATAATTCACCATTTAGGCTCTTCTAGGTTGTCATCTCTTTTTTCTATATACAAACCCTTTTCTTAATGTAAAGAAGGGTAAAGGCACTGCAGCAAAATAACTACAGTCCTTCCCATACTTTAACTTCTCTAATCCCAGGTCTCATGATGTCTCTGGTCCCAGATAGTTCCAGCTTGTCTTGCTAAACACCAGAAATCTCTCTCTTTATGAGGCACCAGCTGCAGTGGAGACTAGAAGCAAAAAACAAGAGTATTCAGAAACATAGGGGCCCCTACAGAGATGTGACACTGTTGCAGAGGCCTGGATTTCTAAGCTGATGATACTGGTGTCTAGACCTAATGAGTTTTTCTCATCTCAGTGGGGAAAAATTATGGAATGGAAGCTTCTCCAAACCTGGCTTGTGCAACAGAGTTTCAGATGAATTCTAAGCCTTGGGTCAAGTACCCGTTCTCTTCTGTGCAGGCTGTTAAACGGCTCAATCAGGTCCCATTCTCTCCTTCAGTTCATCAAACACTGACTCAGCAAACAACCCATACAAACTGAAATTACCCATATTTCCAGAAAAGGAAATTAGGAGTAGAAAATAAGATAAAGAAGAAAAGCAAAGAGAGAAAAGCAAGGTATAGCTACTGCCTCTGACTCTGATATGGTCTCAGCTGCCATACAACCCAAGGACATTGGGGACACAGCATGTGCTTGCCTCATGCTTTGGCTTAAGGTCCCTCTGGCTTTCCTGAGCCCTTCCTCCAGGTGGGGCTTCCAGCCTGGTGGCCCCTGGGGAGCTGGGTTAGGAGCTCCAGGGACAGGTGTGGAGCATTGCCGCAGTGTGCCAGGCCTTGGTGGCCACTGTGGGGCTGGGCTCTGGGTGGATGGGCTGGGATAGGGGGTGTGGAGCAGGGCCTTGCCTCGCCAGGACGAGACCTGACCTGTCCCTTCACCCAAACACACACCTGAAATATTTCGAGCCAGCAATCCTTCCAGTCTCTCACACTGCCTTCAAAAACAGGAAATGAGAGCCGGGATTGCCTGCATGCTTCTCATCCCTGAAGCTTCCCATTGCAAAAGGGACCAGAATTTTGACAGTATCTGAAATCAGCATCATTCTAATGGCTACAGAGAGAGTATAATGTGACCTGCATCAGATGAAATACAAAGTTGCTCTGCAGGAAGTAATTTAAATCAATACAAAATAGCTCAGAATTCTCAGAGAGACTTTGCCATCCTACCTGTTCTCTATTGATGTGCTACTAAATGAAACTAAGTAGTACATCAATACACAGTTTTAATTAGGATTCTAGGGCCTGAGGAGACGTCTGAAATTTTTTTGATGGGACAAGAAAGTGTCAAGTCTAGCAAAGGAAAAAACAGAGCTAAAGGAAAAATCAGTGTCAATAGAATACTAAAAAAGTTAACAAAATCACCAGAGCTTGAACAAAGAAATAGAAGATAGTACAGGTGAAGATCAATGTCTCAAGGCAAACAGAAGGGAGAAAATGGACTGGAGATATTGACAACAATAAAACTTTGTGCCTCTAGTTATTTTCTAGGGTAGTTGTAATTTCATATAATAAAATTGCAAATATAGATTTAAAAAGAGAAAGAAAAAATTGTTAGCTGAAAGAAGTTTTTTCTCCTAAGTCTGTGTGACAAATTTTCCTTAGGAAATGGTATTTGAAGCCATTTGATATACTTGGACTGTAACTTTTCCAGCACTGGAGAAGATGACTGGGAGAAAATGGGGATAGAAATAAAAAATATCTCAAAGTACACAGTTAGCTAATTGTTTAACCCAAGCTAGTTACTAAATTAAGACTTCCAAACTACATCTACTTATGATAAGAGTGTTGAAAGTTTATTTGTGTGTGACCAGAAACATGCTATGAATATTATCATTGCTATGTTGCATTTTGAAATGATACTCCAAGAGTAATAAATATATTTAATTTTTATGAATAAATAGAAGAGACAGTTTTAATACACCACTAACCACCGTAAAATGTGCACATGTATAGATTTCAAAAGAAAGTTTATTTTCAACAAGAAAAAATTAAACATTTTCTGAAATTTATTTTTAAATTAGCAGAAATTACTATAGGATAGCAGCACATTAAATCAAGGACTACAAAGATAAAAATTTACAAATTGTTCAGTTTCAGTGACTAAAACCAATTTTATTTCAATCAGACTTCTAAAATTCGGCAGAATTAGAAAAGATTTTCAGTTTTTAGTCTTATGAAGTAAAAACTATGGGAGAAATCCTTTTAGGTTGTTTTCTTTTACAAAAATTCTATAACAAAACAATTAATGTCCTTTTGTTCTTTTCTGAGTCTGTTAAAATTCTGGTGACTTCTGCCCTATTACTCTTGACTTATAACATATGATCAAATTCAAAGTCATTTAATTCCTGGAGCTAGTATGTAATGAAATCAATACTCATTCAATATGTTAACAAAGATGAAATTCCTAGGATTTTTACTTGAGGAAAACAATGATAGCAATAAGAAAGAACAAAAAAGGAATTGAAATTTAAAAGTAATTCAGTTTTATCAAAATATTGCCTTTTTTTGAAGTTGCATCATAAATCCATTAATTTTAAGTTATGTATCTGAAGTTTATATCAGGATTTCAGAATATTTCAGAGAAGATGTAAAATTATTAAACATTTCAAATTCCTGAGCAAATATGTGATAGGGATATAAAAATAGAAAGACATATTTGAGAGTCCATAGAGAAAAAGGAAAGCAAAAAGAAAGTATTTTAATTGTGAATTGAATGGAGTAAATACAGATTAAAATATCAAGGTTATGTTTTGTGGCAGACTGTCAGGCATGAAAGAATTCTATAGCAGGATAAATAATTTTGCTGAATGATCATCTTGGAATCATAATGTTTCATTCCTTGTTGAACATTAAAGCAAGATACCTTTCAAGGACCATTTCATTTGGAATGTGGGAGTCTTTCCAAATATTGACAATTCCCTTATATATAGTCTAAGAGTTCTGTAAAATTAACGTTTAATCCTGGTATTTGAATTTATGCTATGAAGATCTTGAGATTACCCTCTTTTGGTGCCTCTGGGTATTTTGTTGTTGGTGCTGGTGTTTTTTTATTTTTTTAAATCAATTTTACTGTTTTTTCCACCAGGGTCACTTTACACTTAATAAAGGATGTAAGTGAACATTTAAAAAGCATTAATCACCTGCCTAGCAGTATTTCTATAGAAGTATTTAGTAAAATACCTTCGGCTTCAGAAGGAACACTGGGATAAGGATTTATGTATTTTTTTCAAAAGAGTTCATCTTGGTATCTACAGTTTCTTTGCTGACAGAAGAAAAAAAAAAACAAATACAGTAGGAGCAAAAAAAAAGTAGAATTAGAAATATAAGTAGACTGAAGTGTTTTATTCTTTAATTTTGATGTTATTCTTTAAGAAATCTACAGTAGTTGAAAAGATGAACAGATTTATTGTTAGACAATGAATCACATAACATGAATCATGAACAAAACATGAATCACATAACATGAAGAATTCTATTTCATCAAGCCTGGGAGGGTTTTCTATGTAATTCTGAAAAGTTTGTTAAACCTTTTTGCCAATATCTCTTAGAAAAGAAAACAAAAATCAAGCACCAAAACCCCCCCAAAAATAAAGTGAAAAATAAACCCCTACCATTATTATAATGTCTTTTGAAAAAGAAGCAGTGCTAATAGAATCCATTAGTGTCTTTGATAATATCAGTTTCTATTGTGATGAAGAAAATACAAGTACAGTACACAGGATGTATCACAGAATCACAGAATCACCGGGTTGAAAGAGACCTTCAAGACCATCGAGTCCAACCCAGCCCTAACACCTCAACTAAACCCTGGCATGCAGTGCCACATCCAGGCTTTTTTTAAACACATCTAAGGGTGGTGACTCCACCACCTCCATGGACAGACCATTCCAGTAATTTATCACTCTTTCCATAAAAATTTTTTCATAATTGCCAGTCTAAACTTCCCTTGGCACATCTTAAGACTGTGTCCTCTGGTTTTGTCAGTTGCTGCCTGGAGAAAGAGACCAAACCCCTCCTGACCACAGCCACCTTTCAGGGAGTTGTAGAGAGTGATAAGGTCACCTCTGAGTCTCCTTTTCTCCACACTAAACTCCCCCAGCCCCTAGTCTCCAAACCAACCACAGCAAATTCTGAGTTCCTTTAATTTTCAAAATGCTCTTCAACAATTAATTGCTCACATGGTTAACGATTTGAAGACCAGCTGCTCTTAGGTGTTGTCACAATTTATTGCATCAACTGGAATTGGTTGTTAGTTAAACTGGAGATGGATCCAATGATCTAACACTCGGTTTAACAAGGTTAGAAGATCCAAGAACACAGTTTAGTTCTGTTTGAGCCCCATCAAACAGTTTTAATTTGTCATTAAAGACTCATCCAGTGCAGGTTTACTACTGGAGCTGGTTTGTGGTTAATAATTAATGAGATTTGTATGCAAAAATTGATCAGTGGGAGAAGAGGATAAGGAAATTCTGCCTATAGCATGGGGGTGGTGGTTTTATTCTGGGGCATGGTTTAAAATTTTCTATCTCTGTCACCCTCTAAATGTTACTTTAGAGTCTTTATTACAAGTTGCACTTACTTTCTAAACATGTGTCTATATAAATTTTTCATTAATTATTTCCTTTCTTATTTTTTCCTAAATTAAAATGTTTACCTTGCAGACAAGACTGTATCCTGTATTGTTATGAGACTTCTACTCAGAATAAGATGGCGTATCTGTTCAGGTTTGGAGGATGAGAAATGCAGTAGGAAAGCTAATATAGGGCAAAAGAAGCTCCCAAATAAAGCAAAAATATAAAGAAGAATAATAGCTATAGGTAGGGTTTAATTTTAAGCCATATATAATAAATATCTTAGTTTAGTTACAATTGGACTAAGGAAAAAATCTTCAAGTCTTTGAAGTTTCACCCACCGAGCAAAACGTAAAAGCAATTAATTCTCCACTCCACTTCCCTAAACCTTACAAGAATTAATATACTGAAATAGCAAGCAAAATATCAGAAATTGACATTTTCCTTTACATTCACATTTGCAGAAATCTGTCTCAAATCCATTCAACAAAGAGAAATCTGTGTTTTAATCAGATTTTACACATATCTGCCCATGTTTTCCTACATGTTTTATATATTTGATTCTTACTCCAGATTTTGGATGGAGAAGCAGAACATCCTCAGCTTAGTGAAAGAGTTCTTTTTCCTTTACTTTCTGGCCTGTTTTACTGAGTGTTCTCTAAGGCTGTTTTTTGGATCTTACTTTTAAATGGCACCAAGCCGCCACCCCTTCAAAATATTTAATGATTTCTGCAGAAGAACTTTTGACAGGCAAACCATCCAAGAGAGAATTAGGGGCAGTTAACTTCCAGTTCTTTTCCTGATAGCATGTTTTGCTTCTTAGAATAGGAAAAATCAATTATAAATTAGTTGGCTACAATAACACAAGGTCTTAGCTTTGACTGATCAGGAGATTGGGAGATATCTTTGCCCAGTAACATCTCTCTTAGCACCAAATTACCATTTCTTTTTTGTCATTCTTACTGCAATCAATTATTTTTTTTTTTTTTAGTTTTTTGAGCCAGGAAAACTATACTGTTTATAGTAGTGGCTATTCTATTGACCCGGATTGCCTGAATTTTGGTAGCTTGTATATCTACATGCAAGGTTGGATAAAATAATAGAGTTGTGTTTAATCAAATGAGTCTTCAATTATCCAAAGATTTCCTCTTTCGAGTTTCTTCTCCAGGTCCATCAGAAACACCAGGAGGTACTTATCACATATATAGAAACAATCTTTTCATGTTTTCTAATGCTGAAAGTATGAATATGTGGAATTTTAACCAAGGAAACCAAGTAATTAAATTGAGTGTCCTAAGAATAAATTTTGACAGATTTTTTATTTTAAAAAGTGGACATATTTATGAACAGACAAAATAGAATTAATTATTAAAATTACTTATAAAATTTAGCTATTTTAGCTGGAAAAGATGCTATTCTGTGACAAACAAGGTTTATAATTGTGAAATCTGTTGCTGTGAACGACGAGCAACAACTGAATCCTGAGCTCAAATTTCATCATGACAGAAGAACAGATAAATGGACCATTGCTCTTTTGCCTGCTTTTCCTTTCAGAAAAGTCAGAAACAAAGCTAATTTTTTTTTAATTAAAAACATGATACTTATGCCAAAATTAATCAAGGATGACATCGTTTGAAAGCTCCAAAGAGGTGTTCATGCCTGATGTTGAGGAGTGTGACTGTATTTCAGACAGGCCCAATTATGAGTGATGGAGAGCTGAGGCACAAGCTGCCCACGAGGGGCTCAAGCTGGGGGTGACCCCACTCCATCTGTGTTCTCACCAGGGATGCACAGTGCCATGGGGGATGAATACAGGCAGGCAGAGACCTGGGCTGGCAGCAGCTGGGATCCCTCCAGGAGCCAAGCTGGGGGCAAAGGGAGAAGGGCACTGGAGAGGACCCTACAGTGCTTGTTCAACATGTCCATCCAGGACACAGGAACAGCCACTCATAGTGTTGATGGAGCAGTGGGAGGGAAGGCCACAGGTGGGGCTGGATGGGGCCAGGAAGGGTTGTTAGCATCCTCAGGTTGCTGAAAAATTTGACGGTGTGCATCTGTCATCATTACATTGCAGACTCAATCTATCAGCCTTTCAGGTATAACTTTGAGAAAAATGATGTTTGTGGGGAAGGTCTCTTTTACTCAAATCAATACAGTTTTTCATTGGAACACTATAAAACAATCCCTAAGAGATGTTTAAAGTCAGGGCACATTGACTATATTTTGTGTTCTCTATTCCCTTGCTAGCTAATGGATTTGTATTCAATTAAAAATAAACCAGAAAAAACAAAAAAGCCAAACAGAACCAGAGTATTTCAGTTTCCAATTAACTCTTTAAAAGCACTGTAACAAAAATCTCAGGTACTTAAAAACACATGCTTGTTAAAAGAATTGATAAAGAGAATTTGTGCAGTGGCTTGACTGCTATTCCTCTGAAAACACAGAGCTTCTATAATTTGCCTTATTTTTTCATTAATATAAAAGTCTGGCTCCAGTTTGCTGCTCCATTGGCACTAAAAGACCAGTTTTCAGGCCTGACTGCATAAGACGCCAGTAAGCAAATCACTAAATTAATGCTCAAAATGGTATTTAGGTGCCTAAATAATGACCTATTTCCAGCATTTTTATACTTGAGCGCTTAAAATTAGGAAGGGTAAATAAATCTCAAGTTAAAAGAAGTTATTCATGCAGAAGTGCATTGATCTTCAAAGCTGGAAAAAAAAAATCAAACTAGTGAGTGTCCCGGGAAAGGTTCAGATACGCATGCACTTTGCAGATTTATACCTGCAGAACATCAAGAATGTTGCCTGAATTTGGCTTATAATCTTACCTTCCCTCAGCCACTTTTTGAAAAAAGTTACACAAAAGATATAAATTATGAAATATGGAAGTAATATGAGGTCGCTCTAATGCAATTTTTAAATTATTTTCTAATGACACGGAAAGATATAGATTTAGATTCACTTGTGTATAGGGTTCATTTCACTCAAACCTATGTATCCTAATGTAGGTCTCTCATTTGGAATTAATTGCTTAGTTTCCCATTATAGATACCAGTGGTCTAATCAGCATATTCACTGGAGTTTGGTCTTAAGTCCATTGTCCAGATGTAGAAGTCCAATTTAGAAAGAAGTGAATTATACCTTAGTTTCCACACTGATCAATTCTTTGCCAACAGTGAGGCACCTCAGGTGATTTTAATATTGCAGTCACCAACATTTATCCAGATTAACCCAATCAAATTATAACACTTATAATTTAATGAAGTTATTCCTCAGTGACAATGGAATGAGGAAAGAAATTATAGTTCTTTGTCAGTGTATAATGTAATACTAGCTCTTTTCCCCATTATTTTATAACACCTTCTTCCAAATTAGCTGAAATAAAGTCCTAAAAAATCAACTTAGGAATTTAACTTTTTCATTTTTTTTACCCAAGTGTACCCTCAACAAGTGCTGAGTATATTTGATTCTAAGAGGAACATGAAAAAATCAATATTAATTTGTTCAGATGTTTTTCTGATTTTTAACAGCTTTGTGATGTGGTCAGCATATGAGACAGAGATAATTTTCTATTAATCAATGCACAGTTGTTTGAATGGTTGACCTTGCCATAGCAGAATTAAGTACTAGATTCAGCCTTGAAAATTGCATTTATTTGTCCTGTATCCAATTATATAATGGGAAAATGGTGTGATGTAGGGCAGTGATGACTGATATCTATGAGGATAGCAAAGCTTGCAATCATTTTTGCCTTGGTGTTTGATTTTCAGAGACAAGAATAGGTGACCTCTGGAGAGCATTTATGACATGAGCATTTGTTGACAGGTTAAACAAGATAATCTTGTGCAAATTACTGTTTTTTTATGGTCTAGTCTTCATTCTACTTGGGCTGTTCATGTTGTCACATTCATATATTGTGTAAATTTTTTTTTAAATTTTTAAATAAATGTCATTATTTTTTTTCATGTCTCAAGATATTGGATATGGACATACTTCCCATCCTTAGTCTCCATGATAACCTCAGATCTTCCTTTTCTGCAGGCTACAGTGGTAATATTCCAACAGGGCAAATGCTGGTGATTAGGATTTTCTGCCTCAAGAAACATGCTTTATTTCCTGGTTGCCAAAGAACTTTCTGAAGGCAAAATCTAGAAGAAAGGCACTGTGAGGAGCCTTGTTAACAAATCTAGGTCTTTCCAGATCTGGAAAGATGTTTATGATGTTCTATGTTGCCAACAGCTGCTGGAAGGGTATGTTTGCTCACCATCAGGCTTGCAGCCTGCTTATGACAATACATGCAATATTTAGTTGTCAGACAAAGCACTCCCAAGGTTACCAGACAAGTGCTAAACACTGACAGAGAAAAACATACTGAACAATATTATCTGTCAACAGCAGAGGGTAGCTTGAACGACCTTAAAATCTCAGTGTGAGAGTAAACAATGAGTGTTCATATAGTATTTTAATTTTAGATTAGGACAAATAAAAGATGATACAAGAAAAAAGCTCCTTGGATTTGTGGGTGTAAATACTGTACAATTTTCACCTCATTCTTTTGTTACAAGCTGTCTGTAGAAGGTATCTTATTTGTAGTCAGAGGATTAAATTGAATCAGGTCATTACAAAGACTTTTACATGGAAGAAATTAATACAGTTTTGTTCACATCAGTGAGAGAAGTCAAATGACTGGGCTTATACTTATCTGCAATGATCTTATCATTCCAAGATGACTTAAATTAGAGATGCTCATAAGAAGCAGGGTGTTTTTGCATTGCAGTACTTCTGCCTCAATTTAGACATCAGCAGCAAGATGAAAAGTATCTGACTGTAAATAGGCCTTTTCCTCTTCATGGGCTAAGAAAAGAGTCTTGAAGGCCGGCTCAGCTCTAGATATCTACAATGTAGAGACTGACCATAAAAAATTTCCTAGCAGAGTGCAGACCAGGCCACAGGTTATCTGACATGATGTACCTACCACAAGCCTATTTCCCACAGATATCCATGTGTGACTATTTCACTAGCTCATTTCATGACCATTTTGTTTGCTGCTGCATACCTTGAATGCAATAATAATAAAAAAGTAAAAACAAAAGGACGTTTGAAGCAGAGATCCAGGTTTTTTTGCAGCACTATTCATGCGATTAATCTGTGTAAATGGTGCTCCATTTATGTTTATGCTATATAAACCAGATTTTCACAATTAAGAAATGCATCAAAAAACAGTGCATGAGATGTTTTACCTTTTCCACTACTATATATGTTTATTTCTGACTTTTGACCAAGACCCTGTTAAATGTATACATTTTTTTAAAAAGCCCTATCTTACTTATAGTTACCTACCATAAGTTACTATTTTTAATCACTTATTTTCTTTTTCCATGCTGAGAGCTGCCCAGCAATAATAACCTAGATGAACCTGAGTATGTGGAACTGAAACTCAGAGCCCACAAGAGATGGGCACAGTGACTGCTCTTTGTGTTGACAGAAGTTTACAAAGAATTAGAGTACCCTCTAGGCTTCAGATCTATGCATTGAATTTTACATAACTGAAAGCTGGCAGGAGTTTAAAGGGAACATGGGAAATGTCTCTGTTCCACCTTTGTAAAACACAATGATTACAGCAGATCTTCTTTGAAGAAAAAGCAGATCTTCTTTGAAGTTTTAGCTCTGTGGTTCAAGGTGCCCATCTGTGGCATCCTCTAGGCTACTGTTGAAGAGGTGGGCAGCAGCCCTTCTGCCCGGGTTTTAATAAAAATAACTGTGATTCCTTAGACTTCCAGAGCGTACTGAATGTACAAAGATTGCTCTTATCAGTTTAGCTCCTTTGCGACCTGAAGCCAGTGACACTGGTTCTGTAATCCTGAACAGGCAGAAGTTGGATGACGCTTTGAGCTGCTTGGTTCAGCTAAGATGACAGATCCTCTGAGTAAGTATATTGTCAAACTCTGGGCATTAACATTTGTTCTGGTACAATTTAGTTGTCTGCAGTCTGTTAGGCACCTAAGTATTTAGGTGGGAATTGCTGACCAACATTTGGACTTTCACATGTAAAGAAAAATTAACATTTTTTCATATATATATTTTTTTTTAATTTCTCCCTGAGTTGTTCAGAAGAAAAGAAAATTGGTTTAGTCTAACCATTCAATAAAGTGGCTTACTGCAAAGAAAAAAAATTGTTTATTGTTAAAAAAAATCGCTCTGTGTGTGTACTGAGTTGCATTGTCTGCATATTGCAGACATCTGTTTCATATAATTTTCTTTGAATATGTAATAAGTATTGCTATCAAATTAAAACACTTGATCCTTTTTTTCCTTATTAATGTACAAATATATTCATGTAAGCAATATGTACATTTGTGATTTTCAATTTGTGAAACCAAGTTATAAACACTGCATTGGAAAATGTTCTCAAACACAAAAGCAATTAATAAAAATCAGCAGGCAAACATATTTTTAAAAGTTTTATCCCAAGGGAAATCAGACACCTTCTTGAATTTCAAGCACTTGATAGTGCTAGTGATGGTTAGATAGTTTCAAGATATCTGATGCTCTAAGCCAATTCAATTATTCTATTTCTTTTGGATTATGCATTAAGAATTGCAGTGTAAGTATTATTGGAAGAAATGCTCTTAGAATGAATAAGATTTAATTCACTGACTCATATCCAGTGCTGTTTGTCCTGATCATTAACAGGATAACTTATCTTGGCTGAACTGCGTGTCCCAAAAGAAAATTGCTACAGTGCTTTTTAGGGTAAAGGAAAAAAAAAAGGTTTCATAAAACTGATTAGATTTTTCAAGAAAAAAGCAGTGTTGTTTTTAAATTTATATACTTACAGGAACACTTGATTGCTAATTTTATCCAGTAGCCCAAGTTTTCCCAATTAAGGTACATCATTTATTACAAAAAAAAACTAAACTGAGATGTTGCAAGAGGATTTTCTCATTGTAAATGTCAGACAAAGAATACACTAAATTATATCATAAGAATTAAATATGTGCAAACTTATATAAATCAATTTCTCCCACAACAGAGAAGCTCGGAGTTTCAAATAAATTAATGGGCAGAGAATCTCCCATAAAATTTTTGACCTGCGTGTCTTTTCATACACTATGTGAACTACTTGCCAGTGATAAATGATTGACAAATGCAGGAAAAAAGCAAGATGGCAACTTCCAGAAATGTCTGTCTAGCTATGTATTTTTAACATCAGCACCAATTTCCTCATAGAATCTTAAAAACTTGCCATTGCAGATTGCAGACTGATGGTGAAAGCTTGAGAAAAAACAAAACAGAATTGCTGTTAAAGACAGCATTGCAATGTTCACTGGAGGTTTATGTTTTAAAGAGGTTTTTTTTGGTTTTAAGCCTTTTGAGGAGCTAGTCACTCCCTTTTCTGCAATCACTGCTAGAATGTCTACCAACATGTTAGATAATGGTGTTTTTAAAATCAGTATGCCCTTGCTAAATATTTATTTATTTACGGGGTTTATTCTACTTTATGTGAATCATATTTGAGACGGTTAAATGATTTATTTAATTTTGCATCCCACACACTAATTTAACAGCAATGATTGGTTCAACACATTTTTTTGACTCTATAGATTTCTATAATGAATATATAAACTACGTTTCATATATTTTGATTTCAGAAACTACCAGCCCATGAATTTCTGCTAGAGACCCACAACAACAGGTCTCTTCATGTTGAAATGTAAAAAAATTTTAAACTGGTCTGATTTTAATAGATAGTGATCAAGTTTGACAGGAAATTATTTTCCCTTTACATGGCAAACTTTGGGACTTTTAATTTAGTCACATTTTTAAATGGAGCAAAAAATAAACCAAAAATATCTCTTTCATAAATAAAAAAAAAGAAGAAGAACAAAAATATATTTATATATTTCATTGTGAATTATGTATAACATTATGATTAAAATGCTTTTTGCTAATTTTGCTATCAATTACAAAGTTAGTATTTATTTCAAAAAAAATCAAAAGCTTTGTTAATTTTATTTCCCTCTTTATATTTTATTCAGATATTGATATATTTATTTCTGTGAAAATTTAAGATAAAAAGTTATATTTCTGTATGTTTCATTTATAATGAAACAATTATAATCAAAGGTGATACTACAATACAAGTAAAGATATAGATACATTTAGAATTAGGGGAAAATGCTCCAGTTTTTTCACTGAATACCAGGGGTAATGGAAACTTGATTTCCTATTTTATCTCTGATATAGACTTTTTGTATAGATTTGTGAGTTACATAATCTGTTAGACAACTTTTCATTTGCAAGAAATGCAGTGAGGATTAATGAGCTGCTATTTTCTAGGCCTACGAGGCTGAAAAAGATTTAAAAGCAGGGCCACATTTGGGTTTGGATAAAATCTTAATATGTCCTAATTTGTCTATGACAGCAGCTGGCCTAAAAGATGTCTTTTTTTTTATAAAAAGTATATTCTAATCTCAGCCTGGGAGACTGTAAAATAATCAGAGGTTTATGAGAAGTTTTTGAGAACCAGAGCACTGAATTCTGCTCAGTTCTCCCCTGTGGATCATGTGAGCCTAAATTAATTCCTTTCTCTGACAAAACATCACAATTTTTAATCTGTGTGTGTTTTTTAATTCAAGACCTGTTATGTCTTCCTTCCTTCCTTCCTTCCTTCCTTCCTTCCTTTCTTCCTTCCTTCCTTCCTTCCTTCCTTCCTTCCTTCCTTCCTTCCTTCCTTCCTTCCTTCCTTCCTTCCTTCCTTCCTTCCTTCCTTCCTTCCTTCCTTCCTTCCGCCACTTCCTTCCGCCACTTCCTTCCGCCACTTCCTTCCGCCACTTCCTTCCTTCCTTCCGCCACTTCCTTCCGCCACTTCCTTCCTTCCTTCCTTCCGCCACTTCCTTCCGCCACTTCCTTCCGCCACTTCCTTCCGCCACTTCCTTCCGCCACTTCCTTCCTTCCTTCCTTCCACCTTTCTCAAGTTTTCTGAACATTATCTGGCCATGCACTTTCTATATTTAATAATGAGCACAATGTTGAGGCTTATTCTGTGTATGTGCAATAAATGAACTGTAAAAGGGCAGAGGACTTAGACAACCATATTTTCTCTTTGTAGTTCATTCACACCTAGACAAAAAAGTGCTTCAAAGATTTAGGTTTCATATAAGATGAAAACCCACCATATGTTGTATTTTCACAAGTCTTTAAATAAGGATCAGCAAAACATTCAAAGTGTTTGGATTTCTACTGGTGTAAATGAGAACTTTCATCAATTTTCTGTCATCAGGTCTTTGATTACCAAATGTTTTAATACACGGTACTTTGGTGGAATAGTGATAAACTTGGTCAATGGTGAGCTCTCCTCTTATCAAATTAGATCAGAGCTGGGATTTCATCTGTTTTCATTTTAGACTGCATACTTTTTTTTTGTTAAGTTTGTTTTATGTCAGAAAGTTAAACCTTTATTCATGGCCAAATTTACACAAACTACACCCATTAAAAACAAATTAAGCACAATTTGTAACAGGGACATCTTCTGCAGCAAGCTATTTGGATGGAATGTTGGAGCAAATTAGCACAATTTACAATTCAAAACAGTCAAAGGAAATTTTGGCAGTTGTTGAAGGATTATCATATTGATTGATTATTTTACTTTGTTTTTAAAACTATATAACTGCATCAAATCAAACCATGGAGAAAAGAGATACCAAAGATGGTAAACTGGATTTAACATTTCAGGTATTTGTAAACATTTCAGCATTATTTCTTAATATGCAATATGATTTACAGACAAATACAGAAGCAGTAAGGAGAAAAAAAATTGAAGCAGACAGAAGCAACATGACAGATATTATTAAATGAATATAATCCAGTGTAAAAGTTCTCCATCTCTGATGAAAAACAAGAGTCTAAACAAGAATTCTTGGAGGGGTTAAATGAGTAGGTCTATTAGCTACAGAAGTATTTCTAATATAAATATATTATTATTTAGTTGTTGTGTCCTGGTATTGCCTCGGAGCAGTTAGGATCACTGATCTGCATTGTGTTAGGTATTTTATGGATAATTCAGAAATCACAGTTCCTCTATTAAGAACTTGACGAGTCACCTTCTATATTCAGCTAAAATTCTGCACAATTTGCAATGACATTGAAAACAACAGGAAACAAATTTAATTTTAAGCCTTGGGTTGATTATTGTATCCTACTCTAACCAAAATTAATGGAAGTTTTGCAAATCTATCCAGGGTGAAGTACAATGAAAAATGGTCATATAAAGAAAACAACACATCTGTTTCTAAGAAAAATAAAACACTAATAAACACTGACTACAACAGAAATCCAAAATGCTCCACAGCACCACCCAAATTTAAGCAGTGCTAGACAAAGTCTATTGTGCTATGGTTTTGCTGGGAGTATGATTCATTCTGAAAGGAAATTAACCTGGGAAGTGTCCCAGAGGGAATAAGGAAGAAGAATCTTTGCAAAGCTGTACTTTTTCATGTGCTGGTGGCCACAGTTTCCTCCTGGACACATAAATACAGGGAAAATGAATTTTTTGACTTCAGCTGGATAGAAACAAATACTTCTGTCTCTGGCACCATGCAGTATCTTTCCTGCTCTGAAAATTCTCATGCCCACGAAACTCATCAGCTTGTCCATCTCCTGCATCTCACACTTTGCGCTGAAAAGCTACAGAAAACTTCAGCATTGTAATGGGCATGTGGGAGGTGCACAGCAAAGAGAAAATGGGTTAATGCCTACAGGACACCTTGGCATAACAGGGCACCTAAGAACAGTTGCTGTCCTCATATCTCTATCAATCTCCTAGCCATGGAAGCAGCCTCTTGGATCACAATTGTGGTAAATGACACTTTAATCATCACAGAACATGCTGGCAGAAAAAACTATTCATATTATGATATATTCTTGCTTGTTTCATGCAAATTTTTCATGGTAGAAAGCATGCTGTGGAGACAGACATTTCTCAGTTTTCCAAGGACATCTACTTCTCTCCTCTTCCTTTGAACTCTGTTTGCTTGGCAAGCTTGCCTTTATAACTAAGGAACAAAAGTGAAAAATACCTATAGAACCCATAAAAACAGTAATTCCTAACTTGAATTTATTTCTTTTTGGAATTTTGCCATTTTCTAACTGGGCAAAGGTGGGTATGTATTTTTCACCTGTTACACAAGATGTAGAAGAAAATTTAAAAAAACATGAGCAAGCACATTGAACTAAAACACCTCAAACATTGCCTTGAGCCCAGGAGTGGGATTCAGAACTATTATGAACTAGAAATACATTTTTGATGTCGGCATGTCAAAGGGCATATGACTGAATTTTAGAGATGTTTAACAATTCTTTTGGGTATTTCAGTCCCTAAAAATTTAGCACTACTATTGCAGCAAGCTTTCCCAGGACAAATCTATACCCACACATATGTTCCACTATTTTACAGAAAATTGGCTTAATCTAGGTAAAGGTCAAATCAAGAAAACAGGACAGAACAAGAAAAAGATTTCTGTATCTTGGGCTAGGAAGCATATATTTTTTCTTAAGACTAGCTTTTAGTCTTAAGTCTTTGAATAAAATGAGTTCAAAGTCTCATTTATAATATATATAGCTATAATCTCTTTCCCCTATCTGACAGAAATGGTCCTTGATTTTCCATTTCCTGAGAAGTAGCACTGTGAATATTTTCATGTCTACTTAGAATTTTTGGTTCATGTAAGAGAACATCCAAAGAGCTGTTAGGCTCTTCGTCTTTAAATCTCTTTGCAAGACACTTATGATACAGACACAAATCAAAAGTCCATTGCTATGGATTCAGCAAAACTGAGCATAAAAATTTTATTGAAGATCTAATTTCATGATACTGTTTATCTTTCTTAGCTATTAATTCCCTGTTGTCTAAAGAGTAGAGAATTAGTTGTTTTTTACAAGGGATATTTTTCTAATGGTTTTAAGTAATGTTTTTTCCAAGAAAAACACCAATTGTTCTAGTACAGCAGGATGGGTGCACAGTCAGACTTTTATTATTGTTCTATTCCCAATTATAACCATTATGTCAGTAACAATAGGTTCTAATTTTAATCAAAAGTCTCCATGCATAAAGACAAAAATATATTTGAAACAGTTTTTGTTTCATTAGTTCACACAAACTTAGCTACAGACCTCTCAGAAAGACTGGCAAATTAAGTCCTGCCATGGCAAAGATGAGAAGGGGAAAAAAGAGGTTGTTCTTGGGGATGGATAGTTCTTGCTATTGCTGCTTCTGCTGCTATGAATTCTATTTCCCTCATCTGGACCCAGCTTTACCTCCAAAATCTATGTTCTCTTCAGTCCTACAGAATAGGACTTTGAGGTAACATGCCAAAGTGGTTGGAGACTGAACAACTCTTTAGCCCTGGCTTGGAGGAGAAATACCAAAGACTGCGTTATAGAGGGTGCTGCTGAGATGTATGGCTAATGTGAAAAGACTCCAAACCACGGAGCACTACGATTTATGTGAATTACAAAGGCATCAACCTGAATAGACAGGGCTTGTACTCTATACTGCCTTAGAATTGTACCAGATCAGATTTATAAGGCTTAAGCTGTAATTAATTAATTAATATGTGCATAAATTTATACATAAATACATACATATATATACATATATACATAAATATACATATGTACATGTATATATGTGTATATATATATATTTAAATGCAAAGAACTGCGAAAAATGCTTTATGTCTAGTGTTCCAAGTAAAGACCAGATTCAATGCTTCTTTTTTTCATAACATCTGTTATGGAGATTTTAGAATTATATCCCTCAAAAAATAATTTTTTAAAGGTTTGCAGAAAGATGAAAGTTTCAGTGATGGTCTAATATGGAAGTTCTACACAAAACAGACGTGCGTACATATGAATGTTCAGTGTCTTGGAAAGGTTGCTTCTACTAAATAATTATGAAAAAAAAGGAGGACA
This sequence comes from Zonotrichia albicollis, assembly GCF_047830755.1. Taxonomy (NCBI): domain Eukaryota; kingdom Metazoa; phylum Chordata; class Aves; order Passeriformes; family Passerellidae; genus Zonotrichia; species Zonotrichia albicollis. The sequence continues at coordinate 139,626,343 of NC_133819.1, forward strand.
TTTTGTCCAAGTGTTTAGTCTTAAGGTTAAAAAAATATATCAAACATTGATTTTAGTAAGGCCAGCTTATGGTAATTGTGGTCAATGTTCAGCAACAGATAGCATCAGACACATATTTCAATTTACGTCTATAGGCAAGAGTTATCAACTGCTTTATACATAAGTAAATTATTCATGTTTCCCTATTTATAGGAAGCCATTGTACCAAGGTGGATGAGCTCAGCAAATACCTGTATCTCAGCATCAGCTCTGCACTACACTTCTGCATCAATTGCCCTTGAAGCACAAAGCCTTCATGTCTCAGCCCTATTTTCCAAGTGAGAAGCTTTTGTCGTACATTGACACAACCTCAATGTATGTCAGGTGAAAAGTGCAGAAAGGGAAATAATTTTCACAGTACATAAATAATAATTGCAATTTTTATAAAAACATAGTGGAAAAAACTTTAGTAGAAAATTGTGTTGAATGCGTTGTTTTCTCTCCCTTTCTTCTTTTAGTAAGTAATAATGAAATTTATTCCAACTGCAGCAACTGGATTATTAGCACAGTTAGTTGGGCAATTTTGCATTTTCCACAGGTTATTCATACATTTGTAACCATTCCCATTTCCATTTGAATTCACTTTAGATAAAGCATTCATTACTGAAAAAGGATCACCAGATCCTTTTTCAGTAATGAATGCTTTATCTAAAGCCTGTTGAGTTCAGTGGAAAGAGGACTTCTGTATTGGAATCAAGGCCCATATACCTTACAAATTGCTCTTGTGGGCACCGGGACAATCTTCTAATTGAGTATAGCCATCAGCTGGTGAACAGACATCCATTGCCAATGGAATATACCAGATGCACTTCACTATACAGAGCAAGCATGTAAGACAGGACAGAAAGTTAGAATGGCTGTAGACAGTCTCTACATATGGTATCTATCATCCAAATCTGGTACAGCAATATCTTGTTCAGTGTGAGAATATAGCAGTCTGTAAATGTTTTATAAATTCAGGGATATGTTTTCAGTGGATTTTACTGCATGAGTTATTTTTTGGATTTGAAAGTTTGGGAAGCACTGGCTGTCAGTATGTCTTCCATATTAACTACAGCTGGCTAGATAACAGGGATGCTATGTCATGGAAAAATAATAAAATAAACTCAATCCCAAATTTCAGGTGTTACAGAAAATTGTTTATTTGTTTGTTTCAGTGATGTACACAAAAACAATCAGGCAAATGACACTGCTTTCTCCATTCCTCTTCTTCTTAGTCAACAGTTCCATGGTTAAGCAATTTTTTTGGCATAGGACAGAACAAGCTGAAAGTTCCTTCAAAGGGAATACTTCCACCAGAGTTGTCCCCATCTGCAGTGTGGAGGAGTGCACAGCTGTGTGCTCTGGAGTAAGTCCCGAGATGTGAGGAGTAAATTGGCCCTCCATCCCCATCTGGATAATGGGACAGTGGTGGGAACTCGGTGCTGCAGCCAGAGGATTCCCTGCCTCATGGCCAGCGGGATGGGGAATGGCTGGGCTGCTCTGGGCTGCCAGGGTAGCAGTCTGACACCCACACCCAGATGAATGCAGTCAGGCTAGCACCGATCATCAGCATGCTTCTCCAGTAATGAGTCTTGTCTCCTCTTTCTGACTTCACACCTGGGAACTATTCCAGTGAAATTTTCGTCAAAACAGATATATTGCCACTTAAAGTTACAGTTGATATATCATTGCTGCTTAATGGAAAAACATTTTTTTGAAAGATTCCTTTCTGTTTTCACATCAGTGTATTTAACTGGTAGAGGAAGTGGTGGGCGTAGAGGGACAGCAAACTCAGCAAATGCTCAGAGGAAAATCAGAGAAATTAGTTGGGAGCCCAAGAAAAATCATGAGAAAATAAGGGAGGTTTTTCAAAAATAAGCAATAGGAAGTCAGTGTTACTTCTGCTCCTAAATCTTTCACTCTGCTTGATACTGCTGTCTTAAATCTTTCTTCTGATCAGCTTTCTGTCATTTGAATGTTTCCACTATTGATGATGATTTCACTTCACTGGGAAATATTATTCTGTTGCTAGGAAGTAAATGTGGTAACCAGGATGCTATAAAACAACAAGAGGTTTTAATGGTTTTCTTAAAGCATGATATTCACATAAGTTAATAGTGTCTGCTCACATGGGAATTCTGTGATCATTAGGTAAAAGAACAGCCTGAGACATTTGTCTCCAGAAATGAGAAATTGTAATACTTTCTTGCAAAGCGATTTCAGAGAAAGAAACCTCTGAGACATTGGCAGGCACATAAATGTGCTGGCTCATATAGTTGATGATTCTGAGAATGAAGTGGTTGATATACAGGAGAAAGCTTTGGAGATCAAAGAAGAAAACTATAGAAATAAACCCTGTTATAGGAATAAGGATTCTAGTTAAGGTACTTCCTTAAAAGTCTAAAAAACTGTTGCTGATCTAATATCCCTCTACAGTTAGAAAAGTGCATGGCAGACACAAATGATGTTTTCACACTTCTCTTTCTTACCCTTTGTCTAGTAATTATATGACTCAAGATTAAAATATCCTTGACTTTGAATGATAACTTTTGTACAACCACTTTGCAGAAGTGTCAGTACCTTCACAAGTACAAGGCAAGAAAACCATCACATGCAATTTCTGAATCTAACTTCTGTGGGAAAATTGCAATTGCTTCTGCTTAGTATCTTGCACAGTCCTAGGGGAATGCCAAGGCTATTTATGTTATAAGCTTTATTAGTATAAGATGCAGGATTATTATTTTCCTGGAAGAATCTCAGTATAGGACTTTGTGGTTGTTTGCTGTTAAGTGGAATGCCTAAATAAAAATATAGTGGTTAGACAGATATAATGGAATATATGATTTGCCGTATAAGGATTTCTTCTTTTCTCTCTCCTATTCAATTATATTGTAGCTAAATTTCCACTTCTGTGTTTGCATTTTCAAATCTGCAATTAATTGAGGACTCATTTTAATGCACATTTGAGTCTAATTACTTCTTTGGTGGGCTCAATCTGGTACTTAGACATCTAAGTACTTGCAAAAAACCACCAGTTATTTGCAAGTATAATAACTTGCAATCAAAAAGACAAGTGGAAAGGTGGCATTTTTTTTGGAAATTTCTCCTTCTACATTATCTATTTATTTATATAATACACACAAGAGACAAATTTATTTTTGGAAAATAAAGTGGAATCATTGGGAAATCTTAAATCACTTTTTCTCTTTCCTCACTGATGCTGTAAGAAGCAGTCAAAAGGTAATATTCAGAGTAGGTAATCCTTCAAAATGTTTGTGCATTACAAAAACACATCAGTATTGAAGATATTTAAGTAGCTGGTTCTTTTTCTGAATGTTAGGCAAATAACAAATTCTCTTAGAGAAAATAATATGGAGGAAAATCCTACCAGGGGGTTTTCCAGAATTAGCCACAAGGAAATAAACTATTTTTGGATATTTCTTTAACTATACCATAAACATAATTACATGTATATATAAGCAAAATGTTTTTTCAGAGTTCGCAATTGCCTCTGAAATGATTTTGTCATATATTGAATTTATCCATTTCTTATTTTATTATGGAGAAGCTTTCCTATTTTACATGACTTCCATTTAATCCAATTATTGGTAATTTGATCTGCTGTCCAAAGATATGGAACTGGATCATGAGAAAATAAATAACTGATTTTAACTGTGTTTGCTTTACAAATGTATCTAGAAAATTTAAGAATCCTCACCAAATTTCATTTTTTTTTTACGCAACGATTCATTTCAAAATTAAAAGAAAAAGGGAAAATAATATGATAGATGCAAAAGAAATTATTATTTAAAAGAAATTATTATGCAAAACCTTGTCCAGAAGATTTTTCTTTAGATAACAAGCCATTTATTTAAATTGAAAGAAGAAGAGAAAACAATGTGAATAAGACAGAAGACATCCTACAGATACATTATTGTTGTACCACTTCTGCAGAAATTACAATTAATTTCTAAGTTAATCAAACTTAGACAAATATTTCCGTATATTATTCTTTAGTTTAGCAGAGAAATTTTGATATCCTGGGACGTGACTGTGTCACACATACAGGGGACAACAGCAAATGAAATTGTCGTATAAATATTTCGGAGGAACTAATGGGGATTAAAGATAAGTAAATCTATCTGAAAGTTTTCAGAGTGCAGCAATATCTTAGAGGGAATTAGACCCATTGTGTACAACTTGAATACACAGGTGACAAATAAGAATCCTTCATTTCCTCTAGGGAAACAACTAGAGTTCACATTTTCATAGGTTCTGAATATCTGGAGAGATGGACATTTGCACCATTTTCACTTTTATCAGTCTCTGGTGTTTTGGGCACACAGTTTCCGGTGAAGAAATTGGCTATTACCCAGGAGCATTTCAGAGCATGACCATCCAGTGCTTTCCATGCCAATTACACTTCAAGCTCATCATCATCTGATATTTCAATCCCTCTGTCTGGACACAAGAAAATTTCCTAATTTAGCTGTCAATGCTTTCTTCCAGAGATGGAAAGATAGGATTATCAAACATAAATTTGAATCATTATAAGCTGGATAATACATTTTTATATAAGATTTAATAGTTAAAACTTAAAATAGTTAAGACATCATGTTCAGATTTACATATTTTTAAAGTATGGGTGGAAATGCTTTAGCATGTGATAACATAGTTTTAAATTTAATCTGTATAGCAGCAGAAATGCTAAGATTAGGCACAGCTGTTGTATAAGTTTATTTGCTAGATTTACTAGGTTTGAGTGTCTAGCAGACAATACATACTTTCCAATTGTGTTATTCTAGTACACTGATTTTTTGCATCCTTCCTTCTTTTCTTCATAGCTAGTTTGTTCCCTCTCTGCATCCTTGAACAGCTCGTCATTTAAAATTTTCTAAATAAAAAGGAATGGCTACTTGTCTTTTACAGCTGCTGAAATTGATTGTCTTTTCCAGTCCAGCCCAGGCTTTCTCCTGTGGTGGCCTGACTGCTTTAGTATAAACTTCCTTGAATAATTAGGCAAGGATTGCATTCTTCACTCAAATGCACTGGCACATTGGATGTAATTTGATCAGGTTCAATCAAAACAGCTATTAGAATGGTATTGCTTCAAAAAATACTTGCAACATTTCTCAGCTCAGTTCTGCAGCCCGGCTCCAAGCTTAATACATTTTGTTGTATCATCTCTCACTGTCACTAACTTCCTACATCTTTCTGGTAATACAGAATGTGGGAAAGAAATATTAAGTGGCAGCCTTGTAAGACAAAGCCCTATATGACACAGAGAGGAGGAAGAAAGGAATTCCATAAGTTCTTTTACCTCCAGGAACACTGCAACTGGTTCCTTCATTTCTCCTTCTAAGTATGTGGAAAACTGTTATCACATCCTGTCGCAGTATAGATGGACAAAGACACCTGTTTCTTCTTGCACCATGCTGAATCTTTATTGCACACAGCTCATATTTATATGGTCATCAGAGGGCACCATGTTTAATTCCAATTGGTCAGCAACTTGTTGTAAGTCAGTTCATTGGTTGGTAATGGCTAGTGCACATGTCCATCAAAACTTTTCTCTTTAAGGATGTTTACATATTTGTCTCCTAGGTAAAGAACAATTTCTAACAGGTAAGAGTCTTTCTCCTCACAGGTGAACTTAGTTCCCACAGGAATAGATAGATATGCAAGCTGATTCTCACTGTTACAATTCTTTTCTCATGGGAACTTATCAGACTAGCTGTTACCTATACTTAGCTGTAGTAACAAGGCCTGACCCATGATTTTACAAGGCCTTTATTTTGTAAGATTTTACCTATATGTGAAAATGTCCAATTTTTCTTCTGGTATTGTGTTAAAAAGATATGTCGCATTTATTTATCAGAGAGGAAAAGACTGGTCTAAATGGAATGAAGTCAGTTTCAAATCTTACACAGTTTGCATAGTGCTGCTGGGATGATCTTCTGTCTTTTACCTAGTGCATCTAATAATTTTGGCATAAAAAATTTTGAACCTGGCAGTATCTTTACCATATTTTTTTGGACTTATGTTGTACCAGTGCACACCATGCCTGGAAGCCATTACCTTACAGCCAAGGAAAACAATGAAAAAAGGCAGTTAAGACACATTAGTGGAGGATGTTTTACTATTTTCTCCTAAAAGGAACTGTCCTAAAATTCTCCAACCAGTGTAATCTATTCAGTATGCACAGGTGTCTGTGGTTATTTCTTCTCATGTGCAGAACTTTGCATTTCCCCTTGTTGAACTGTATGTGATTCATCTCTCTCTTTGTGTGAAACCTAAGGAGCAGGTTGCTGCTCTATGAGGCAGCATACTGACCTGGTGTACCAGCCAGTTGCCTCAGTTCTGTATTTTTGAAATTACTGAAAGGGAACCCCATCTCCTCCAGCTCTTAATAAATGTTGCAACAGTTCTGGTCCCAGTATTGACCCCTGGGACAATAGTAACACACCACTGACAGGACTGCAACTGAGCCCTTCACTGCTCAGCATAACTTTCCAGACCTGGCTGTTCAGTGGCTTTTCAATTCACCTCACTGTCTCCTTATCTTTGTTAGCCTCTCTACAAGAAGTTTATTAGAAGTCATGATGAAAGTTTTGCTAAATTGAGTTAAGTAGCATGAACTGCTGTTCCCTATCAAACCAACAGCTTGCTGAGGCTGCTGAAATAAGATTTTTCTTTCCCATAACCTTACTGACTACTCTTGACCACCTTCTTGTCCTTCATGTTTTTGGAATTTTCTCCATCACATTCCCAAGGACTAAGCTTAAATTATTTCCTCTTAGGTTTCAGAACACCATCTCCTGGCTACTCTAGCCAAGGGTTACCCTTTCACATCCTTGAACAGTTCTTTCTTGTTCACAAATGTCAGATCCAGCAGAGCCCCTTTCTTTACTGGTTCTTCAGTTACGTGGAACAGAAAGTTGTCTTCAACACATTATAAAAGTCTTTTGGATTACCTGGGTTTCCTGCTGTGTGTCTATCTAGCATAGATTAGGGTGTTTGAAATCCACCATAGGAAGCAGGGCCTGTGAATGTGAGGCCATATCTGCTTCCTGATCAGGAGGTCTGTACTGGATTCTGACTACAAAAACAAACTGTGTTTTGTGGGCTGCCCACTAGTCTTTACCCATAAATTCTTGACCAATTCCTTGACAAATCATAGAAACAGACGTTCATGTAATCAAGTGGTTTCACATAAAGGACAAATCCCTCTTCTCACTTTCCCAGACCTTTCCTTCTAGAGAGCCTGTATCCCTCCATTGAAGCGCTAAGCCACATGTGCCCTTCCACACATTCCTGTAAACTCAATGTATTGCAGTGACAGAACTGTGAAGAAGAGGAAGAAGGGAAATGGTTGCTTTTACGACAAGCAAGAAAACCAGCCTGGCTTAAGGCAATCTTTTGCTTTGCTTCTTTATGTGATCAAAATAAGATTTTAAAAATGGAAACAGCTAGTGCCTGCTTTGTATTAGTATGACAGCTTTAAGATGTAGGGAGTGCAAGACTGGCTAAAACTGACTAGCTGATTAAATTTGATAGCCTTGTAATAGAATTTTATAAGACTTTGCAGACGTGTACAGTATAGAAATGTGACTGCTTGCTGAATAGGCTTTTAGTCCCCATCTTTTTTTTAGTACCAATACCGTCCAAACCAGGCTCAGAAGCATATTCCTTAACTAAAAGGTTTGCTATATTTATCTTAGGCAGAGGGACAAGCCCTTGGGAAATATCAAAGTTTTCAGTTATTTAAACCAAATTAACTAATAAAATGTGCACTTTACAGATTGTGCAGGTTCCTGTATTTTATCTTTTCAAAATTACTTAGAAGAGATATAGGTGAACTGCTTCCTGTTTACTTCTTTTTATCAGCAGTACTGGCTTATTCCTGTATTACCAAAACTCAAGCAAGCTAACTTTCACCAGCTGAAGTTCATTGAAAGGATATTTCAGCTCCAGAGCTAAAAGACCAAACTAAAGCTAATCTAATAACTTCTGAAAGTGATACATGACATTTACAAAATTATTTTCTGCAGGTATTACACAACTCTTTTTAATTTTTTTTTCTGTTTTAAATCTAGTATTTCTCGTTCATTTGAAACAGATTTTGCCATAGAGGACGACTGTATGAAAAAGAACTTGCTATTTAATAACCCTTTTTTTTTTTTTTAGCAACACAGGGTGTTATTATAGTAGTTAACTAATTAATATTAGTGTGACAATTAGGGACAATGAAAGAGATACTTTGAGTGACTTGGGAATATATTCAAATGTAAACAAAATACAAAATACTGTAAATCAGAAACTCTATTCCTGATCAATATATGCTGCTGTGTGCTTTCAATACTAGAAAATTTAGGATGCAAATAGAGTAATAGTAATAGCAAGAAAAAATGAAATACTTTCTATTTAGATAGATATTTCAACAAGGAAAATATTTTTGAAAAAACTTGCAAATGAAATTAATCTATCAAAATTACTCATAGGAACACTGTATTCCATAAAGAACAGAACAGTTCATATTGAAAGACTTAATAGACAGAACCCTGACTGTTCTGGACATTTTTCTTTATACACATTTGTATAAATGTATTATATGAAGGCACATGTGTATCAACATTTTTCTTAATGGAGTAGCTTATTAATAACAGGATATAATATTTTATATGTATATATAGCAACCAAACACTATTTTTTGACTTGAGCATTTTGTAAATGCCCACTGTACTATAAATTTAGCCAAATTTGAAGAAAACGGGAAAACCCCATTAACAAACATGACAAAATCAAGTGGAAAAAAAACAAATTTAGAGAATATTTAGAGAATAAAGGATGGATATATATCATGAAGAACCAAAATGCTATTCCACAGCAAGTGCTGTTCTCATGTATAAAGTAATTTGTTCATGTAGATCTTGTAATAAGGTCTACAGGAACAACTGGTTTCCATTGTCTGTTTTCAGATTCAAAGCGTAGGAAAAACTGCTGTGGACTGGAAATAGAAGCCATTACTTACAAATAGCATATTGGTAGAAGCTCAGGGATATTACAATAGCTCTGAACTTCTCTACTTTTTGGTAAGAAATAGAGAGAAAGACATTACGGGAAACACTGAATAAACTCAAGTGGGAGTGAAGGCAATTTCTGCTGAGCTTTCACTTCTCATGGTTTAGATACTTGTATTGCTAGTTCTTACAAGTGTAGAGGCATATGAGTTTTGCAATGAAAATCCATTTTTAAAGATGTCGTATGTTTCAGGTCCTCAGTACTGTGATGTGTTCCATGCCTACAGAAAAGTTTATCACAAAACTAAGAACAAAAGTCTTCTAAATACACAATCACTAATTCAGAAAGAGTCAAAGTCACAATTAAAGTCACAGAATAATAGAGCTGGGAAAAAAAATTTGAATTCCCATCAAAATAAAGAATCCTGATGCCTCTTCTTGTCCATCTACAAATAATTAATAACTGAACTTCAACAGAATACAGGTAGTTTCTTGTAAAAATGTGTTTCCACTGCTCCCTGGAGTTTTGCAAGTGTGGAACATATAATGTGAAGCCTGAAAATTTTGTGATGATTATTTAGCTTTCAGTGGCATATACATAAGTCATATTCGTCAGAACTTGTTAAAGACTTGCTGACATGGTGCACCAGCTACCAAATGCCCACCCAGCTGCTCTCTCACTCATCTTTCTCAAGAAGATAAGGGGAGGAGATAAGAATTAAAATATCATGGATTTCAAGAATTACGTAGATTAAGAAATTATTTTCCTTGGCAAAACAGACATTATTTAGGGGAGTTAGGTAATTATTGTCAATTAAAATATAAATCTCTGGTGAAAAATAGAAACAAATGAAAACAATACCTTACCCCTGCCTCCATTTCTTTATTAGTCTTCACATCACCTTTTCCACTCACAACCCATCTGTGTCCTTGCTGTAGCTCAAGCAGTACAGAAAATATGGGGATACAGTTGGTTCATAACTGTTCCTCTCCGCTGCTCCTTCTTCTTCATGCTTTTGCCTGTTGCAATGTGAGTCCTTCCCATGTCCTTCAGGATAAAGTTGCTCTGGAGTGGGCTCTTCACCAGATGCAGTTCCTGCTGTATTAGCCTGCTTCCACAGGGCCACCTCTGCTTTGGTGCCTGGACACCTCCTTTCCCTTCTTCCCTGACCTTGGTGTTTTCACTGTTGTCTATAACACTTCATTTCCTCTCTTCTCTCTGGTTGTTTTTGGCATTTCTTAAATATGTTATCATTAGAGGAGCCACCAGCATGGCTCTGGTCTTGGCCATGTCCCAGTGTCTGGCATAGGGCAGCTCCTGTCCTCTCAGAGAGCACTGCATCCTCCACACAGTCAAAACCTGGACATAAACATCCCATACACACAGCAAAAATGTTTGCTAAAAGCACTTTAATCTATAACTTTACACTTGCACTAGAATGGCTTCAGTAATATCTTGAACAGTGAACAATGGGCAGGAAGACTGAAGGCATCTGGGTGGTTCAGCCAGGTTATTGAGGCACTGTGATGGCAGAACATCAGTGCACTGGAGTGAGCCAGAATCTCCTGGTGTGTTCTGCCCCCAGCCTGAGATTGCTGAGCTGTTGGGGTAAGGAGCAAAGTTCTCAAGTGTAAATACTGCTCCTTTTTGTGACCTTCTGTCATGTTTTATCTATATCACCTAATAACCTGTCCAGGCACTGGCTACTACTTATTAGGAACAAAACAATAACTAAGTTTTTCAGAACATCTGAAAACATCTGCCAATAACTTTTAAAAATATTTCTCTTGTGTCCACAGATACATGTATTACAAAGGGTTGTTTGCATGGCAGAAGTTTTTTAGCAGTGGCTTTTATTGTTATTTGCTCTTATCTTTTCATATTTCCTCCCATGGCAAAACTGTTTCCCTGAAACCTCAAGCTAAATTTCATGGGCTTCATAAAATAATTCACTACCCTAACCTGTACCCCACAACTGCTCCTCTCTGTGCTTTAGGAGGACTCAGTTTTTCCATGAAGGTCGCAGCTAAATTTTAGTTGCTGAAACCTTCAGCCTGTCACTGGTTCATTGCCACTGCTCTCCTGACCGTGCAGATAGAATGGAGGCAATGTGTAATTCCTTATCAGAGAGGAAACAGAAGGGTAAAGAGAAAAATAGCACATATATAAAAGAAATTAAAGGTAAAACTTGTCATGCATGTTCCATTGCTTTCTGGTATAGGCAATTCATTTCTAAGCAATTTATTTTTCTTAGTCTAGGTTTTCACAGAGATCTGATTAGGAGAGATTGGGGAGTTCCTGAATGTGAGTGACTATAAGAGGAGAAAAAGAAAAAAAATATTTAAAATTTACAATTACTATGCTAATATGTTCAGGGGAGGGCCTGTTCAATTTTTTTTTTTCAGGGAAACAAGAAAAGACACAACAAACAGGTCCAGAAGAAATCAAAATATTTTGTGCTTTGTGCTCCATCAATCTGAAAACTTCAGAACATGACTTGAAACCAGACTTCAGCTTTCTGACCAATGTCAGATAAGACTAAGTACTTCAGAAATTAAACTTACAGTAGGACGTAGTGTTTAACATGGCTTTAAAGCATGTAACATACCCATTAATTGTTTTCACAGTAAATGTTGTAGATGTTTTTCCAAACAGCAGCACCATTAAATATACTCTTCTTCTTGCTGTCATTCGATTACTTTTCCATAATTTTCCTTTTTTCTGCATTTGTTTCTTCCTTCTTTTAAAAGTTTTGTATAAAAATCCTAAAATAATATATCCTGAGTTTATCACATCAATCAAGAAAAATTTCTACATAAACCCCGAGTAAACATGACAAAAAATAAAGAAAACATGGAATTAATATCTTAAAAAACTAAACTTGGAACCTTCCAGTCAAGGTTTATTTTGGTTTATTTTGATTCATTTCTAATTGCTGGGCTACTTTTTCCTTGGGAACAGTACAATCCATTCCTAGCACTACATGACAACCCTCTATGAAATCTTTCTTAATCTCATTTCCGTCCTGCACTAAGCAGAGAAAACCCAAATGCCAGCACCAATCTTGGCAGCACACACCCAAAGAGAAAGTACACACTGAACCAGGAAGGATATTGCCAGCTGAGATTTCCACCAGCTGGAAAGCAGGGGAGCTGCCACAGCACAGTCAGTACTGGAGGTTTAAACAAGTTTATTGATCATTAGAGCAGTTTTACTGCTATATCTCACATAAACTATGAGCAAAACATTGCATGGAAATCTACAAGCCTGAAAATGTGTTATGTGTATATACATGAACTTATTATGTAAGTATTATAAATATACTAAAAAGAATAAAGTAATATATGCAACGGATTATATATGGAATGTGTCACATAGTAATATACCTTATAGAAATATTCACTATAAATTTGTCATACATTTATGTTTATGGTTTTTTATGAATATTATGTATTCATATATTCAGTTTTAGAGAAAAAAGAAATGTCTTCTGAAAGATATGGACTCTATAACAGTCCACCAGAGGTTGGAATGGGTTGGATTTGCAGCAGCTGTAGGTCAGTTCTATTCAACTTGTTCATTTTAGTCTCTTTAATTCATATATTCTTAGTTAAGGATTTACCTTTTTCTCTATGTTGCTCTTCTCTTGTACCATGGACCTCACAGAGAAAGTAAATTCCTGCATTTTCTTCTATGTGTATTCAGGTCAGTGACTGTTACTTTGTTTATTAGACAGATTCTGCTTGTGAGCAAAAAAAAAAGAAACAGACTGTTTTTGTATTTCCCATTAACTTCCTGGCCTCGGCTCTATTTCATGTGAAATTCTGTTTTTAAAATCCCAAGATCTAATAAAAACTAGTTAAGAACTTACTTACTCTTATAGTTACCATGTATTTCATTTCCTCTCTTTTATTCTGACATAAAGAGATAATGTTGTGGAAATTTGGTCCACTATGCAGCACTTTATGTACACTGGGGAAAAAAAAAAATCCTTCTTTCCCTATATAAGACCATAATGTAACAACATGCTAAATAGAAAATGTAATTCTGATTATTCCATCTCCCAAGGTCACCCAAGGACAGAGAGACAATGGAACTGCAAAAGGCAAAGAGGGTAAAGTAGATAACTGGAAGCACAGGATAAGTAAAGATTAAGTTAAGATTAGATGGGGTTGCTCGAAAATACAACATATGAGGAAAAACAAGATGTGATACTGGTTTGCCAAATCAAGGATATTATAAGGAATTTCAATAAGCAACAATCAGTATACACAAAACAAAATTTATATGAGGAGAAATAAAGTAAAAAAGTTTTTTTCATATTTCATGTATTTCATGTCATTATAGTGTCTTAAGTCTAAAAAATATGAATGAAATTAAAAGGGAACTAATTGAGAAGAGGCATTCAGATTATTAATCACAGTGATTGCTTCTTGGTAGTGATTGTAGGATACAGTGGGGCAGATATCCCTTTATATTTTTCCTTTAATATCTGCTGATGCTCTTGGAGAAAGAAACAAGGTTAAATTTTTACCCTGACTTGGTGGTTCTATCCTTTCACATCCTTATGCAGAACCATGACAGACAGTCTTCATTAATTATTAAAGTGTTGATCAATGATGATGTAATTTGATGGCTTGAAAAGCTCTTAAGATTATTTTTTTAATGGGGAAATTTAAGCAAAAGATCAGACTGAACTTGTATAAGCCTGAAATTATTTTTGTTTGTTTGTTTGTTTTATGGGCACGTGTTATTCTGTAATGTTATAAGTATGCAAAGGTTTAAAATACTAATGGTATTTAGGAAAATGAAAGGAAATGGAGGGGAAAACCCAAACAAATCAACAATTTTTAAAGGGATACTGTTGTCAAGCTTGCTTTTCTGGAACACAGAGAGTAGAAATAGCCACTAAGTATTGGTGAATTACTGGGAGAGCTGGACTTCCTTGACAGTAGATCTCTAATCAGAGTTTAGTTTTTTTTCCTGGACTTTCCTGGATAGTGTACTTGTTCTTTCTTTGATGTTCCTGTGTCCAAGAGTCACAGGCTTTTAAAATGTTTATTTCATTTCCCTGAGGCATGCAAACAAAAGGAGAAAAGTGTTTTTTAAGTAGTTTGTATCTCAGCAAAAGCCATACAGGCGGGTGGCAGTGCAGGCAATGATATTTATTTTCTTTAAAAGCTTTTAGAATTGGCCTGGATTCAGAGCTCCAGTGTTTGTGGCAGCTCAATCTGTTTTACCTACTATGCATTTTTTCTGATAAATGGCAGAATCAAGATAATTGTTCTGGTAGACATTAGGTCTGATACTATAGCTCCCAAATCTTTATTTATGTTAGGCTGAGTACATGGGAATTCCAGGCAGTAACAGTTGTGTTATTTGTCACTTTCAGTTAGGAAAGGCAGGACGTCTAAGCTTTATGAGGTTTTTCCTGCATTCTCAGCAGAAATCCTGAGATGGAGAGAGAATGGAGACAGGCCCTGGTCTAAAATAAATTTTTTATGTTTCCCACTAGGCCTGTGTGTGCAAGTGCATATCTGTTTCCCCCTAATTAAAATGCAAATAGATTAACTAAAAGTGCCTGTGATTAAAATTTGATGTTAATCTGTAGGAGTGGGACAATGAAACTTCACATGGCTAGTAGCAATTGTGGCTACCCAATCTAGCCTGCCAACATTTGTTTAAGTGCCCAAGTCCTAATTTAAACACTCTTCTGGTTGAGGCCTAAGACGCATTCATGAGTGTCTGTGAATCTATACAATTAACTTTCCCTTTGGCATATCTAATCCTAGCAGATCTCTCACTCCTTGTTCTGAGTCCTAAATGGGAGATCAGGTTTTTTTTCACTTCTATGGATGCCTGTTCCTTGGTTAAGGAATTTTTCCTCCATAGGTCAGCATGTTGAGCAAATAGAGCATCTCTGATTAGAAGAAGAGATATGCAGATCTGTCTTAGGGGAAATGACAAAGTAACGGTGCAATTGTTTTGACCTTAAATCAGAGCTGTATGAGGGCTGATGGAGATGTATTTCTAAGGACTTCAAATTATAGAGTCAAATTACTGCATGTGAAATTGCAGTGAACTGTTTGAGGCTGACCTACAGACAAGATGTCTGCTTAAATAAAACTCGGACACCTCATAGAACAAAAGCTCCTATAAGGATTATAACTATGCACATTGCATCATCCTGTGCTCAGAAGTTGTCTTGTACCATGATTGAGCACATATTGAACAGCTTTAGAAAGATCCCTGCTACATACTTGCAACACTTTAAGGGTCAGTTCATTCTTCTGTACATCTACAAAAGTAAAATATGACAAGTAGCGAGGCATTTATTATCATCCCAACCCCTGTACCATGTTCCACCTATTTAGAGAAAGATCCTGACCTGAAGGAAGTACATTTAAATTTTGCCATTGAATAAAATTCATACAAAGATGTGCTCAGTCTGTTGCAGAAGACAAGGAAGATACTCTTAATAGGGAAGGTGATACTTGAAAACACAAAAAACATTTTTAAAGGGATGAGAGGGGCAGCTGTGCTCATTCAGGCTAAGCAAAGGGAACAATGTGTGGCTTGGTACACTTGTCATATTTTGAAAGAAGAAATTTCATCTTGAAAAAGGAAGCAGCAGTTTAAAGCTAAAGCCAGAGAAGAAAAACAATTTCCCTAACTGGAATTACTAACACAAGAATATTAATCACTATTATTTGCTTTGTAAGAAATAAAAAACGTAAGAAGTAGGAAGGAAAAGTGGTTCCAGAAACGGAGTTCTTCAGGGTAAGTAACAGGACAGCTAAAAAGCAGATGAGAGGTTGTCAGCCAGAAACATACAATAATGCTGTATTCAGCACTGCGTTATTACCTCTTACAATTATCTCTTTGTACCAGGAAAGACAGTGAACTTCCTAGGTACTGATTTCATAAAACTGAATGCCAATATTTTGATTTTTGTACTTAGAGAAACTTTCTAGTACCTTCACCAAACACTCTCTGTGTTTCTCCTATAATGTTTCTGTTAGTGTACTTTTGCTATTTTCTCTTCTATGTAATAGTTGCCAAAATCTGAGAAGCAGAGAAGTTTGTACTCAAGGTATGAGCTTTGCCACCATTACTGTGTATGTAAAACTGTCAAAATGCATGTAATTACAGGTAACTGGCAGAGCAATACAACAGTCTTGTGAGTGAACTGGAAAACACTGGACTCTTGTGAAATGTGCATCTGTATTCTGATCTGCAAAGCCCTCTTATTTCAACTCTGCCTATGTGTTGATCTTTATCCATTGTAATTACTCCATCAGAGTGAGCATATCAGATTATTAAGTACAAACATTCTAAGACAAAACAAACATGCAATCACAAAAAAGTAATTAAAATGTAGGCATTATTTCCTGATGAGTTGTAGAAAGAGTTCAGACAATCAGTCCTCAAAGTACATTTTAATGAGATTCAATATTACATGTTAAATTGTATAAAAATTTGTAGGATAAAAGGTTAAGTATTTTTTGTGAAACAAAAAGCTTAACAGGACTAATTTGCAGATAAAAAAGGTTAAAGTAACTGAGTTTAATGTCAGAGAGGAGAGGAGAGGAGAGGAGAGGAGAGGAGAGGAGAGGAGAGGAGAGGAGAGGAGAGGAGAGGAGAGGAGAGGAGAGGAGAGGAGAGGAGAGAGAGAAGAGAAGAGAAGAGAAGAGAAGAGAAGAGAAGAGAAGAGAAGAGAAGAGAAGAGAAGAGAAGAGAAGAGAAGAGAAGAGAAGAGAAGAGAAGAGAAGAGAAGAGAAGAGAAGAGAAGAGAAGAGAAGAAGAGAGAAGAGAGAAAATTGGAGTAGGATGAGAGGCCACGTAGGATACAATAGCAAGGGTAAGGTAATTTGGGAAAAAAGAAACTTATAAGGATGCTATCTTTTGATTTATTGCCATACACAATAGAAGAACATGTAGGGTTAACTAAGGTTACGTAGCATTTGAAACCACAATACATCACACTACACCATTGTAAGCATATTTTTCAAACATTAAAAGGCCACAAATCTAAAACACATTGTGTGTGTGAAACTGAAACTGCTTTGCAGTTTGCAATACATTAAAAAGTGCATCATTTCAAATGACATTTGGACCAGCTGTCAACCAAAAAACTCCTTGTATCAGTTGCAGCATATTGGATCATCCTTTATTGTCTGCAGCCACGATGATAAAGTGTTATAGGCAACAGCATTAGAATAACTTACATTTCCTGACCAATTTGATGCCAGCCAATATCCTGAGGGAGATGACTAGAAATCACTGGTTTTTATAACAAAATTTTTTTCAGAAATTGGCAGTTGCAGCCAAATCTATGCATATATGTAATGTAGCCATATCAGGTGTTTTAACTTGCTTAAGCTTCTTGGAAGTAAGGAAGCATTTCATGCTCTTTTTATGAAACATAGCATAACAACATTACCTATTTAGTCACCACAATTAAAAAATTACACTCAGACAGAAAAGAAATAAACTTATGTACCAATATTGCCATAACCACTGTAATCTAGTCTCTAATCACAAAACCTTCATTACATAAAACTGACAACTGTAATGAAGTTTGTAGACCTGTAAATGAACAATGCTGCTATCTTTTCACATAAATCTCATTGTAATGTCCCTTTTTACAGAACTTTAAGAGAATCTACAGAACTTAAATTTACTGTCAACTTAACTTTTACAGACCTTAATTCTGGAAGACCAAAAAATCAGCTCTTTATCCACAAAGTGTATCAGATATACTTTACAAGAGACCACTTTAAAATTCTACATGTGGGAATCTGACTTACATAGAAATATTTTAAAAAGTGCTTTTCTTCTATTAAAATCATTCAATCATTATAATATTTTAAGAAATATTTTCACTAGCATTCAGAATAAAAAATCTGTTTCCTAGCTATTTATTTTCTGATTTATTTCAGATGTTTCTGCTACACCCAGGACCTGAAGTAGGTCTTGATATACTTTTTTTAGTATTTTCTGTTCTCTGAGCCTACCAATGCCTATTTGTTAACTTATTTAATTTTGTATCTAGCTCTTAGACTATAAACTCTGTGAATAAAACTTCTTTGTGTTCTTACTGTTACTTCTTTGTAACACAGATCGAGCTACTAGTATACATAACTTTAACAAAGGTTCTGTATCCAACTACTAATCCTCATTCTGCTCCCAATACACTTTTATGAAGATAGCTGCTGTTATTATAGTTATGCTGTAATTGTGTGTGTCATATAATTTATTGATATACGCTTACAACTTATTGGAAAGAGTGAAGAGTACTTTAAAACAGATATAAGGAGAAAAAGTAAGGAAGTATACTCCTATGTGATTAATAGTTCTCTTTCAGTCACATATAGATTCTCCAATGATGACATCTGTGTTGTTCTAAATTTTTATTGGTAGTGCTGCATGTCAGACAGAACAAATGCCTTATCTGTGTGCCTGATGATTTATCTTGAACATTTCTATACCAATAATTTTCTACAGGGTTGAAAGGCTTTTATTACTTTCAATAAAATCAATGAACAAACAAAACATTTTGATCATTTTTCCTTTATTCATTCTCAGGCAGTATGCATATATGAATTATAAAGAGACTTAGGGTTTATTGAAGACAATCTTTTTGTTTGATAAATAAACCTAAAATGTTGTTTCTCAGTGCATGGATGATTAAACTGAGTATCTGAACTTCTGAGACAATTTAAACTTACATTAAAGCACATGAAGTTTATTCAAGCTGGCTGTTAATACAACAGGACTGATACTATCATCAAGAGTAAAGAAATGCTCAGAAAATTTTGAAGAAAATTTGGATATGTTTGTGGTCTCTGTCTGAAAGGTTGTCATGGGAAGAAACTGTGCATCCCCTTGTAATTTCTTTCCTTCCGAGCCAGTTCAGTGTTTAAGCAAGATCTTACTGAGAGAGATCTTCAGGATCTGATCTTCAATAATAAGAAGAGAAGAATAGTGGCATTTTTTTCATGTTTCTTTGTCTATACCTTAAAATAAACTTCTATCTGACTTTGAACACAATTGAATCTTTAAGGTTTCAGTTTCTTTTCTGATACTGCAAGGTAGATGAAAGTAATTTCTGAGATGTAAAGCTAGTCACTACTGTGGGATACTTCCACTGACCTCCACTGACCACCTTTGGCCTGGCAGTTGTTCAGCCAGGTGTGTGAATAGGCCCTAAACTTCCTGAGGGCACCTTTGTACAAACTGATCCATTTAAAGGTGAAGGTGACTTTTAGACAGTTTAGACTAGTCTAGGTACTATATTGAGACTTTCGAAATTAAGAGTGATTGAGCTAGAAAAGATATATAGAAGTGGCATGAGAATGTGCAAAATTTTAAGTTGTAACATTTGTGAGGGAGAAAACAAGAAGTGCAAAGACCAGTTCTCAAAATCCTTTTATGCACTGCTAGAAATCTCCTAAAGACATCATCAGGACCTCTGCCTTGGCCTGCCAGAGCCATAGGACGCTGTGAAAACTTGAATCCTGTCATCCATGGGTGACTACGTGCTCACTGGGGAGCAGCCCAGGTACAGGTGAGGATGGAACACCCACATGGCCCCCAGAAGGGGTGTGTGAGTGGGATAACCCACATACTCAGGAAAGGGGACCTTTGTGGCTGTAGCACATGTGGTCTGTGAGAGAATGTGCTTGCAGTTCTATGTGTGCATGTGCATGGGTGTGAGGCTACAGCATCTTGGGTTTGCCTACAATGTGTGTTTCTTAAGCTCCTAACATGGAGATTTCTATGTTGCACTGTTGATATCAGTCCTAAATGAATCACTGATTGATTGCTAATTATGAATAATTATTAAATCAATAAATAATTTTGATCTTGATTTGGTTTAAACACACATGAACCAAGCGGTTTTTCCTTATGAAAATTTTCATTATGCTGGTTACATCCATACTTCAATATTTTCATTGACTCTTACAATAATTAAGAATATATATATATTTACATAAAACATATTTCATCAGTTATATGGATGTATGGATGATCCTTTATGGAAAGATCAAAAGCTGTACAACAGTTGCTGCTTTCCTTTACATCTGCTTACAAAAGGAAAAAAAATCTTAAAAAAAAAAAAGGAAAAATGCATCATGGTGAGAGTTACTTGTGTCCTAGTCTAACTGTTAGGGCCAATGTTACTCTAAGAACTGGAGGAAATACATTTCCTTATTAAATTTTCAAACTCTAAGACAGGAGTGTGGTCTTTTTGTTGGATTGAATGTCTCATTCATTTAGATTTTTTTCAGTTTGCTTTTAGGACATTGCCTAATAGTCTAAGGGAAATGTTCCACAATTTTAGTCATTCCTACATAACAAATAAACAGCAATAAAAATATTAATTTTAAAATATATATAGTGGGATAAGGTTTAATTCCAGATTTGACAACTTTCAAGTCAAAAGGTTAATTGAAGTCCAAATCTAATCAACATAGGCAGTATTGATTTTCATGACCAAAGTGAAAATTCTGTGTAGATAACAGAATTAATTTCTCAATTTGCTGTAAATGCTGATAAAGTTCACTAAGGTCTTAAAATATTCTGGAGGCAGCTCTAAAAATGAAGATAAAGCACTAAGCACTTTTCCTCAGATCACCAAGAATTAGAGTAACCATATACTTGCTCTGTAGGACCCCTCAGAGTGTCTACTTTATATATGTGCCAGGAGGGGTAAAATGTGTCCCATCCTTGTCATGGGAAATCATAGGATCATAAAATATCCTGAATTAGAGGGACTTACAAGGATCAACTAAAGAGAACCCCTGGCCCCACACAAGATACCTAAAGATTCACTCCATGTGCCTGAGAACCTTCTCCAAGCACTTCTTGAGCCATCAGGCTGGTGATTTCACCATTTTCCAGGGAAGACTGTTCCACTGCCCAACCACCCCTTGGTGTAGAAACTTTATGTAATATCAAACTTAAACCTCCCCTGACTCAGCTTCAGGCCTTAGATGCTGTCACTGCTCCTCAGAGAGAAGAGAGGTGCACCTGCCCCTCTGCTTCACCTCATGAGGAGGCCCTAGAACGCAATGAAGTCTCCCCTCAGTCTCCTCTTTCCTAGGCTGAACAGACCAAGTGACCACAGATGCAACTTTTATGGCTTCCCTTCTACCCTCTTCATCATCTTCACTGCCCTCCTTTGGACACTCTCTAACAGCCTCATGTCTTTTTATATAGTGGTGACCAAAACTGCCCCCAGCACTCGAGGTGAGGCTACCCCATTGCAGAGCAGAGCAGGGCAATCCCCTCCCTTGCCCAGCTGGTGATGCTGCCCCTGATGTCCCCAGGACAGGGTTGGCCCTCCTGGCTGCCAGGGCACTGCTGGCTCATGTTCAGCTTGCCATCCACCAGGACCCCCATGTTCCTTTTGGTGGTTCTGTTCTCCAGCCTTTCTTTTCCAATTCTGTGCAACAAAAAAAGTCTCAGACTCCTCTCTCTGCCCCCACAAAACCACCCCAAACAGTGCAAAAAAAAAAAAAAAGTAAAAAAAAAAAGAACCAAAAAACCCCACCATAACCAAAACAAAACAAAAAATAAACAACCAAACAAAAAATCCACAAGGAAATGGAGCTTCCAACAAAAAGTGATAATCTCAAACTACCATGAAATTTACTAAAATATTGGATCTTTAAAATGTCATATGGACAAGTAACAAAGACATGAGAAAAATATGAAGGAAAATACAGAAGTCAAAATCAAACCCCAGCCTATAGATAAGTGATCCAAACCAGTACAGGAAAAAAAAAACCCAAAAAAACAAACAAACAAACAAAAAACCAAAAAAAACCCTAAAAAAACCAAACAAACAAACCAAAAAACAAAAACTTGAAATATTATCTTTGATTTACACAGAAATTACCCAAAACAAAAATATTCTCCCATCAGACAAATATGATAAAAAAGCATTTTGTTCATACCACCAGGAAGATTTCTTTAGTTTTCTTTTCCAGTCAAATTGGTTAGTCTAATAAAATCTCTCTTCTACTTGAAGCATCCATTTTTACTGGTTCATTCAAATGTTTTAATCTTACCTCTCAACTATTCTGAAAACTTTAGTGAACTAAATAAATTGAAGTCCAGAGATTCTGTGCTTCTAAAATAATTATCTTTTGGTCTTTAGTGTAATGCAATAATAGAAAACAGAATTTTGCATTTTTGTGCAAAAATGTGGAACTATAAACACAATACTTAACTTCCATAATTACAGAGGGCTTTGCTTCATAGCTTGGTCACTTCTTTATTTGCCTCTGTTCCATTTGCCTAAATCTTTTTATGTATAGCAAATACATGTATGTATAGCAAATACACAGTATGTTGGGATAAAGGTGAAATATAATCATTAGTCTCTCTCAAACTTCCCAAAGAAAAAGAGTTTCACATATACAATATAGCTTTATATTTCTGTACCTTTTTAGATAAATTGATAAGGCTTCAACATTTAGCATCAGATATTTTGCCATTCATAAAATATGAGTATAGGTTTGAAAAAACTTTTTTTTGCAGACAGCTTGTCATATGACACAACATACTGTAAACTTGATATTAATATTAATACAGCAGTTAATATTACCTTTCTTGATATAGCACTTGCACTGTATAAAGATGTGTGAGAAGCTGTTGTGATTATAAAACCTGGTAGAGAATAGTGGTAGTTTCTGTTTTTCCAGGACAGTCTACTAACACTTTTATAAAAATAATTTTGAGGACATGTCAGGAACATAAACCAGGCTTCAGACTGACATCAGTGAAAATAGTTACAGAGCAGCCTGCCATATTAAGAATTTGATGAATATTAGTGCTAATTGTGATTTACAGATTCTCTGTCTTAGAGACAGACCAACAAAATTATCAGTTTCATTCTGCTTGTTATTCATGTTTCTTTGTAAATATTCTGGAGTTATTGCATATGCAATATGGAAAATTTCTGGAAAACTTGGCCTTTACTGAAAGCTTTAGCAGCTTCTTGCTTCTTGCTTCCCTTAAGATAACAAGTAACTGATGAATCATTTGCTGATTTACACTAATGACAGTTTGAATGTTTTTTTTAATAGTACAATTTAAAAAAGCCTTGTACCTTACACATCACTTCTGTTTTATTTTTATGCAAACCAGATAAATGTTTTTATGTTAATCACTAACTTTTTAGTGGAAAATAAAGGAAGAGAAAGAGAAGGAAAAAGGAAGAAAGGTAACAAATCATTCTGTCAGATATTGACACTGACTGTGTTATTTTCATAGATGAATGTTACACACACATATTGGCATAATATATGAATATTCAATGTTTCATTGAGTATATTGGAAAATTTATTCAGTGTGGTGGTAGAAAAGTTGAATAAAAATAGGGGCAGAATTTTAGAAAGTGAAAATATCACTTGCTTAGAAACGAGAAAACTGCTCACTTGAGAAGAGAGTTTCCAGCATTGGAAGATCCAGGCTGAATAGGACAAAACACTTGGGCCTTTAGAATAACTGAGTTCCTGCGGAAATTTTGACTGTGTAACTCACTGGCCAAATACAAAGAAAGTATCTGGACTCACTCATAGGAAGAAGCAGCTGTTGAACAGGTACAGTTCTGCCTGCAGTCAAGACAAACACAGGGCCTTAGCAATTCCTTGCACATGTACAAAATATTCCTACCCATGTAGTGAAAAGCCTACAAGGCACAGTGTAGATTAATTCTTATGATTTCTTAAATGTAGCTGTTAATTTCATATAAATCTTATCAATCTCTTTTTCATATATAGTAACAGGCTTTATTCATGTCTTATTCATAAATTTAATATAAATCCCTTATATTTAACACTTTCATTCTTCAGATCAAAGATTATTTTATTTTATTTTATTTTATTTTATTTTTAAATAAGGAACTTCAGGTCCACTGCAGTACTTTTTCACAACATACTTGTTTTCTGCATATTGAATGGCATACTGGGTAATTCCTCTGGGTCAGTAAATGAATTCTGAATACACCAGCATTTAATTCTAAATTTCCTGAAAATTACAGTGTAGAAAAAACTTTTTGAGAAAAATGAACACTAGCAAGAATGTGTGGGAGGCCTGATACACAATAAAGAGACCATAAGATCACAGCTAATAAGGAGAGGCAAGTACTGTATTAGCATTAAGTGATTAACTTCCAGAAAATTAAAATGACTAATATGACATTAGCAAAGAAAACATTGTTCTGTCATTTATATTGAGTCAAAATGTGTTTGATGCCTCATAGGTGGTTATTACAAAGGAGAATTAGTGACCTATGCCAGAAATGTGTTTATATATATCATTAGGATAAGTAATTAGCATAAGTTCCTCTCTAATTGTTTTTGATTGAGAAACTGTGGAAAATGTGGAAGATGGTATCTTTTTAAAAAGTTAGCTGAATTAAAGTTTTAACCTTCCATTTCTGGTAGAGTTTTAAAAAGATCAGCTATAATATTAAGCGATTTTGTAGAATCGCTTGGTATTTAAGAAAGGTTGTAGCATCAAGTTTTGATAACATTAATTCATTGGGAACCTGTGGTGTAATTCAGTTAGATAATGAGGATGACAAGAGGGGAAAGCCATAGAGATTGCTATTTTTTTCCTAAGTAATGACCTACATTATCCTTATATTCATTTTGTATCACTGCTCTGAAAATGGGACAAGTCAAATTTCTTAAAGTAAAGCAGAATCCATCTTTTAATCATAAAAATTACTTAATGCAGTGTCATTTTTATTTCTTGTAGTGAATTTCATGCTACCTTCTGGTACTATGTTTACAATTGATAATAAATTGCTCTATGAATGAAATGGTGATGATTTTGAGGGAGAAGACACTACTTAATATTTACTATTATTTCTTTTTCTACTTCTTTCATTTAAGTGTGACAATGCAGTTTCTCATTCCTCAATTTCTCTCTGACTCATATTTTTAATATGACAGGAAGTGAAAATAAGATGAAAAAGCTTGTGGGTCAAGATCTCTTACCAATTACTGTTGCTAGCAAAAGCGATTTAACTTAGAGAAAATCAATGTAATTTATTTCAAACTAGAATAGTATAGTAAGAAACAAGAACAAACACGAAAACACCTTTCCCCCACTCCTCTCTTTTCCCAGGCTTAACTTCATTCTTTCATTCTGACTCCCACCCTGACTGGCACTGGGGAGATCTGAGGAATGAGTGTTGCAGTTAGAGGAAATTGGAAGGCCCTGGCATCCTGCCTGTCCCATGATTCTTTTTTGTGAAGAGAATGATGAGAAGCAGTGGTGTAGTTGTGTTCTGCATTCCATCATCTTAGTGAAACAGGCTTTTTAAGTTGAAAAGCAGGTTCAGGAAATATGTTCAAAGTTCCTATGTATTCATGTATCTGTGGAGATTTTAAAGGCTGTTCTTAAACTTACCTGGATAAACTGTGGCATCATGTACGGAGTGTAAAAAGATTCACATGAGCAAGTTACATGGTATTTTGGAATTATTTTACCTTTTTTTCTTATCTTTTCCAATACATAACTACTAAATAGTCTAAATAAATTCTTAATATACTAAATTAAGACAATTGTTTAGAATTGTCTTGATGTTGAATAACTGATAATGATCTTTCAATAGAAGGGTTTATTCTTTGAAACCTGTATTGCATCAAACACACCTTGTGAACACACAAGTTCACTGCATATCATGCTGTGATCTTCCCCAGCTAAACATTTTTAGAGGCACCACCAGAAGCATTAACAAAAGTGTTTTCTTTATCTGCTGAGGAAACAAATTTGCATGATACATAAAATTTGTATGATTCATAAATACTGTGGTTCACACCAAATGATGACTCTATACTAAAACTAACAAAGGGTTATCAGTACCCTGTATAATCAAAGGAGAAGAAATATAATTTATCATACTTCAGTCTACCATTGTGAAATTCTGCCAAGAGATAAGTAATATTTTGTGAGCAGCTGCAGAAACATTCAATATATGTGATAGTGATTAAGAGAATAACTGTGTGACCTGAATTGTCTCTAATACCATTCCACACCTAGTTCTGATATGCATTTGAGAAAAACCAGGATCAGTGATTAATAATATGAGAAGGAATTTATTTTAATTTCCTGCTAATTTCAGGCTCTATAATTTTAAGAAGCGATTCTAACAACAGTTCTGTGACTCTGGTATAAAAATACACAGACCTTAAATCTGGATTCAGTAAATTCATATTAAGAAAATTCCAGTATATCCCTAGCAAAATTGTTTCATTAGTTAACAGCACTGATGTGAAGACCCTAAATCTCATGCTATGAATTCTCACAAGCAATATGTTTTTTGGGGTTTTTTTCTTTCTTCTATATTTTTTCCACCCTAAGTTCACCTTCCAGCTATTTTTATTTTTATTTTTTTATCAGAATCTTAAAGACTAATTTTTCCTTGTCATCTGTGCTGTATCGACTCCAGCTGGCAACCAAGCCCTCATCCAGTCTCTTGCTCACTATTCCCCTGTGTTGAGATAAAGTTGAGATAAGGATAGTGTAATAAGTATAGGAAAAGAAAAAATGAAAAAAACCCCAGAAGTTATGCAAAGGCAATCATTTACCACCTTTCATGAACAATTTGATACCCAGTCAGTCCCCAAGAAACAGCTACTTTGGGAAAAACCCCATCAAGCCAGACCTGACACAGTTTTATTGTTCATCATTATGTTATGGAATATCTCTCTGGTTAGTTTGGGTCAGCTGCCCTCTCTGTGTCCCCTACCAGCATCCTGCACATCCTCAGCCTACTCATTGTGTGGGCAGAACAAGAAGCAGGTCAGAAATCTAAAATACACAGCCCCATATGGGCTGCTATGAAAAAGTAGCTCCATCTGAGCCAGATATAATGCACTCCTCTCAAAATATGTCTTTGCTAAACAGATTGAACTGACCCTGTATGAGTCTATGAAAAATGGCAAGTTGGGCAGCTGAAGAAAGGAAACCGTAGTTCACTCTCCTGCTCCCATCCAGGTGCAGTTTTACTGAGTAGCCCCACTGGATCAACCCTACAAAGGAATCTTTGGCACTTTTTGTAATATCACTAGGAAGAGCAATACTTCAAGTTTTCTTGCAGGAGGCTTGCAGGAGGCACTCATTATATTACTGAGTATGAAGATGTCCCTATATGACTCAATTGATTTGGTTTGTTGCTAGAGAAATCAAAACCACCCCCTACCCAAACTTCTGCTTTTTCTAGGCTGCTCTAACTTCCCACTGAAGTCGCTCTGTACCTTGCTTAAATATAACTTATGAATACAACATTTAATAAATTATGCTCATATTTGTACATGCTCTACCTAAAAAATGGTTCTTTAAATGAGCCTATTGGTTTACATATGCATGAATGTATAAATTTCTGTATACATAAATATACATACATACATATATATATTTATCGTATCATTACAGGACCCATGTTCACAACTATTTTTAGGCTTTCCACATCATGTAGTTGAAAAATGTTTGCAAATTAAAAGCAGAAAAATCAAAAAAAAAAAATTATAAATATTTTAAAATCAATTTACTAATCAGATCATAAAAGTTAAAATATTTTCTCAGTATTTGTGAACAGAAAAATAGCCATTTACAAACTTTTCTATTAGCGTTCAATGTTTGCAATGTCTTGCCTAGTCTTTAATATCTTTTCCAACTGTTTTAAGATTTGTTTCAGTTGTTTTCTGCCTAAGCTGTTCCATGGTTGATAGATGGTCCTCTGATGAGCAATTTGAGAGTCTGCCAAATAAAGGCTTCACTTAGCCAATGTTATCTTTCATAAAATTATTTAACATACCATGGCTTTAATAAGATTAAGAAATTCAATATAGTTGATTTACATTTCCATATCCAGGTTTTATTTTTTTGAGAATGTTGTTTGAGAAAGAAGAAACAGATGAGAGAGAAAATGGAGACCATAGAAACTGGAAAGTATTTTTAAAAATTAATATTAACCATACCTGCATGTCATTGTAGAAAATGGTTTATACAAGTAAATTAACATTAGTTATGCCTTTAATTATGTGAAAAAAATAAACCCTGGTATGCAGAAAATGTGCTTGAGGCTTTCCAGCATTAAGGAGATTTTTAAAAATACTAAGAAAGAAGAAAACAGAACAAATTATAATTTATGCTTTATAGTTTTTTTAAGAGCAATTAAAAACTAAAAAATGTCAACTTAGTTGATATTGATGAGTAGTTCTGGTAAATTGAAGTGGTTGATATCAACAGTAAATATCTTAGTGGTTTTGAAGAATTTTGGTCATTAATTTGGAGATTTAATCTGGATGTATGTTACTGAATTTTTGTTTGCATGAATAGTTTAAAATAGTGCTTTTCCTGAGTGAAAACAAGATGTTACACACAGTTCTGTAACAAAGGTAGACCTTCCTTTTTGTGTAGTCATTAAAAAAAGAAAGGCATTCATGTGGTTGTCTAGCATTTAAATATGCCAGCACCTCAGAGAGTTCACAAAAGTCTCATGGCTGAGTGATCACACAGAGGAACAGAAACAGGATCACCTTTAATCTCTGTCACAGCTTCTTTACAATCCTGAATGAGCCGCTCAAGGTACCTGTGCACTAAGCAGTGCTAAGTCATAACAGAACTGCCTTGAAAAGCAAAACTGACCCAGCTCTTAGGGTCACTCTGGTAATTAGCTGTACTAAGTGTTGCACTGTAAGGCCATGTGAGCTTCATCTCTGGACAGAAATACTTTTTTCATGGGACTGTATCCAGCAGTGAGTTCACCATGACTGAGGCCATTCTCCGTGTGCATGCTCCTGCGGCACACTGAGAGACCCAGTCACACAACTCCACTGCTTTCTTGTCTTTGTTTCTCCTGCACTACTCATTTCAGTTTAAATAGCACCATTTCTCACCAGCTAATTTACCCCTGCCTTTTGAATAACCCATCACTGACAGAGGACTGTGCTGCAAGATGTACACAGAATTAGTCACGCTGTTCCTGAACTGTAAGAGTGGGAACACACAGACCTTCTTATTCTTCTTTCTTTCTCTCCTATCTACCTAATTACAAATTGATTGAACTGTAATTTCTACAAATTAGTTTTTATTATGCAGACATCTTTGGATCTAACCTGAAGTGTAGCTGGTATATTGTGTGACAATGAGGACTAGAAAGGATGTGAACAAAAAAGGATATGAAATGCCTAGTGTAGAAAAAAAATTGGCAAGAGTTTTCTAGATGAGGAATAGCACTGGCGTAATTTTCCTTGAAAGATTTGGAATTGAATACGTACCAAATAAAGAATTTCATCATTTTTTTCCCCAAAAGGTTTTCATATTCTTTGCAAATTATTAAATCACCTCAAGATTACAGGTATGACATCATAAATCTAGATTTTTTCTTAGAATAGAAAATAATATTTGTTTTTCAGATTTACTCTCAGAATTATGAAGTATGTCTGAAACCTCTGTGTAGGGGATGGGAAAAATCTTAGCAAAGATTAGCTGAACAAAAGCATCTTAGATTACTCTTTGGCATTTGCTACACCATCATATAGATAGTACTTGCTTAAACTAGATGTCTACATTTCAGGCGAGTAAGACTGGATGAGATTAATTTTGTCCTGTGGCACTCTATGTCAGACTAAGAATTACTAAAAGGTAAAGGTTAAAGAAAAATTAATCCCTTACTAGTTAAACAGGATGATATAAATTTCTTTCATACGCCATCTCTGGAAAACCCATTTATGTATGGGCATTTTCTATTAATCTCTTTATCTCCTACTCATCTGACTCACATGAATTTTCCTTTCAGTCAATTTTTATTGTCATAATTTTTCAAGTTTTCTTTTTAAAAGAGGACCCTTCCACTAAATAATGGTGCACTCACTCCAATTTTGAGTGTACCACTGCCTGATTTTCTCCCTTCCTTCTCACTCCAGTCAGTAAACACTGGAGGGTTCCTTAGACCACTGTTCCCCTTCACCTCACCTCCTCTTTCTTCTCTAGCTCCCCTCATAGTTTTATTTGATTCTTTCATTATTTCTTTTCTTTTTTCCTGACCATATTCTAGCTTTTCTACAGAGAAAATTCATCACTGTACTTCTTAAAGCTCAGGGATGAATTCAACTACTTACTTAAAGCTGTAAGAATAGTTTAAGTTAATAGGTTGTCTAGATAGTTAAAAAAGATAAATAAAAATCTTCAGAAGGCAATTTTTTCCAATATTAATTTACTCAGTCTATAATAAAGGGGTCAGTTCCATTCAGATGCATTTGTCTGTTGGTAAAAGTCACCTAGGCCCTTAACTTTAAATAGATGCCTTGATTTTGGACAGCTTCTTCTCTCATGGCTCCCTGTCAGGCTGACAAACGAGCAACTTAGTGACCCTTAAAGGAGAGTCACCCAACACGAGAACTCATCATTTCTTCTGATGATGTCCAAGTATGCTCTGCCCTTGTTTGGGTTTTCCTGGCTCTGAGAATCCCATCCACCTGAATCTAGTGCTCGGACACAGAATTTACCACTGTTGCCCCTGCCTACCTTGCTGAGTGCTGATATTGAGTGTTCAGATATTATTTTATATGTGCATGTGTATCCACCTACATTGAAATGCTAGGCCAAAAGTATATAAATTGTATGCAAACATGCCATATTTACATTTCCAAGTACACTTATGGATATATAGGTGTATATATATATATATATATTTATAGATAAACGTATATTTAAGTATATAAATGTGTGAATTAGCTACAATCAAACTAGCCCAAATTTCAGTTCTTTATAATCTGAATGATATTTCAAATTCCTTGAGTATATGGAAATTAATCTTAAAATAACAATTACTGAGAAGAGCATCAACTTAGTAATTCAGAACATCCATTCCAATTATCTTATTACTATATTATTGTATTACTTTATTGTATTATTGTCAATTACTGAAATTATATTACTGAGCAGAGCTGATATTGTTCAGAGGAATTGAAAATAATTTAGTTTAACATAGCACCAGTTATCATTAGCACCTTATTAAGAAGTTTTATTTCAGAATTAAAGCATACAGCTTTATGTGTAAGTGTCTGAAGAAAAAATTTTAAGCACTCTTTTTGATATTGTGATATTATTTTCAGAAACTGTAGGATAGAATGTTGATGAAGGATTTATTGGAGGGTTGGTTATTCATTCTAAACAGTGTCTAATGCTTATGACTCCTACTAATTTCTGGTAAAATGTAGAGGTTTTGAGGGCTGGCTTGTGGATACACATGGCACCCACACTCTACTTTTAGTTATCACTGAAAGCAGGCACTTCTTGTCAGCTCCTGTGAGTTCAGAGTGGATATTTACCTCTGAATTTAGTATCATCACTTTTGCTATTCTTCAGTGCTTCAGCTTCTCAGTGGTTTCGGTCAATGGAAGTGAAGAAGGTAAGAGAGACTAATGTGTTCTCATTCTTTTGTACCAATCAAAGATTAATTCAGACTGAAGAACAATAAAAGGATGGTTACTAGTTAAATATATGACATTTTTTGGAAGGACACTAAAAGAAATAGATATATCTTGGTTAGCAAAAGAAGATCAAGAGTGAATACAGTGGAATTCCTCATGAGTTCTCTAGGATGAGAAACACAAAGACCAAAAAATCTGAAGAGATAACTATGTACAAAATTATCAGATTATTATTAAGATGGAGGATATCTCACCACCAAGGTGGCAGTCTAGGACAGCATTCTACCAGGAAGAGAATTAATGGAATTACTGTAGGATCAAGTCTGGTCAGCAAAAGAGATGATAGGCAAATGTTGGCTGTCACAGCAGAGAAATGAGCTTGGCATGATCTTCCATCTCTTGAATTATTGCTCTTCAGTTATACCATTGAGATATTTTCAATTTCAGTGAATTTGTTCCTTACTCATGGCAGTAAAAATTCATCCACGATATTCTCTTGTGATTGTACAAGCACAAGGAAAGATGCTGAAGCCAGCCCTCCTTCATCTTCCACCTTGACTACACCAATATCCTTCCTTCCAGGATTCCTTCCACAAGAGTTTTAGAAATTATCTATTTTTATGTCTTTACCTGAGAATTCATGTAGAATACCTGGACTAGCAAAATAATGATGTTTGAAATAGGGCACTACTGTAATTGCTGAAGAGTAAATGGGAAGTATTATCACTTCCCACCTGCTCACTTATGGATTAAACAAAATTCTAGAAGTAATGCAAAAAAATATCACAAAGCAAATATTTTAATAATTTTATAAGATATAATTTTTTTATTGTGTAAATGATAACTGTATGACCTAACTTTTTTCTTCTAGCGATGCTGGAAAAATCTTCTGGGCTGAAGTTGGTCTTCTGTGTAGGAATGATCTAAAGTTTAGGACAATAATAACTGCTCAAGCTAGTGTGTGGGTAGGTGTTTCTTTTTCTTTATTCAACGATGTTTGTAACTAAATAAGTTCTTTAAACACTACAATATATATATGAATTGACAAGAACAGCACATTTTGGAGACAGAAAAGCCACAAGCTTTTTTTCCCATATTAAATTGAAATTGCATACAAGCAGACAAGAAGAAATACAGCGATAAAGAAAAAAAGAAAACAAAAAAACAAACAAAAAAAAACCACAAAAAACCCTTACAAACCCAAGATTCCCCCAAAAACCTGGAAAAGCCCCAAGAACTGATGAACAAAAGGGAAAGGAGGAGGAGAGGGAAAATTCCAAAATATTAGGACTTTTAAAGTCTTCCTTATAATCTAAGTTTTTCAGAGCTTGGGGGAAATGAAAATTTGCTCAAAAATCTTTTCTTTAATTGAAATCACATTTTTATTTAGCCACAAAGTGTAGATGCATGTGGCCTGTACCCTGCACTGGCCTGCAGTGTGTGATCCTGACATACAGTGACCATCCTGAGAAAATGGCTGTGTTTGGATAACATGGGAGCCTCTAGCCAGCACAACTGCCTTTGAGTTTGCTTCCTAAAACAGAATGGTAAAAAAAGGAAAAGGAGGGAAATCGTTCGATTTTTGTGTTACACTTATGTGGAATGTCAGATGGGATGGATTGTATCATAACTCAATAGGAAATTTAAAGCCTAGGATTTGACATGAAGCAGAATCTGTTGGCCTGGTCCAACATATCATTTAACCAGCTTTATCTGAATTCCTGCTGAACCATAAACGCCAACCTTTCAAACAATGCAAATTAGATCAGAAAAATTTATAGCCATTCTTATTCACAGATCAATAGATTGAATAAATATGCCATTTATTTGATTTCGCTAAATTAGTTCTCAGTCAATGAAAATATATTAGATTCATAATTGTTTTATAAATTTTTATTTCGCTTTCTCCTAAGAACCAAATTGTATTGACAAGCTTCCCTAAACGTCAAAAGAAACCAGTACTTCTTCTTTGAAGTTGTCTTATTCTCTTCTCCACTGTCAGTATTTGGACTTCTTGTAAAATCACAGAATCATAGAATCATTTAGGTTGTAAAAGACCCTTAAGAACATGATTCACTCCTGGCAGGATTTCTCTGGGAAGGATAATTCATGACTTGTATTTAAGAACAGTAATTCTCTGACAATAAACACAGAGTGCTCAGTGCTTCTCTACTTCTAGATTCAGGTTTTGAAATCTCTGAGGTTTCCAAGATATAATGTATCATGTCTGGAGAGTCAAGTAGTGAGGTACTAATATGCTACATTACTGGAAAACAGGCTGTAGCACAAAACAAATTAAACAGCTGCAATTTTCAAGGAGATATTGATTTTCCTCTGAACAGTTGATTCGTCTCTACATTTTGTTGTATGTTTTCCTGTAGCTAATACATGTGAGTTATAGTCACCAGCAGGTGAAAATTCAGAGCAGATTGTATTTTATCCAAATTGTTAATATATCTTTCTACTAAAAATTTTCAGAAGAAGTGCTGGATATCCCACTATCCTGCAATAAGAATATCTGATAGAAATATAGGATTTGCAGACTTTAACACATACATTTAAAAACAAAATGATAATATTTTCCTTTAAAAGTAAAATTTTGAAAAAAATAAAATTATTTTTAAATTATTTGAGCATGTATTAAGGATAATAAATATAAACCTTTAAATTCAGCAAAATTTAAGCAAAATTTTGAGGCACATTTCAGGCTTAGCAAAGTCTATGTCCTTCCATTAGGTTGATTCTAGCCACTTGGAAATATTTTACAGGAACAATAAATTTTTCAGTTAGGAAAATCAAAATATAAACTGCTTCTCTTTACTATCCTTGCTGAGCAAGGATATGCTGGATATGGAATGTAACACAAGAACTGTGCCCCAAAGTATATTCTGCCTTATGAATATGAATTGCATGTTACTGGGCTTGTGTTCTTTATAACTATTATGACACAATTTAAGGAAGCCTGTAAAAAAGTGTTCTTTTCCTTGATGACTACACAGGGCAAGAAAAACAAAACTGAGCTGGGATGTGGCTCACAAAATCAAAGTTAAGTGGCAATTACTGTGGATAAGGGATTCAAATAAAACTTTAGAAAGAATCTCAAAAGGAAGAGGCATGAAGTAAATCAGAGTTGCTGGGAATACATATGATAAAATTCTTGGTTCCACTGATCACACAACACACCTACAGTAACAATTTCTAATCACCAATTTCAGATTCAATTAAAAAATATATATTCAAAAATATTAATGTTTGACATACAAACAACACTGCTGCTAAATCAGAAGCAACATTAACTGTCTGACATTTTCCCATAATTATTTACTTCTCATTTTGAAACAGGTTTTTGCTCCAGTCCCATCAATATTCAAGCAAGTATAACATGTCCTTATTCCCTGAGCTAATTTGGGTGTACAACTCCTACAGCAAAATTAAATTGAATTTTCTTTTTGATGAAGAAGCTGTCCATCAAGAAGGGCTGTTTTATCTAAAACCTTCCTTTTTTGAGAGAATATGTCAAATTTCGACAACATGATTTACAGAAAAAGGATTGCATGATATATAGTTCAAAGACTATAAGAACAAAATCAAAATATTTTACTCCAATATTATTAGACCTTTTACTGCAATTTATTTTCCAATTCTCATGATTTATAATACACTGTAACAAAATAAAGGCATTTAAGATTTCAAAACAACATTAAAATATATAATCTCTTCTGAAATAGCTAAAGGTTTTTTTGCTGTGCTGCTAGTGTAAACAAAAGACAAAGCACAAAATAATTTTCTGAGATGAAATTAAACTGAAAACTTCTTTCAGAACAAGAATGTTTTCCTCTATTCATCTCCTCTTTCCTTGATTTGAGATAACTTTCAGTTGCCCAGTTATGAACTTTTCTTTTCATGTGAAGGCCCTAAATCAAACAATCATGCAATCATAAATTCAAAGAATGGTTTGTATTGGAGTGGACTCTAAAGCTCATTTAGTTTCAAGGCCCCTAGTGTGGACGGGGACATCTTCAACTAGACAAGGTTTCTCAAAACTCCATCCAATACCCACATCCTGTATTTTTGCTTTGGGTTGCCCTAGCCAGGCACAGAACCTTACACTTGGGCCTGTTGAACTCCATGAGCTTTGCACAAGCCCATCTCTCAAACCTGGAAGATAACATTGTAAGACAAAATCTGATTCCATCTTCTATATCTTGAACATAACTTACTTTTCTTTTGCCTTTCCTATTTTTTGTTTATTCCCCATCTTGCCCATAATTTTCACACACATTTTGTTTTTTCACTATTTGTTAATTGTCCTCCAGCCCTCTTGTTATACAAATTGTTAGTTTAGACAGGTTAATCTAACCCTGATTATCCCACTTCAACTGGGATTTGTTAGTATTTACTCTTGATTATTATATGAGCTAAGTGGTCTTCTATACAAGCTATACTACTGGTTTTGCTACAGGAAACATCAAAATTAAGGTAGCTTTCTAAAAGACAGCAGTATGGATCCAAGCTATGTGAGAGTTTATTAGAGCCCATGTGATTAGCCTGAAACTAAGTGGTTATTTTAAAAATGTTTATGTCTCATAGATGATGGATGATGAAACCCAAAGGACCTCACTTTCAGGAAAGCAGTCGACAGAACTCTACTTAAAATCACTAGGAAACAAACACAAACCATTCTAAGTGGGGGAAAATTATAGAAAGTAATGATCATATTAATTTCCATATTTTTTCCTTTTTTGAAGTGATTAAGTTCAGTGGAGAAATACATAGCTCATATATACAATATATGGGAACACTTTAGATATTCAAGACTCAAAGAATAATTCTATCTATCTTAGAGCTGGGAATATGCATGATAGAAAAAAATACCAACTCTCTTACCAAAATTCAACTTATTTGATGACAAAACTCTATGAATTACAGAAGGCTAACAAATAGGCAAGGGCAGTCACTGGTTATGGTGACCTTTGTTCCTTAGACTTTAAGAGCCAAAACTGTTACTGCATTTGGGGATTCATTTCTAATAATGTCCCTTCCAATGAAGTGACTGTGCTCTCCAGGCTCTCTCAGGGTGAAGCACGGATATGACAGTGCTGAGCTGCCTCTTGTAATTTATTCATGAAAGTAAAGATATGTTAGGTGGAGATATGCAGAACTTGCAGAGATAGATAATGATCTGTCAGTCAGCTGCAGGCTGCGGAGGAAATGAGGACATCATTGTTCCCTTGAATGTATGCACTGTGCTCTACAAGGATGTGGCCAGAGGAAGGAAGGAATATGGATCTACTGTCAGTCCCTCTGCAGAATGCTGAGAACTGCATACTCCTTGAGAACTCCCTGCTGAGGGTACAGTCTGAAGGAGAATGTATCAGGCAACACTTGGATTTAATAAAATGCTGTCACAGGCCTTAGAGAATGTAATGCAAGTTTTTTGGTTTTTTTTTCCCATGCAGCAAGAAGCAACCTGACTACCAAATAAGGTAAGAGCAATGTAGTCAGCTTCCAGACATCTCTGCTTCAACCAGACCTTCCCAACTGTGCTGGTAGTTTGTGCAGTCATTCCCCTGTATTGGTACCTTATCTATGAATCATGTGACTTAACTTTGTACTTAAATTTTGAATTTGAATGTAATTTTTATTCTTCCTTTACTGCGTTTCCTGAAAGAATATTTTCATACCTTTTCTTTCTGATAAATGGATTATAGAAACAAATGTTACATACATATAACCATGAGTGCTTGTTTTGCCTTGAAAGAATTTTAATATATCCTGTTCTGGCAGCAGTTAAAAACTAAGTATCCATTATTTTGCATACTGCAATAAGTCTTCAGTAAGCCTAAGTGAAAATCCTTATTTATAATAGATTACTGAAGTTATCCTAAATATTTACAATGGCTGCAAATATAATTAAACTGAAACACCAATATGCATATCATTGAATCCTTGGTAGTTTGCAAAAATATGCTAACAGTTTCTATAAATATGCAAACTTAGGACTGCATTGTTGCAGACTTGTTACTTTGCTCACAATATCACAGATTCACAGTTTTATATGTTTATATAAAAGGTACGAAATAAAGCCAAGAGATTATCAGTCATAGTGCTACTTTTAGTCTTATTGTCCTCACACTTTTCACAGAGAGCACAATATATCCAGCGATAGCTGCAGAATACACAAATTAATTATTATACCTCTACCCTGGACTTCACCTGATGTCTTTACATAAGTAAAACTTGAATATTTTTGAAATTTCAGTCTTCTAGTTTGGTGGCTGTACAATGAATTTGATCAAGACAATGTTAGCTTAGTGCTCCGCAAGAAATTTGTATATATAACATAATAAATATTGAGGCATTTTTGCATGGTGCATTAGTTATAATTTTGAGGACCAAAATCTATCTTTAGTTCAGTTAAGACTAGGAGGTGGTATCTCAAGACTTTCAGCTGCAAGAAAAATTGCAGACTACGATGCTAAGCAGATTTAAGGAATAGAAGTAATTTGGACAGGAAAGATTTTTTTGTATCTGTGTAGACTAAACGAAGGGGATGTCTGTGGGGCCTTTATATTCACTAATGTGACCCTCCGAAGTTCTGCAGTGGGCTTGAAAATGACTGGATACAAGCCAGGTTCAGTCTGGAAGAAATACAGCTTCATTCACACAATCCTGCACCAAAATAATAAATCTTTTCTCTCCAGACTGCAGTGGTTCTGCAGCTATATTGGCTCTCATCTTTGCAAGCCTTGGAAACTACACTGTGCTCCATTGTACGGTCTAAATTCACCCACAGCATTTGACTGCAGGGCAACTGTAGGCACCTTCCTTTTCAGCACACTTCAAAGTGTCATAGCACAGAAGCTACGTCTACACTGCTTATTGTGTCAGGGGCATTTACTGGAAATGATAAAACTGGGCACCAATATTTTCTGGATTTCATTGTGTTTGTTTTCAGAGACCTGCACTTTAATGAACTGAACTTCTGTGACACACTACAAGACATCAGCTAGAAACTTGAATTCTGTACTAATGAAGCACTGGTATTTTTCACTTCCAGCTAATTTCTTCAGGGATTTTTGTTTGATTTTGCTTTTATTGAATTGAGACCTTTTTCCTGTAGAAGATGTTCACTGTTTACGTAGTTAATGTTATCAGCCAGGTTGAAATTGAGATACAGCTATAACTAGATTCTGCATGCGGAATGACTCAATATTTTCTCCTAACCTGAACACATGGGTATAAAATGCTGTGATATGCTTATGGTAGAAATGAACCAGCAATGCACTCCTGCTGCAAAGACAAATGGTCACATCAGACTCAGTATTGCCAGAAGGTTGAGGGAAGATGACCCCCCCTTGTACTCAGCACTGGTGAGGCCACACTAAAAATACTTTATCCAGGTCCAAGATCTTTGGCACAAGAGACATAAGTCCATATTGGAGACAGCCCAGAAAAAGGCCAGAAGAATGGTCTAGGCAATCACTATCTGTATGAGGTTTAACAAGGTGCTGGATCCTGCACCTGGGAAGGGGCGACTCCGGATGTAGGTTCAAACTGGGGAATGAGAGGCCAGAAATCAGAGCTGTGGAAAGGGATCTGGTACTCCTTGTCGATGGCAAGTGGAACATGAGCCAGCAGTGTCCTGGCAGCCAGGAGGGCCAACTGTGCCATGCACAGCATCACCAGCCGGGCAAGGGAGGGGATTGTCCTGCTCTGCTCTGCTTTGCACTGGGGTGGCCTCATCTTGAGGACTGCATGCAGTGTTGGCTACCACAGTGTGAGTGAGATATTAAGCTATTACAGAGTGTCCAAAAGAGAGTAACAAAGATGGTCTTGAGGGTAAGTGATTGAGGTCACCTGGTCTGTTCAGCCTGGAGAAGATGAGACTGAGAGAAGACCTCGTTGTAGTGTACAGCTTCCTTGTTAGGGGAAAAGGAGGGGCAGCCACTGATCTCTTCTCTGTGGTGACCCGAGGGAATGGCCTGAAGCTGTGTCTAGGGAGATTTAGGTTTGATATTATAAAAAGTTTCTACGCTCAGAGGGTTGTTGGGCACTGGAACAGGGAAGTGGTCACAGCACCAAGCCTGATGGTTTAAAAAGTATTTAGATAATGCTCTCAGGTACATTGTGTGAATCTTGGTGTCGTCCTTTGAGCCACCACGAGTTGGATTTATATTATCCTTGTGAGTCCCTTCCAACTCAGGGTATTCTATGACTCTATGATCCCGTGATTAAGGATCTGGAGCATCTCTCTGACGAGGAAAGCCTGAAAAAGTGGGCACTGTTGAGCATGGGGGAGAGAAGGCTGAGGGGGAAATCTTACTAATGTGTGCAAATACCTGAGGGATGATGCAAAGAGGACAGAGCTTTTCAGTGGCGCCCAGTGACAGAACAAGAGCCAATAGACACAAACTGCAACACAGGATATTACCTCTGAACATGAAAAAAACTTCACTGTCAGGGTGACTGAACACTAGCACATGTTGCCAAGGGAGGTTGTGGAGTCTACGAGATATCCAAAGTTGTCTGGGCTTGTCCTGGTTACCTGGCTCTATGTAGCTGTTCTTGAGCAGATAACCCTTAGAGGTTCTGTCCTATCTCAACCCCATCCTGTGATTATATGAATTCACTCTTTCTATTTCTATTACCTATCAATAGAGTGCAAAGAAGAAATGATGGATTATATTTGCTGGGATACTTTACCTCTCCAAGAATTAATCTCTACCTTGCATGTTTAGATGGAGTGGGTCTTGTACCAGGTGGTGCTTCTGGGCATGCACAACCTATGCAGGGAGCCAATTGCTGGAACTCTTTGGGTCTGCCTTGCCTGGGGGTGCTCCAGAACTGTACAAATGAGTGACTTTTGAACAGGACATCAAATACCTCACAAGCACTCCTGAGTGTGTACCACAAGATACTCAGACAAATTCACATAAAAAATTTGTTAATGTGGAGCACACTGACACCCTAGTCTTTATCCCAAATCAATGGCAAGAATTAAAATAAATTATGAATATGGCTTAAAACAGATCTGCTTATTTTCTTCCATTTGCCTCTTCCTGGAAATCAAACCATATTTGTAAATATTTCCAGTTTATTCTAATTTTATTTATTTTGATCACCCAGAAAGTCAACATATTTAAAATCATACTAGTGTATGAAGAGTGCTCTTTGCTGTATGACACCCTTTCTGCTCTATAATTTTGTTAGAAAAAGGAGTATGTCACAAGTTAGCACAGCTTTCAGACACTAAAGTATACTTCAACACCTTTTCTGAGCTTAACCTGGCTGGACTTCCTGCCTTTGCTGCAGCTGGACCTTTCCAGCAAAGCCTAAGTCTCATTCCCTGTGTTGCTCATCTACCCACAACTGTTTCCTCTACTTGTATGAATCACATCTCAGATTTGTATCAGAACATCTAGACCTTTCAGATTTCAAATTACTTTGGACCTAGTTGCTGCCTTTTCAGAGACAGAGAGTTTCTCAGGCCCACTCCAAATGACAGCCTCCTACAACCCTTGTGTCTCTTCAAGAGTTTGGGAAAAGAAAAAAGGCCCAAGTCCTGGGGGTCCCTAGAATCCATGAGGATATCCAGCTGTATGACATGAGGGAAAAGCAGTTCAGCTGCAGCCAGGAAGCCAATTTTCTCTCACAAACCTGATGGTGCTTACTTATACATTCTGAATATTTTCTTCAGTGACATGTTAAAAAATTTGCCAATGGAAAAATCAATAACCAGAACACACTGAGATAACTGTGTTGTGACAAGGATTTGTGGTCCAGTCAGTGACATGGACAGAATGTACAGCATCAGTCACTGCTGACCTTCAGAAGCGCTGTGTATCCAGAGTCCTGTGTCAAATGATCTGGTAGGATACTTAGTTTTATCTCACAAAATACATCAAATTTCAATTAAATACAAATAAAAAATTCTCTATTACTATGGTAGAGAACTCAGTAAGATTCTCAGCTCAATAAAACTGTTCCAGAGAGATGAAGACAATCTGAAATCACAGATCTGAAAAATGTGACATAATCTATACAAGTTTGTGCATTCCCTGTATATTTGAGCATATGCATCCGCTTATCACACAGAAGTACAGGACTTAGAAGGTAGATAGAGAGGAAAGATGGAACCCCTACCATTGGAAAAAGACAGGGAAAAACCCAAACCCTTGCAGAAGGCATATGTACCTTCCAGCCTCCCTGGCCTGCTGCATTCTTCACCCACATCTGAAGGAAGAAGCCTGTTTTGGAAGGAAATTGAATTGCAGAAAAAATACATTCCTTGAATTCCTGAAGAGGGACAGGTTTAATTGACACTGTACACAGAAAAAGCTACTTCATGCCTCCTTAAGGTACCTAATATTTTCAAATGCTAGGAGTTCTGGTAGTTAAAATATACTCCTACAAATCAGTCCCTCCTTGCACAGTGTAATCCATCTGATTTTTAAGATTTGCGCATGCAGTAAGAGGTGTGCCTTGCTTGTTTAAGGCTATAATTTTAAAATTCTACTTTCTCATAAAAACAGTGAAACGCAAAAGCCACTGGGTGTCTGATCTCAGTTTCAGCCTAATGTTTGAGGAAGAATTGACTGACATCTAAAAAAACTGCTTATTTTTCTCTTTCCAAATTCCTGTATTTCAGGATCCTTTTACCTAGACTTAGCATATTGAATCTGTGCATTCTTAACTTCCAAAAAAATCCAAACTAACACGGGATTTTAAGCATAAAACAACCTTCACAATGAAAGTTCTGGGCTCTCACTGTGGGAGATTGATACGCCAGTGAGAGAGACAGAGAGAGAGAGGTGGAGCTAAAAACCTGGCCCTTACATCGCAGGTGTGGGGAACTCTGCTCCTGTTTACTACGAGTGTCCTGGAGCTTTTCCTTTGTGAATCCCTTTCAAGGACAGCAAGGCACCTTTTGGCAAATTCAGTTCTGTTGCCAGCCTGGGCCTTTTTCAAAGATGTAGGATCTGGTCAGAAAGTTTAATGATTTTTGTTTTGGTTTTTCTTTGTAGAGTAGAAAAACTTACCTCATTTACCTACATAAAAAAGACACAGAATTAACTCTTAGGGGAAAATAGAGCATAACTTCTAGAGAAAATTTCCAAGGAAACTTTACCTAAAAATTTATTAATCTGATGGCCTCTTACTTGGTCTCCAGTCAGTGTTGTACTCTCCATCACAAATATTGTAAAGGCTGTAGATGTACTTGCTCAGACTGGGAGCTTACTCTACAAGCACTATGCAAGTACAGGCAGGAACTGGTCATTGGATAAAATTAATATACCTTGGAAAACTTTTTTTTCTATTTTCAGGTCACAAAGTATCAGGAAATTCTAATAGAGTGATATGTTTAAAGGACACAGGAGGGTTTTAACTAAGAAATATTTTTGGCATGGGACACATCACATCTGAGAACCCACTGGTATTATTATATCATCTACTGATTCATCCTACTTCAAAAAACAATGCATGATGGCTGGCTAAACTGTTTTTGAAATATCATCTTGGAGACAGTTTTCCTCTTTTAAGACCCCAAGTGGCAAAAGCAATTGAAGGGAATATAAAACAATCAAATAGATGTAATATAAAGGCAAATAGGCAGGAGAACTGATAGTTTTCTCTCCAAACCAGCAGGAGATAGTAAAAGATTGCAGGAAAGGATGAAAAAGAAGTGAAACAGAGGTGTAATAAAAAATCCTGTATCCAGCAACCTGACTTTTAATTGCAAATCATAGAGCAATGGGACAAAATCAAGGAGCAATTTTCCAGAAACCAAGAGATGAAACTGGTTTTTCTTTCAGAAATGTTTTGTAATTTTGAAATATTCTTTTAAATAAGTAAAACATTACAAAACATTTTTGGAGTTATATTTTTGAAGTTTATAATTCGTTTAGGACCATAGTTTCTGCTGAAAATTACAGTGATACATGCTACCAAACTGGTAAAAAATATTAGAAATTCAAGTGGTTTTAATACTCAAGCATATGGGACATCTCTTACACACTGTTAATGGCTTCTCATCTTATTTTCCTTAAATTCCTTTTTTTCTTTCTGTCTTCTTTTGAAAGTTTTCATGGTTTTTCCTTCATAGAATTTTTTTCAATATATATAGCAAAAGAAGTAAGAATATTT
This sequence comes from Zonotrichia albicollis, assembly GCF_047830755.1. NCBI lineage: Eukaryota > Metazoa > Chordata > Aves > Passeriformes > Passerellidae > Zonotrichia > Zonotrichia albicollis. Next base: position 139,669,998 of record NC_133819.1, read on the forward strand.
ATTTTGGGTATTTTTTTAAATGTCTGCTATTCTTTCAGGATAAAAAATTTTTATGTTCAATGCAGATTTAGACATTGTGTGTGTCAGTTTCTTATGAAAGCATTGACTACTATCACTACTAGACAGTGAGTGGAGGCTACACCCTTTGGAAAGAATAGAGATTTTATACATAGCATGTGGCACATAATTAAAAAAAAAAGTTACCTGAATAAAAACTACTACTCTAAAATAAGAATGAGTAGTAAATTAAACAGCCAGAATGGTACAACATTCTATCCAATTCTTATTTGTAAAACATCACCATAAAATTGTGAATTTTGATCATAAAAAGCAGTATTTTCCAAAGAAACTTTAAGTTTCATCCACACTCGTTCTAGATGCTGCATTAATGAACAAGAGTCCTCCTCTGCTTTCTCTGAAATCCATGGAAAATTGATTTTAATGGGTAACAGAAAACCTCTCAGAATTCAGATGCTCTTCCAGTACTTAACTGAAAACTTTAACTGGGTAAACATCTGTTACAGGTAATAAAAATTAAATCAGAAGAAAACTCTCACATTACTCTAAATGAATACAAAGAATAAAATCTTTTGTATTGTAGGTAACAGCTGCTCTTACTCATTTATCTCAGGGCAAAATAGAAAAATATGCTTGCATTAGAAAGTGTTCTGTATCGCACTGATGATCCTTTCCATTTGTAGAGGAAGTGATTATTTGGGAGTTAACTCATTCCACTTTCACCTACACTTCTATATCATAACAGAGATAGCTCATAAGCACTGAGCATTGCTCATTGTTACCTAATTTCATTCCAAATTTCTTTTTTCTGACTGTTCAAAGAACATTCTGGGGTTTTTGGGATGGTGCAACCACAGAGCAATAGCATTCTCTGCTTGCGGTGACAAAAGTGCAAAGGGTTTAAGGGTAGAATGTTTAAAAATAGTAACATGAAAATCAGTAATTTTTAAATTACTGACCTGCAATGTCAATTCTTAATGACAGGAAGCATGCACTTATTGTCAATTTTGCTAAAAGAAATCAAGAGAGAAAAGAAAACAGGCTGTGAAGTTCAGAATGCTAGAGACAAATGGTTCAGCTCTGGAGAGCAATGTGACAAACACAAGGTCTGCGGAAAAATGACTTTGCCAGACTTTGCCAGATCACAACTCCTGCCCAGAGAAGCTTGAAAGTTACATTGCTAACTAGGCAAGAAATTGTTCTGACCTTCTCACTGTATTACAAGCATACTGTTATAATGTGATTGCTATTGAAATTGATTTTGGTAGCAGCACAGAAGGCATTTTTGTTGTTCATTGTGTGTTTGTTTTTAAACAATTTAAACTCATCTTGGTGCTGTGTAACAATATGCTTTCCACAGACTGAATAAATTTTCTGTACATGATCTTAAATTCATGTACAGAAAACAAAAACCAAATCCCTCCTGATAATATTACATAGGTATATGCCTCAGTTTAAAATTCATAACATGATTCTTTTAATATGACTGTGGAGCAGTTATTTAAGAACCAAATAAACAAAATGGATTATTCTCTTAAAGTTATTTCAAACAGCTCTAAGTATAATGCTAAGTGTAAATTATGCAGAGGTAACTTATCAGACACGTAACTATAGAAAGAAGGCAATCTCCCTGTCCTGATGAGAGTTTGGATTACATTAAATTTAATTGCTGTATGTAGCTCTCCTGTAATAAGTAATGTGGTAGCCTGGTAACATATTACTATACTCTATATTTGTTATTATAAAGATAACTAAGAAGAACTCCTTTATAGTTTGAGTGGTTTGTATTTCTAATATAGCAATAAAGTACAAATAGTGTAGAAATTTAACTCAGCATCTGACTACATCTATATTTTCATGTTTTGTGTCTAGCAGAATGAATAAAATTTATAGCGATGCGGCAACACCTAAAAAATTTCACATTTTAAAGACTTTTCATGAGAAAATTCATATCTCCCAGTGAAAAAGACTTCCCAGTCTCATTCCTCCAGCCACCCCTACCCCGATGGATCCTAAAAATAGAAAAAATATTTAGTCTTTTTATCTTAAGAGCACTTACAGAAGTCTGGGGATGAAAACAAAGAAAGCGTTATCCGCTTTTTGCATTATTAAGAGATAAGGTGTAATATGGTGTGGAATGAGTATTTCTGAGACTCTCTTGTTATTCATCTTAAGTTGTGTAGTGTAACTACACCAGATTATGACATATTCACAGTGGAGTCATCTATTATCACATATTTTATTTGTGGTGTTACATTCAGGAAGAAAAATAATTCAGATTACAAATTTGAATACTGAAGCATAACAGTAGCTCAAGATAAAACCTACATATGGATTTTTCCATTAGCACCAGAGATAAATTCTTATGCTATGAGGCTGGTGGGCTTGGTTCTAGCAGTATACTAAATTAATAGCAGTACATGATGGCTAATGGGTTTTACAAAGCATTAAATTGTCCTAGGTGTGGATAAGACATTCACATATCAGGAGATACCTGGAGTACTTCCACAAAGAGAAATGTATCTGCCATACAATCACAGCTATGTGGAAAAACATAAAATGGTACTAGTAGAGAAGAAGAAAGTATGTATTTTGTGACCTTGCAAATTTATACAATAATAATAATTTCTATCAATGGTTTTCACTCAGATTTTGCTTTTTGCTGTCCCTATAATTTTTTGATTTGACAAGGGAAGTCATCATCATCCCAAATTAAAATAACAGAAAGGGCATATTAGGCATTAGTGACAATAATTTATGAATCAAGTAAGAGCTTATAAGCAAATACTGCCAACACAATTTAATTTGCAACGATGGAAACCAAGAGCCAGTGACAGGTACTGTCTCAGCTGTAGGGTGAAATTCACTACAACCTTCTTTTAGGAAACACCAGGGGAAAAACTGCATGAAAATGGAAAATAACAAAGATTTTAATCCTCCTCTCCACTGGGAAAAAAAAATCTTCTCAGTAATTGCAAAAGAAATCATAAATATGATCCTCAGATAGCTGTTTTTGATGTTTCAACATAGGTAAAAACAAAATTCAGAATCTTAGTTTATAAATGCAATTTTATTAAGCAAAAAATAAATGAGAGTAATGCTGACTATATTAAGTCAACTGGCTGCAGAAAACCTAGACTGTATGACATCTAAATTAAATATTTTATAGGTAAAAAACACTTGGCTTATGTTAGGAAGTTTAATAATAATAGCAGACATGACTCTCTACAGATGAAGGAAGGCTATTTCAAAGTTCTCATGCTGGCAAAACATACCCAGAGAGAGTGCTTTGCTTATTCTGAGCATGCAAAGAATGCAACTCAATTTTGATAGCAACAGCGAAAATAAGAGAAATATCTTTCTTCAAGCCTTAGCATTTGCAGATAGAAAACTACACCTATATGGATTTGCCAGAATAATAACTTGATTTTGAGGCAACTATATGTTCCTTGCAATTGTTGGTTGCTCTTTACAAATCATGAGCCCGCAATGCATTTGCCATTTGCTATCAGCAAAAACGTTCTATGTCTTTCTGCATACACAACTGTATTAATAATAAAAATTAGTCTTTCTGTAGGAAACTTGAATAAACCCTACAACCAAGATTTCTTTTTCTTAACCTAGACAAAGCATGCCAGACCATGCTGAAAGAAGGAGTCTCAGCCTGTATGGAGAAATGAGTAGATGGTGCATTTCAGAAGGCCATTGTAAAATTCATTGAACTTATTGGCTTCCTCTTGTAGGTCTTATTGGTTTTTTGTAGTCAATGGAATTTTTACCTGTGCACTAAAAGCACAAAGGGAAATATTACTCTGTAACTGCTTTGAGTTGATAGAAAGTGAAGAAATGTCAAGATACAATTAAAAAAAAGAGACATTTTAAACAATTATTCAGACAATAACTTTACTGCTTAAGATACTATATAGGCTGCAATTTTAATTTTTTTAATTGTTTGGTTTTGCTTATGGTTTTCATTTTTCCAGGCCCTCTGCCATAATACCCAAAACAATGCATGACTAGATTTGGAAAAATTCCTCTAAAAATTTAATTATTTAGATTCTTATCCTAATCCAATCATAATCATCCAAAGAATTCATAGTGATTTATTTGGCAGCTGAATAAGGCAGTACTTAAACATAAATCAAAGTGACAATATATGTGCTGACCTTCACCCCAAGTGGGTTGACTGGATTTAATTTTGAAATACCCAAAGAGAAGTTGTCTTCACAAGACACTTGGAAGGGAATTCAATATTGTTCTCCATCTACCTTTCTAAAGAGCAGAATTTTAACTCTCTTTAATCATATAATTTTGGGAAAGGGGTTTCATGCTTTTTTGTTCTCTAACTGATTGCAATCCTGAGAATTTTCTTCTTATGTTAAGAGTTTTTAACTTTTTAAAAATTCTTTGACAAAAAGTTTTTTTTTCAAGGAAATGAGTAAAAATACTCACATTATTCTGATTCATCTGTAATAGAATAAAAGACTCAAATTCTGACAGTCAAGTTGCATGTAGCAGAAGTACATGTGGTTTAGATTCTGTAAGAATGTTTTGTATTTTTATTACCCTTTCAGTTCTGATGTGATTTATATGCATTTCCTGATTACCAGGCCTGCTAGATATTTCTTTATTTCAGTTGTTAAAATCTCACATTTGCTTTATTGAAAGGTATAATTGAGTGCAAAGGTGTAAAAAACTCCACCAATAACAACCAGATTCCAAAATAGTACTGAAAAACTAATTTATGCATGACTTAATGAGATACTTAGGGTCTAATTCCATACCTAATGTTCATCAGCCCTCAGTAGATCAGAAATTTATGAGAAATTTTGTTAACTTGTAATTATTAGATCAAATTTAGGAACACTTTTTTTTTTTTTTAATGGGTGCCTATAGCTAGCATTTCCTCCTCACCCAAAAAACTCCAAACAAAATCAGCAGAAAAGTAACTTTCTCAGACTCTTGTATTCTGCTATTATTAAAAAAAAGTCCAAAAAATATGATCATTATAAACTGTAATAAAACAGAGGAAGTGACAAAAGAAAAATCTATTTGATCATGTTGAGTGTTAGCCAAGTGTGGCTATCCAAGCTACACTTTAACCATGACCCTACAGTATGGATTAATGAAGTGCTCTGGTTTGTTTCCAAATTCATGAAAGTCTTGGGTGTACATAAGTCAGCTCTCATCTCCAAAAATTTATCAGTAGATAACAAAAGATTAAGTTGTTTCAGTCTTTTGCTTTTCAGCTGATCATAATTCTGGCAGCCAAGAAAAAATTCAAAAACAGAATTCTCAACTCTAGAGGATTTTTTTTCTTGTTCTAATCTTCTCTCCTTCTTGAGTCAAATCTAAACAAATATTTTTCTTTAAATTTGAAATCACAATGTGAAAATATATCTGTCAATTTCAAATAAATAGTTACCTTGTGTAAGCTCAGATAGCAATTTTTTGTTCTTTTTAGGAAAATGGTGGTAGCAGAAAAGTAGTTTCATTAAAAAGCAGAGTAAGAACAGAATGATTTCCTCTTGGTTCATCAGCTCAATGGTTCTTCCATTCCCATCTTCTATCCATACCTAGGTTGCAGAAGACATTTGTTTTTCTCTTGTGTCTGAAGGGACTAGGAGGAATTCGTGCCACTTCTTTGAAGAGTGCTGTGCATCTGCATATCACTCCTTTGAGAAGTGATTCTCTCAATCCTTTTCGATGAAGAGTTTGATTTAGTCTGTAATATTTAAATTTTCATGTAGTACACAAAAGTAAATAAACTAGAGACTGTAGTTAGTTTGGGGCAGTTACTTGCTGTCAGAGACCTAAATGTTATTGCCAATGGCTCAAACATTATCAGGAAGGAGTTTTACCCATTATGGCAAAACTGCATAGAGAAGCTGAGACCATCAAAGCAATCCCACCCTTACCTGAAAATGACTGACTGGAACTTTGGGCTGTGAGTTCAGACACCTAAGGCAACTTGAGATAAGATAAAGGTGGCACTATTGTCCAATTATCTCAGGTCTAGGGAGGAATAAAAAAAGCTGAGGGAGAAAAATGCTTTCACAGGAAAGCCAAACCCAGTTCTGAAAATCATCCATGTCTGGGTTTGGAGTGCTGGAGACCAAAATCCACAGGTTCATCTGCTGAGGCCAGTTTTGCACACGCTCCTCATCATCCAAGGAGAAAGGAGGAAAGTTTTGGGTTGTGTGGCGAAACCTCTGGTCAGAGGGAGTGAGCACTCATCCTCCCTACACAAACTGCCTCAGCTGTAAAACCTCCCACCCCAGGAAGGCCACATCCATGGGATATTCACGTGAGAGGAATGGCACTTAGGGCACTTAGGAAGTGCCACAAACCATCAAAGATCCCCAAGGTACTCCCCTGGACTAATGCCTGAGGTTTTGCAGCAGAGCATGACGCAAAGTGATGCAACAGATCCAGAGTCTGTTAGACCCAGTCTGCAAGAGACAGTGACAAACTTCCCCCACAGACCCAGGGGAGGTACCTGGGCACTCCCACCTGGCCCAGGAAGACCAGATTATCAATGGGACTCCCTTGGTATCCACAATGTGGTGATATTTTCTACTTAATCTCTCTCTCTCTCTCTCTCTCTCTCTCATTTCCAGGTACATAATTTTCATACTATTGACTTTGGCATATGGTATCATTTGTGCCTTAATTCAGGCAGAGGCCTCTCTAAAGATTTTAATAGCTGGCTCTTAACACTTGCTCCATTGGAAAACTCAAATTGAAACCTTCTAAAACCAATGATGGTAACATATGATTTCTATAGGTAGGTTAACAGAGACCTAGTCAAACAGATTTAAAGTTTAGTGATATAGAGTACCCAATTCTTTCCTTTTTATTCTATTTTTTTTCAATAAAAAAGCTATGTTAGATACATTAAGAAAGAAAAGTTGTCTCTGAATATGGACTAGGACTTCTAACATAGGAAGACACAGAAAACAATTAGTTACCAGTTTCCTCTTTTCTTTGTTGTTTTTGAGCCAGTAAAAGACATTATATAGCTTTCAGCAGTTGAAAAAAAAAAAGACAGTAATTTAATGAAAGAACTGTCTGCCTGAAACATATTTCCAAAAATTATTGATTATGATAATTACATTATCAGAAGATAATTTCATATAAGAATGTTGTCTGTGAATCCCAGATCAGTAGAAAATTTACATTATCTACTAGTTCACAACAAGCAAAAAAGGAAACAGCAGTTGAAGTACACAAATGCTTATCCACAAGAACTTTTCTTTCATCAGTATCAAGGGCAATATTTCCTAAATAAGATGTAGGATCATCTTAGTGGTTAATAAAAGGTAACTGCAAGAAAAAAAAGAGAAGATATTTTGGCTGAAGGCACATATGGATAGAATGCAGAAGTGGTAAAACCTTGGGAAGAATTCTCATACTGGAAAATGAGGTATGCTAATAGCAGTACTTTGTTCTGAAGCTCTGACACAGCATTATACGTTTCTTGTTCCTGCTTTGCAAGAACCTCTGGTGTGCAAGAGAAATCACATTTCATGATATGGGCCCAAAACACATTCCTGGTATATATTCCCCAGTACATGCTCCAATTACTTGCTGGCATTTCTTACCACAGGAGTGTAACAGAAAAGTGGTGCAGTAATGCAACTGGAATTTTATTAAACTCATTCAAATATGCATCTTCACTCATTGATGTAAACGAGATGAATAAGCCCAAGCAGAAATAATCAGGCTCCATGCAATGTTAAATATGAACATTAAAAATTTGTCTTTGTTGACATACATAATTTTAAAATTGATTTTTTTTTTAATCTTTTCCCCATCCTGGTCAGAAAGTCTTCATTAAGCTAGAATTTATTATAAATACATATAAATTAATTCAAGGCAGAATTTGAAAGTCAAAAGTATTCAACAAGTGCCTGAAATTTAGGACATGTGAAAAACCCCATCACTTTTTTTTTCTGGTACCCTGCCACAGATGATTAGAAGTAGTCTAATATTTGCAGACTCTGGTCCTCATAAAAATAATAAAAATAACACTAAAATGAGATTTATCTATAAGTTGAATCAAGGAGATGAATAAAGGAGATCAATTAAAGCTCTATCAACATTTGAATACAGACTTGTGATCTCAGATAAACTTGATAGTACCTGACTGACTTACAAATTCTACAGGTTTTAGATTTTCCAGAATTCACTCACCCGACAAGGGTTTTCATCCTCAAGGAATTACCCTAGGCAAAACCATAGGGAGAGTTCTCAGCTACTGGCCCAGTGCTCAAGGAGGAACTGACTCAACTGATCTTTCTGCAAAACTTCATTTATAGCACATTCAAACCTCATCTTTGGTCAAATATGGGCTGGACTATGAGATCTCCAGAGCTCCCTGCCATACTCAGTGTTCAGTGTTAGAAGACCAATCATCTGTTCTCCAACTAAACACCCTCTTCCATATTAATAATAGATAAAAGTGGAAATTGACATTGACAGAACATTGATGGCAATATAAGAGAGAAAGATATCCTGTCTCTCCTGGGGAAAAGAAAAAAATAAATAGCAGTGGTCAGTTTTGTGACCTGAAAACTTCTGGTTCACTGGTGCCAGAGACTGGACAGATTGATGTCTTGAGACATTTTGGGAGGCATGTGTGTGCAGGAAGGGGCAGGTCTGGCCTTGCCCTTGCAAAGCCCCACATGCCCCTAACCCAGTACCTGAACGACCAAATGACCAAAGTCCCACCTGGGAGAAGGGCCCAGGAAGGCCAAGGGGTATTTAATGGAAAACACAGGGCCATCACTATCTAGACCCTACCTCTTCTTGGATTTGTTGCTGTTCCCAATCCTGTAAGACTGCTTTTCATTCACTTAGGAAGATATCTATCTTTTTTGTCCAGCTGATTATCCACTATTATTCCCACACCCTTTGAAAATCTTCATATTCTGAACCATGTCATAGCATTTGTACCTACATAAGTGAATTATATGTGCCCACAGTAAAATATGCATTATTTTTTGATTTACAAATCTATGTCTGGCACCATGTTGGTGTCATGTTTACTATGTATCAATCCCCAGACACTGGACCATCTGAATATTTTACCAGTGGTTCTAACATTTATGTAAAAGTAAAAACTAGAATCAAAGGAAATTCTGGAATCCATCTAGGAATAACATTCAGTAAGGGATAAATCCCTATTTAGAAATATTTTTTAGAATTTAAAAAAATTATCATATTATTTTTGTATCATTTTAGGAGGTTTTTATATATGAATATACATATTTAATTTGGATATAATCCCATTGCTGCATCAGTGTTGAAATATAAAATCATCTACATCCATTTCAATCTGGACCAACTATTGTTTAGTCAAAGCAACATGAAGATTTTCTTGTCTCCTTTATGACATATGATAATTATTGAAATAAATGGAAATAAATCTGTAATTGTTTTGTGTATCTTAATGATGAATAGGGAGAAGAGAATCAGTTCTACCTCTATCCTTGCACCCTTTCTTGTGTAAGCATAATTTGGCTTTCACCCATGTTTATAATATAGGTTGTAGAACCTTGGCATCAGTTCTTTCTTCTCATAAATGCAGCTTGACTGCACCATAGCCTTCTGAAAAAAAAATCCATTTCTTAATTAAACCAACAAACAAACAAGTCTTTCTCTATTCCTTCTGACCTTGTAGTCTCTCCAACTCTCACTTCCTCCCTCAATCAGGGAAGTAGAAAGTACTCTCATAAAACTATTTAGCAGAGAGAAAGTAACAAAATTAGAGTTTAAGTTCATTCATCAGTGTTGGTTTTGAACTTCACAGTGATTCTCTGTCTCTTTTAAAAGGTTCATGAACTTCTATGTGTTAATCAGTTTATGTGTGGAACCTTATTAGCAGGCATATTTTGGGTTTCTATACAAGATGCAGACAGCAGAGCAGATGCTATGGGCAATCCTTGAGATCTGAAAAGTACAAAGGTGGATTAAACAAAAGCAGAAGACAACACAGATGTACACAGATATACACATAAGTTAAGTTGCAGACATTTAATTGTCAGTACATTTCATCATGAGTCTGCATATGTTCTGAAGTACACACAGTGACCTCAGTCCAGCACAGAACTTAGCCATCTGCTTAACTTCTAGCATTTTTAGAATTTAAAGGAAACAGAGAAGGGCTTAAGCTTAAACAGAGACTTGAATCTTTTGGATATCTATACGTTCTTGTTGGACATATTTAAAAACAGAGGATAGACATACAATTTTTTTTCAGATTTCAGAAAATTATTTGAGCTACAGCATTCAGTAGGAAAAAGATATGCTGCAAAATTGTAATTTAGCTGCAAATTAAGATACCTTAAACTGGTGAGTACCTGTGCAGTGAAAGTGTAAAACTTGGCTGTTGTGAGTAGAGACCTGGAGAGTCCAGTCAAAAGAGCCAGGAAAACAATTTTGCTCAACCTCTTGTCCATCTAGTGAAAAAAACTCCAAGTGCTGTTGACTTTGTTGTCTAAAGTGAGGGGTTTTTGGAAATCTGGCTCACTTACAAACTCTGACTCATTCACACATAAATTTAAGGTTCTTCACCTCCAACTGAGTATCATTGTTAAATTCTTTTTAGATGAATCCCAGTCTAAGTCTCCAATTATAAACATAAAACTCAGTAATATGCTCTGCCCACAGAAGTTTAAGAATTGACAGAGTCTAAAATAATGAAGCTAAGCAAATTCAGCTCAATAATAGGACTTTAAAATTTGAATTATGAGAGAATTAGATACCAGACTAGCTTATAGAGAGTTTTAATTGTGCATCAGACAGAATATTATGGGTTGTTTCACTAGCTGACATTATCACTTGAGAATGCTAATCCTAGCTTTTACTGTAGGTCACATTTGATATCCCTTTTGGCATCATAATCTATGATGTTTGATTTATCACAGGACTCACAGATTTACCTCGGCAGAATTTGGAGCTCAGCACTGGTTTTTAACACCCAATCAGAACCTAGTTTGCAAAACAGTGCTGGTTTTATTTAAAAAACCCATTAGACTAACACTTTAAACTTTACAATACAAACTTATTGCCTCATAAAGAATAGCCCATGCAAATTACAAATGTCTATTTTAAATAATACACCTGCTCCTCACTCGCAGCACTTGTGACAACAGGATTTTAATTCTGAGCATAGATCAGAGTGATTAGTGCAGTTGTGAGACAAGACTTAATGTCATTAAATGAGCAATCAGTTGTGCAAGCTTCTAGCATGAAGGGAAATATATTAATAAATCTGGGCAACAAAAACCAATTCTTCCCCTACATTTTTTGTTTATCTGGGTAGTAGTCGCTTTATTTATTTTTTTTCATTTCCATTTTTCCAGAAGTTTTTTATATATATAAATATATATTATATATATTTTATATATATATATATATAATATATATAAAATATATATATTATATATATAATATATATATAAAATATATATATATTATATATATATTATATATATATATATATACTGTTTTTATATTTAATGAACAGAGTACTTACCTTTCTCAAGATGTCTTGAAAACCAAATGTATGGGAGCTTCTGTAATTTGGATATGTTCAGTCATTTTTTTTAAAACAAAGGGAAAAGGAATTAAAAAGACAGAAAAGTTTAAGAAATATTAAATTTCAGTAAAAGATACTCTGTGTTGCCAATGCTTTGCCTATGCATTACCATTAATCTTTCTGTAGTAAACATTGAAAATTTTATCTGTAATGGAATAAAATAAATTTTAAAATTTGGGGGAGGGGAGTGTCAGAAAGGACAAATCCATTTTTTATTAAAAATTCTATTTTAATATGTAGCATTTCCAATCAAGTTATTAGGGAAAGAAAGCCAAGACTCTGCAATTAGCATGCATACTACAGGAAGCAGAACAGATTTTCTTGGCAGTTATCAAAAGATTCAAAATATATCTAAATCTGTGACTACAATCGCAGTAATACCTGTGGAATTAAAAAACTTGAATTCACTTACCACCACAGTACCAGTAAAAGCTACCAAAGCCATTGCATTCTACACTTAGAAACTGATTTTCACAAAAATACATTAAATTTCAAGAAAATAAAGTATATGGCTGGCCTAGTTCCCCTAGGCCAACTTTAGATGTTATGTGTGTTTACCTACGTTTATTATGGCATTCACTGCACTTTGGTGGATCATGGGACAATTCTGTACAGTTGGTACATTTTTGCTTACATGAAGATATTTCTAAAATTTACTCAAAATGCTGTGAAACACTGGATGAAGGATGATATTATGGAACAGTATTTCTGCAGACAGATTACAATAATGAAAATAAAAAAATAAATAAATTTTTTTTAAAGCTTCAATATAACTACTTGTTCCTTTTGAAAACATATTTTCTGATACAGGGCACCTGCTCTGAAGAAGTACTTTTTGAACAGAAAGTAGTGATATTTAACCTTTCATGATTCATATTCCTTGCTTCCTATTTCTTGTATACATCTAATTTTTTCCTATGTTGTCACTCTTTATTTCTTTGTTTCTTACCAGCTTTTCTTTTTTTTTCCCTTTGTTTTCTTTTTGACTATTATTGTTATATTTTAAGCCTAGGCAATCTACTTCAGCTAAGTAAATTTTGAAAGTTGGCAGCATGAAAAGATAACCTAAACCTCTACTTCTTTTTCTTTTACTTCCACTTATCTGAGATGAGGAGGAGAAGCTGCAGACAAACTCTTCCATAACATAATCATAAACATGTAATCCAAAACAAACTAAAAGCAACTTGTCCATTCCTTTATGTAATAATTTTCTGTTGGGAAATAAGGTAATAAACCACTCTCGAGTTAAAACGTCAAGCTTTAGTACCATTTGTGTGTGATGACTGAAGCACAAACTACAGTATGTTTGGGAAAAGTCCCAAACAATGAAATAGTAATGAACTTAAAAATTGATTTCAATATGGGTCCCTGAGGCCAGAAGTGATGACTTTCCTGACATGCTACTTTGCTACTCATCCAGTGTGGAAGGGGTTTTGAGATTTGATTTCACCCTGCCGTGAGGAGGTAACTGGAACATACACTTTGAATTTTTCAGAGCACACAGTAAATTACAGGAGAAAACTGTCTGGTGCAATTTACTTAACATTTCAATCTGTTAATTTTCTCAAACAATTCATTTCATATTCTATTTCTAAGACAGAAGTACTATGTTCTAACTCAGAGCTGACCACACAGTTCTGATCGAATAAATTTTGTTTGGCATTTCTAACCAGAAGGACCCCACACATTAGAAAGCACAATATAATGAAAAGGGGTCAGGTTTTCTTAGGTTTTGTTTGCTTGTTTTTCGTTTATCACCATCATAAACACTGTGGTCACAAAGCCTGCTTTTTCCTCTTCTTTCTACAGCCTTGGTCAGTGAAATGAAACATCAGAGAATTTTAATACCCAGTATAATCTCTGAAAGACAGTAATATACTGTGTAACTCTGACCTTTTCAATGTTGTGTAATTTGATTGTCAGGAAGCCATTCTATTTCTCTGTTACATTTTGGCAGTCTAAATCTCAAAAGAGAGGCTGTATGACCAAGCAGTCAAAATGCAAAGTATGTCAGATGCAGTGAGTAAGGTTCAGTAATATAATTTACAGATTACATTAGAGACCAGAGAGAAATGAGATTCTTGTCACCAGTCAATTATTGTATGATAATAATGTTGATAAACAGCCAAAAAGAATAAAAAAAAATTCTAAAAACGGGGTCAAAAATGTTTTTTTTCCCTTCGTATACTGATGAGAAGGATGGTGTTTATGGGATCAAGAAGAGTGGAGAAATGCCCATATAGACAAAAGAGATATATAACACAATATAATCCTTAATATTTTATAAATACTTTTCCAAAGATCTCTGTCTACTATTTTAATCCTTTTTTTGTTCTGGGATAAAAGGAAAATAAATGAAAAAAAAAAAAAAAGAAAGGAAAGGAAAGAGAAAAAAGAAAAACACTGTGTGAAAATTAAATGCGAAAGAAAGAAGAGTGACTATTCTCTTGCTAATGATTATTACAGGAAACAAAGCATGTAAAGTCTAAAATCAAATGACTTTATATTCTCTGACAGCACATCAAAGCTGGTATCCAGAACTTAAAAGACTGAAGTGCAGATAGAAAATAAGATGTCTAAAATCTTGGCATCTAAGACTGAACTAGTCACTCCTGGGTCTCTTTCTAATCAAGTCAACATCAAGGTAACATTTGCTTCGGCTCACGCTTAGACAGGTCAGATGCATTTCCTTCTAAAGGTGCCTACTTCCATCCACTGTTTGCAGAGTGAAGCCCACTGAGAGGAGCAAGAGCTCAGAAACTTTCAGCAAGGTGAGTTGACCTTGTCTTGATGCCATATGCCCATCCAGCTTCTTTTCTCAGCTGCTCAGAGGGAAAAATGAAAGAGTTTGTGGATCTAGATAAAGATAAGGAGATCATTTACCAATTACCATCATAGGGAAACCAGATTTTCTTTGGGGAAAATTAACGTCATTCATTGTCAAATAAAACAAATTTGGATATTGAGAAATAAAGATCAAAATATCTCTGAATCCACTTCTTTTCCCAGTCTTGATGCAATTCCTTCATTCCTGACTCATCCATCTCCCCTCAGCCTGAGGAGTGCATTGGGGATGGGAAGTAGGAGATTAAGAAGTGAGTCCATTAAGACATCTTGACTTCCTCCTCAAACTTTTCCCCAGCTCCAGTATTATTCTTTTCCGTGGGCTACTTTTAAGAGCTGCTCTGGCCTCAGTCCTCTCCACAGGCTGCAGTCCTCTAGGATAAACCCAATGCAGAGTGTGCTTTCTACCAGCAGCAGTTCCTGTTGTGAGAACCTGCTCCAGCAGGGGCTCCTCATGACATGCAGATTTTGTCAGAAGCAGCCACTGACTCTGGCATAGCTGTCTCCATTGCCTGCAGGGAGGTACCTGCTCTACTGTGGTCTCCCCCACAAGTTGCAGGGGAATCTCTGCTCTGGTACCTGGAGTACCACGGCCTCTCCTTGTACTCTCATCTTGGCATCTGCAGGGCTGTTTCTTATCCTTTTTCCTCTCCCTCACACTGCTGCACACTGTTTTGCCCTATATTTATTCAGTGATGTATTCAGCTGTGTTCTGTGCTGGGTCTGCTGCAGGGATGGCTGGAATTGGCTGGAACCAGCTGCATCCAGAGGACACCCTTGGAGTGACCCACTGCCAAAATATTAGCATGGATACCCAATGCAAAACAGCATATATACACTACCTCAAACTCCAGAAAGAAACAACCCCCGAGCTCTGGATACAGAATTTATGTCCCCATCTGTGGTTTAAAGCATAAATTTTGGTTTGTCCTTTTATCTGCAGATAAAAGGTAACTTCAGACTGTGAAAACACTATGATACATTATCAAATTAAAATATTGCTTTTCAAATAAGATACATACCTCTCTTCCAGTATATGTGATTTCAATGCTATTCATCAATACTAATTGTTCTTCTCAGCTGTGGAAGAATCACATTAATCTTTTACGCAAATACTTGTAGCTACAGTAAAGACAAAGATCCTTCCAAGCTTCTTGGATTCAAAAAGCTGGAAGGCAGATTTGTTTTGCTCATGAAGAAATGTTAGAGGACAGCAAATATTCCCTTTCTACTTCTTTTCCCATTTCAATTATGTTCGTACCATGTTTCACTGAAGAGGGATAGCTCCTGTGTACAGCTACAAGTCACTTGCTCCAAAGGGCAATGATGAGTGAGGAGCCCAAGGCTCTATCCTTCTGTCTGACAAGCACAGATGCTGTACTTCCCTGAGCAGTATTAACGAGCGTAGCCCCAGTGCCTACATGTCAACATTTTATAGTAGTGCAAACCGACACTGGTAATAGTGGAGAAGGCTGAAAGCTGCAGGTCCTCTTGCCTTTGTTAAATGAGCAATGACTTATCTCACTGGTATCAGTGAATCTGCTTGTCAGCCTGCTTAAATGGAGGAAGCATTTAGAGCAAGATACAGGTGGAGAACAGCTGAAAAAATATTGAAGTCACTGTCCCAAACCAGAGTTCAATTAAGCACCTGAGAAATTCAGAATAAGTTCCTCGGAGCTGTATAAAATATGTGGAGGCTCCAGCACTTGTATTTTACCTGTGTAATGATGTGTGCTTATATGTGAAAGGATGCCAAAGGCAACAGGGAGTAAGAAGAAATTAAAGATTGATGGGAGCCAAAACAACTGTGCTAGTGCTTGTATTAACTGAAAAGTCTGTCTAGGAAACAGAAAATGTGCAAATTGATTTCTGTGGCTTGATACGGCCATTTGAATTGCTCATGAAAATCAGCAGAACTGAACTCATGAAAATCAACAGAACTGAACATGAAATAACTAAGTGTCATTAGCAATTTTTCTTAACAGTGGAAACATCTCAAATTATTGACTGCAAGCCCAAGGGAAAAAAAAAATTGAACCCACCCAAAAAAAACCTGACAAACCAAAACCCCAAAAGATTTTAGGTTATTAAAAGAAGAAAATATAATATACTATATCATTCCTCAAAATTATTTTGAATATGTGTTATACAGATAAACTGTGTATTTCTCTCTAAGTTTTGGCCACTGATAAGAATTTCTTGCTGCTGCAGTCATGATTACATATTCCCTATTATCTCCTCCAGCCCCTAAATCTGTCTGCTATAAGCGATGAAAAAAAATCTTTCAAAAATATCTTCAAAGAAAATTTGCCTTGGTGATAGTCTAGTAGGGGAGAAGACTGTTTCTAAACAAAAATAGCTCAAAAATCTAAAATATTATAATTAATCTGACTTCAAAATTAACATTTTAATGAGACTGACATAATCTGATTTGCATTAATTCCTTTTAACATTTCAGTCAGCTAGAAAACACTACTTATTCTTTCCAATATACTAAATAAAAAGCATAAATATTTCTGAGGCATTGAGATTTGCTAGAAAGTCTGAAAAAAGCCTCCTGTTGAGTCATAACAACAGCATACGAGTCATAGTCCTCATACAAAAGAAATCTTCCTCACCTCTTTTATTTATAAAATATTGTTAAATTGTGCATAATAGGATCTGGATGAAAGACCACAGTTCTGTAACTGTGTTTCCTTTGCTACATTCTGTGAGCAATAAATGCTTAATGGCTTAAGCATTTCTGAAATCATCAAAGGACTTTTGCCCACTGTAGCAAACTGCAAAGAAGCAGCTGTTCATCTGTGACCACTGAAGTGCACCCCTCCCCAAACAGGCCAACTAACTGGAATTTGAACTGGAATTTGACAGGAACTTGAGATAAGATAAAGGGGATACTACTGTCCAATCATCCTAGGTCTGGGGAGAAGAATGTATCCAACAGTGATACTGGAAGAGACCGGAACTGATGGTTCAAACAGGGGACAAGCTGTTGATGTGCAAAACACCCACCTCAGGCCACAGCTGGTGTTGACTGAGGTACAAGGAAAACCCTGTCGGGCCTGAGGCCAGTACTGCCTCTTTGTCTTTAACCCAGAGCCTTTCAGAAGGACCTGGACACGTTGGAGAGATGGGCAGAGAAGAAATTCTTCTGAAATTCAACAAAGGCAAATGCAGGATCCTGCACCTGGTGAGGAACAGGCCCAAGGACCAGTACAGGATGGGGGCTGGCCTGCTGGGAAACAGCTCTGTGGAGAAGCACCTGGGGATCCTGGTGGAAAACAAACTGTCCATGAGCCAGCAGCGTGGCCTTGTGGCCATGAAGGTCAAGGTTATCCTGGAGTGCATTAGGAAGAGCACTGGCAGTAGGACAAGGGAGGTGATTCTGTCCCTCTACTGAGCCATAGTGAGGAATATCTGGAGGTGCTTTGTCCAGGTCTGGGCTCCTCAGGAAAACAGAGACAGCATGGAGCTCTTGGAGCACGTCAGTGGAGGGTGACAAAGATGATTAAGGGACTGGAGCATCTCTCTTAAAAGGAGAGACTGAGGCAGCTGGGCCTGTTCAGCCCTGAATTAGGAGAACTGAGAGGGGCCTTCAACAGTGTCCATAAGTATCTGAAGGGAGACTGTCAAATGGATGGATCCAGGCTCTTCTTGGTGGTGCCAAGGACCCTCACACAGTCACTGCACACTGGAAAAGATTGCCCAGGGAGACTGTAGAGCCTCCTTCTCTGGATATATTTAAAAGCCATCTGGATACAATGGTGAGTAGTGTGATTTAAGACTAGTCTTAATCAGTGAGGCTGCACTGGACAGCCTCCAGTTGTCCCTTCCAATCTTACTCATTCTGTCTCTGTGTGTTTCTGCAAGTCAGAAAATCAGGGGAAGAAAATCTCCTTTTTTACTTCCTTAATAAAGGACAAGGTTTGTGAGACTGAAGCATGGGAAGTGTCATGTAATACGAGGCCATTAGATAACACCTTGAATTCATTTGTTGTTATTTCATTAAATGTATCTGACTATTTTTTTTGTCTCCTATTCCAATTACACAGAGTATTCTTATTAGATTATCAGTTAAATAAACTTGTTAACTTTCACCTACATCTGGTATAATTACATTTATGTAAAAGTTCACTACATTCCTGATGTGCTATGTTTCAATTCTGAGAGCAAGAAAACATATTTTATGTCAGTTTCTAGAGGGAAAAACCCGAAAGAACATACCCCTGCAGGATACAATACAAGAATCTGAAAACATATTTTACAATGGAGGTGTGGTGGTATGAATCAAGTTATTGTACATCTTCATGTTAGAACATCTGCACTTTTCATTGACCCAAAGATCTTTCTATTAGCTGAGGGCCCTTTACCCACCTAATCATCTGAATTCATTTTTGGATCCTTAAAAAAACTTTGTTTGAAATGTTAATACTATTCAGTCTCTAAGAAAGTATCACAAACAAAACATTTTGGGAAAAGAAAAAAAGAACTCATGACACTGAGTCTGTGGTCAAAAGTAAAATTACCTATTTGCTTCAATTTTCTACAGATATCATTAAATAGTGAATATGTATTTTTAAGAGAAAGAGCCATTAGCAAAATTATAATGGTTTAAGAAGATATTTGTAGTACAGCTATAACCTTCTTCTAAGGGGTTCAAATGGGAAAGCATTTTGTAGGATGAAAATCCCTTAATATTTTCAAATTCCTAATATATATCATCAGATGTCAATCAGTAGCTGATTTGAAAAAGAAAAAGAAAAAAAATGTTTCTGAAATAGCTTCATAGAGTGGTCTGTTACGTTATTTTGGAAAATTCATATCATGAACCTCGTCTCACCTCCGAGTATTTTAAGTTCATAAATCTCATGGGTTCATTTAGGAATAAGAAAATCCAAAAAAGTTAGACTTTTATATCTTATCAAGCATGTAAGAGCATAAAATATTAGTACTGAAATAATATTAGTATTGAAAAATACTAGTATTGAAATTTATTGTCAATATAAAAGTTTACCAACCAAGCTACCCTAGAATATTTTCTATTTCTACTGGTGCTGCATCTTCATGAGAAAGTTCAATCAATAGTGTTTAGGGACATTATCGATTCATGTAAATGAAGAAACCTGAAAAAAGAGAGAGAAAACAAAGTTTAGAAACAGGCAAAGCAGAGCACACTTTAAACAATTTGCACCTATGAGGGAGTGCCTCTTAAGACCCTGTGACAAATACAGAAAATATTTTAGGAAACCAGGCCTTTACCTGTAATCAAACAGCTCATCATGGCTCAGTGGTGTTGGCTTTTGGAGATCTGAGTCATCTTCTGATTTCTCAAGGAACTTTATTCTCTCTTTCAATACTTTGTTTTAGTCCACAGCATTTCTGCTTAGGCATTTTGCAATACAAGTTACAACTCAACTATATGGAGAAATCAGTGTAATTAAAAAATAATGAAGGCACCAAATGAGACTAAGCATGAAAATTATGGATGCTCTATGTGATTGTTATCTTCCACAAAAACTGTCTTGGACTTGGAGGTCCTGCCAAACGAAATGAAAAAGTCATATTAGTATGCAGCGAAATACTTTAGCATTTTACAATTGTGAGGCTAGCATATCCAGTTTTAAAACATGTGCTTTGTTTTATACAGTTTTCCATGCGTTTTGATAAGAATAAAATGCTTTTAATTGTATAACTGGATGGGAGACAGAAAAGAATACTTTAAAAAAAGGAAATAGAAAGAAAGGGAGTGGGTAAAAAAGGGCCAAAAAGCAGGATATAAAATATTAAGAGTGAGAAAATCAGAAAGAGCTATGATTAGCACTTTTTGGGATTGATTTTCATTTTTCTCAAGTCAGTCATAAACATGAGAATGAATAAAACAGGAATCACGTCAGACCCTTAATCCGTAATTGACTGGTTCTGCATTCACTGGGATTTTTTCCTTCTCTGTGGGCATTTACAGACTGCCAGTCTTGGGCTGCAGAATTGCTGTAACTCCATGCGCTTCAAAAAAATCCTCTAAAACTATTTACTACCCTCTGAGGATTTGACCTATTGTTGAGAAATTCCATAGTTACAGAATTAAAGATGATGAAAAACAAACAGAGAAACCCGAACCGCTCTGAGTTTCCTCTGTGTCAGTGAACTGTCTCTTTGAAAATCCCCGGCAGACTGAGACAAACAGGCTTAGAGAAAGATCCCAGTGGAGCACTCTCCCTAGCAACAATAGTCATGTAAAATGAGTCTCTGCATCCTCCTCTTCTTCATGTAGCTATCTCTGGCTCAGAAACACTCAGAAGCTACAGTCAGTGTAATTTTTGAGTCAATTGGTATCTGTAAAGATATAAGTGAGAAAAAAAAGAATTACACAGTACTGTGTTTTCTGATAGAGCATACTTTAAGAAAAGAGTTTGTGTTATTCTGCACATAGGAATTTTCTCTCTTTTTGATATTGCCATCATAATTTATATTATGATTCATAATTTATATTTGGTACAATTATAAAGACTAGAAAATTGATGTATTTTGATATGCTTACCTAGGGCTGGTTTTCAGATCAAGTTTCTGACCTGTGCAAGTCTCATTTGTTCTTCTTACACAGTTTACTTTTTTCCGATTAAAAGTTCCTATGGCATTTGTTTTTTTCATTTTAGTCAACCCTAAGAGATAAATAAATACAGTTTCTATTGTACCAAATTCAGGTTATTCTGAAATTCTCAAATCATGCAGTCAATGCATGTATGGCAAGGAGAGGCAGTTGCATCCAAAGTGGATGAAAGTGATTAATGACAACAGCTGAAAGGAAAAATATCAGAGATGGAAATGGTATGAAAATGAATCAATCCTGGCCTAAAGGCACCAGAATGCAGTAACTTGGAATTCACTTTCAGTAAAGGCTATTTTTCTTATTTAATGTCTTGATGTATTTTCTATCCAAAACATGCAGGAAAAAATTCTAAAAAATTACATTGCACCACAGGAAAAAAATAAAACAATTAATTAAAAAAACCACTTATTATTAGGTAATTTAACTCACTCCCTTAATTTTTTATAATAAAAAAGGATAATTCCCTACTTGCCTCTGCATATAATTCATGATTTTATATGGAGCATATTTTTTCAAGTTTAAATCTTATTTGGTCATCTATGCTTCTGATCTCTTGCAGCCTACTCTAGAATATTTTCTATTTCTACTGGTGCTTCATCTTCTTGAGGAAGTTCAATCAATAATGTTTAGGGACACTATGGATTCATGTATTGCCTTAATTACATTTTCTGGTTTGTTTTCATTTCCATTCCTAATATTTCCTAGCTTAATTTTTTTTTTTTTTCACATATTGACAGACTTTATCTCCTTTTTGACAGAGCATTTCATTTCTGCTACATGCAGGAAAGCATGTATAATGTACAGAATAGCTTCCCAGAGCAGCACCTTGTTCTCACACCCTGACACCAAGTCCCAGGAACATTTGCTGTACACACACGGATGCACTTGGCTGTGGATGCTTTTTAATGACCTGGGATCTGCCTGCACAAATATCCTGCATCCAAAGCTGAGGAAAGTAGAATTATTCCATTTTGAACAATGCAACCAGGAGCTACTTTCCTGAATATTACCTGTACTTGTTCCTGTCTAGAAAATGCTATCATATTTATTTTATTAAATGCTGTTCCTCAAAGTTCTTAAAGACCAGCCCAGTCTCATTATTTTGGGCTACTGCACTGAATGATAGTACTTCAGGATCAGTGACCCACATATACATTTCATTACTTCATTAAATATTGGTTCCTGATTTCCAGTTATTTCTGTATTTTACATTTTTTCTGCTACTTGAATATTCTCAGGCTTTTGATGATTTTTTGTAATTCCTGGCCTCCTCTTTTCTCCCATGGCCTGGATATATTTCTAATGGCCCTCAGTACCTTAAGGAAGTTTTTCAGAATCAAATGATTGCTGAAGAAGGCAGCAGTAGGTCTTTCCAGCTTCAGTTTGACCTAAAATGCTTTCAGAAAAGTTGCTTAATGCAGTTATATTGTCACACCACTGTTAAGGCTTGCCTCTTCTTTAACTTTTTTCAGTAAGAATATAATCTGTTATAATTATCTGTTATAATCCTTCAAAGCCTAGTTTACTTTATGTCACTATTGACTTGCAGGCTCTGTTCATACCCAGAGCCCTTTGTACCCAACAATACTTGTCAAGAGGCATGTGAAACACTGCCAAGCTGTTCCAATGACACTGATACTTTGCATGTAAAAATACACACAGTCAGCAGTTTAATCTGGTAAATCATCTAGAGTGTCCTCAATAGCTGGTAAAGATTAGTCATTCTTTTTCCTTGCTTTGTTGGGAGGTCTTGTAAAAATTAATCTGAACATTTTCCCATGGTACTGAATTTATATTTTTATTTGTGCCAGCTGGGGTTGAGATATTGAAGTTGGCATATTGAAGAGGTTGTGTGGGGTTATATTTGTTTGGTTGGTTTTTTAGAGATTTTTCAGTTCATTCCTTTTACATGACAAAATCTTAATTTTACATATTACCACTGTGTATTGATACTTTTTCACTATACTTTTATCTATAATCCCTAATGAATATTTTCCTTCTTTCCTGATTCTGAGGATAGCTTCAAATTATCTTCTGTTCATATCTATATATAGCATTGTTTTGTTGCCCAGCAACTATATCTCAGAGTACAATGTCCTTGTGCGTGTTTCTTAATGGACATTTTACATTTGCAAGATTTGTCCTCACTATTAGAGTCATGATGAGATATCACAAACACTTTATCCACCATTTGGCTCAAACTAATACTGCTGGTTTTCAGCATTGATTGGATTTGAGGTATAACTGAATTAGGCACCAATACAATATCCTAGCTACAGATTTGACATTTGAGTGGTTTTTGCAATATGTGTTCACTAAGAATCTCAGGATATGCTCTTTATAGGCTATAATCTCTTCTCCAACAGAGTTCTGAAGCTATTCAGCCAATACCTGGACTGCAGGTGACTAAGTGACAGTGGACCCAGATGAGACTCAGGCCATGAAATCCCTTCTGTGTCTCAATCTTCACCACTGGGGGCTCCAAGGCCCCTGTGGTCAGTGAAAAGGTTCAAGGCTGAGGTCTATCAGCTGTGAACAAGAGCTCAGCCAGGGATTACTGAAGAGGGTTGAACCTCTGCAAGTATATATAAAAGGCTGTGTGCAGTGATGCTGGGAGATCTGGCTGCTCTCACCTTTAACAGGCCATGAAGATAGAAGGAGTATTCCCAAAAACAGGAGAAATGCCCATATTGTACCCATCTTACAAAAAGTCCAAAAGAACAGCCCTGGGAATTACAGATCAGTCATAGTTTGCTCCCTGTGAAAATCACAGAGCAAGGTGTGTTGGAACTGATTTTCCTCAGACTGTTTTATGTACTTTTACACTGGACAAGAAAGCTCAAGGTCTGTCATTTCTCTGTTTTTCTTTTGCCAAAACCTGCACAAAATGCTGCAGCAGTAATAATTGTTTGAGTTAAAGTAACAATTTCCAACAAATTAAAATAATTTGAATTATTTTTATACAAATATATTTTAATATTATAATAATAAAAATATATACAATTCTTCTGTCTTTACAAGGTGAATGACTTTCTATGTTACCCTTTCATGTAATCCTTAGAGACTTCATACTACTTCATTTATTGCCCACAGTCACATCTTCAGGTTTAGTTCACAGCTGTATCTCTATGTTCCATTAGCAGGTGTTCCTTTTCTTCCCACTACCTTCTAAAATTATTCTTTTCCGTTCCGTGGATCCTGGTAGTCCCAGGGCTATCACTACTTCACTGCTTCTCATTATTCCTGAGAGACTCCATGATACCTCTGCAAGACATAAGTTAGCTCCAAATATTCAGCTGTGCCTATATGAAGTAACATGGCAGCTGTGGAAGAACTATTTCAGATTATCACTTATCCCCAGCCTGGTTTCTCAGCAAGATTATTGATTACTCAGCTGATTTAAAGCACTGCACTGACTCAGCTGTAGCATACATAGTCATGGGACTAGCTCACATGCAACAAATTTAAATGTATCAGAGTAGTTGCTATGCTACTTGCAGCAAATATCTAAAACTAAATAGGTTTTATATAAAACCAAACAAAATAGAAAAAAAAATTAAGGAGAGTGCAAGCCATGCAAATAACATCCGAACCACAGTAGATAGTATAGATAGTTTTAGGAAAGTAAAGCAAGAAATAAAATAACTATACACTTTCACTCATTCTAAAGAAATATCAGAGTTTCATTTGTGGCCAATAAAAGTAAATTTATTTGTCTTTAATTAGAAGTATGGTTGGAATTTTTAAAATCATATTCTTGAAATCACATGAATTAAGGTCTATTAAATCACTATTAAGTGAGAGAAAGATTAAACTATATACACCATTCTGTTTACTATTCTATACCTTCATTCCCATGTTGGAAACATTTTACTGTTTTCCAGTGAATTCAAAAATCTTGAATTGAAACAATAAACAGAATAACATATTAAAAAATATAAAAATTTCTGTATAGAGTAGCTCAAAATATCTAGCTCACAGTATGGGGCATCTGTTTTGTGTTTCTTCATGACTATCATCACTTTTCACCCCCTTTTGCTGTTTTACTTATATGGAAATATAATTTAAGTGTAACAGAATAGCAAGAGAATTTCCAAAATTTAGAGTAATTAATTAAAAGCAGGCAATTCCTGCAGCATTTAGGCTAGGAGTCAAGATGATTCCATGTTCTAATTTCAACTATGGCAGTGACTGACTTTGGACAACCTTCCTGACTTTTTCTCCTTGTTCCTTATTCAGCTCAGCTGCACAGCTGAGTAAAAAGCAAGTCACAGTGACAGCCAGCAGATGTGCCTAACCCATACTCTGGGGAAATTGAAAAGGAATAGGGAGGGAAGAGAACACACAAAACCACCTACCATCTCAAACCAGATAATTGCAGGTACCAAAAAAGTGTCTAAACAATGTGCATGGTCCGAAAGTCCTTACTAAGCATCACAAAGATTCTTCTTGTTTAAAAGGTTTTTAATCTCATGAAAAAATACTCTTGCTGACATTTTATTGTGAGGTGACAAACCACTGTTTAATATCTGGCACTTGCATTCTACCTTCTCTAAACCCTGGTTTCTGCTTATGATAATATGCAAATTTTATTTAAAACTGTAGCAGGGCAACATTAAACACTGCTAGTGATTGGCAGCCCACGTGTAGTTGATGAACTATGAGCAGTTAAAGTTTGTAACAATGTAAAACCTTGGTAAATTCCCACTGTCTCTAATAAGAATTGATTTAAACACTGCAAGTGAGAGCAGTTTCAGTGCTCCATCACTGAGCAAAGTCAGGATTGAGACATACTGGCACAGCAGTGTGGAAAGCACAGTGGTGCTGATATCCCTTTCATATCAGGCACCATTTCAGTTTTGATAACATACTCATCATCATATTGGCCTTATGAACACTGGCAGCTTGTGTGTTTGCCAATGGGTTAATGCCACCTATTTTGGGTTTTGTGCAGAATGAGATGGAAGCGCAGTCTGCTGTTCAAAACTGTGCATTTATATGATTTCTAGTAAATAAAGAAGTTAAGAGTTAGATGCCGAAAATTTGGTGTCTGAATTACACTTTTATTTATCTCAGATACTAGTTAATAAATGCCTACAACACATTGTGGTGTATTTCTCCAAGAGAAGGCAAAACTCCTAAATATGCTACACCAAGCAAGAAATTTCGTGTATGTGTGTGTGTGTTTCACTTGGTACAGATTATTTCTCAGTTTATGATGAGTCTATTTAGAAGAGAGAACAGCCATAAGGTCCCTGTGAATGAAGGGCAGTCAGCAGTCTCTCTCATAGCGTGTCCTGCAAATGTTCACTGATTTCATGCCCCTCTTAGTCTTTAGTTTAGTCCCCAGTGACAAGTCACAACCATAAGGACATCTATGCTTCAGCCTGGTCCCTAGATCAAGCCTCAATTTTTATTTTTTTTTCACTGCTGTACATGCTAGCAGTGCAATTCTGGGGTTGTGCCTGATCACAAAATGTTTGTTTACAAAGTAGTTTTTGGAGTAACCACAGGTAAGGAACACACTTGCCCTTTATCTCAACTTGCATTGCAGCACTATACATAACTGTGAGCAGTGTACTGCAGAATTATTAGTCCTGCTTAAGACAGCAGAAGACAACATACTGCTGTGAGGCATCTTGCCAGAGACTGGTGATTTAAATGCTGTGATGTCAAACCATTTTAAAGTGCACACTTTAAGTGCCATTGTTATCTAACCTTTATTTATATCTTATAACTGGCAATCACTGAGGTACAGAACAGAACTCTGCATGATACAGATACAGCTGAAAATATAACACAGCCCAAGTATTGTCATTTCTGAATGAGCTATAAACCTGATTTATTAAACGTACTCTATCAATGCTACACCAGGAATGGAGTGGTTACAGAACCTTTTACATTGTAAGAATGTATAATTATGTATCCTCCTTAAGAAGAAAGAGGATTTTTTTATGACATACTTAGTATTTTTCAATATGCTGGGCTGTGTAAAACTGATAATGAGTTGAAAATTAAGACTGTCAGCAGTACATTTTACAAAAGAGTACATAAGCCAGTCAAATCCCAAAGCTATAATGAACTTTTTGTTTGGGTTCTTCTGAGAAGGAGAAGGGCTGAGCTGAGTGATTTGGGCTTGGGGTTTTGCTCCCTAGTTTGAGAGGAGGACCAAAAAGGAGAAGCTTTTGGAGAAAGGACATTGACCACCTCATGACAGCTTTACAAAAGAACCCTAGAATTTCTATGACAGAAATAAAAAATTGTTTTGTCATTATCTTGCAATTTAAACTACTATAATAAAAATCAATACTCAATAAACAATACTCCAAAGTCCTTCATCAGCTCAAATTCCCAATGAACTCAATAGCAATTTTGCATTTGAGGACAGATTATAGCACACCCCTCTCTGAAGGAAGCCCACAAACTTTATGCAGAACTAAAATCAATCACATGTGTTGTTTTGAAGGCTTATGCCCAATTTAGATGATGTGATTATTATTATTTTTTAATCTCAGCTAGAAACCTGCAGGTTTTTCTCAAAAATTATTCTTACTCACTCTAGTACTCATCACCTTTGCATAGGTTTTTAGTTAGTATTGAGGTATGGCATGACATTTGTCTTCTTTACTGTGATAGCAGTCTCCTTAGACATAACTCCCTAATTTAACATTAGATCACTTGGGACTATGTTAATGTAAAACAGGTACAAGAACACTAATTTTGATAGGATAATTATATGAGTGAACAGTGAAAGATTTCACCCATTCATTAATTAGCAATAATAAAATGAAAATCAGTTTTACAGAGGTAACTGCTACAAGATAAATGTTCTTGGTATTAAGCACAGACATCCAACTACATTTTAAGAAAAAAGATCTTGAGTTTTGTTTTTAGATCCATCTGCAAATGCAAATTATGTTAACAATCATTTTCATGATTTTCAGGTTTTAGTTACTAAAATATTTCTAGAAAATTTTCTTTAATAATTGGCAGTATGTTCTACTGAGGTTATATTCTGTATCCCTTATTCACAGTTACTGCATATATTCTCTATGTATATTTTATTTGCATTGAGCTGGATATCTTGAGGGGGTAAGATGCTCTTCAATGACATAAATGTTAGAACATGACTACAACTGCTCAGGTAAATTAGCATTTTGTCACAGTAGCAAAAAACATTTTCAGACAGATGATAAATAGTCATGCAACTCTCATTTTACACTTTTATTTATCTCAGATAAAGAGCATTGTTCTGAGTGAGGTTCAGGGAATAGTAAGCAAAGGGAACTAAGTATCTGAGGTAAGGAAAAAGAAATCAGTCCCCTACAAAGGATGAGAATATTAGACCTGGACTTTTAAACTGTAAATTATTAATAGATACCATCAAGGAGATAAGTAGAAGCAATATGGTAACATGAACAGGAAATGTGAGCTGCTGTGAGCTGGACAGATGAGTAAACCAAATGCTTTTGATATAAATTGCATGTGAAGATTTTCTGTTTTCAAAGATATGGAAAGAATCATGCAGATTGCGGTGTAAGGGGGACAATTAAATAAGAATGTACAAAGAACACCATAAAAACAATGAAAGATTTGGGAATTCAATCAATATGGCAGTCGCTGTGAAGAGAAATACATGGAAAAAGACTTCACCAAAAGTCAGGCAAAGTAGGTGGCAAGATCTTAACTGACATACCACCCTATAATATTTGGACAGGAAAAAAGCAAAATTAAGTGAAAAATTTATCTGTGGGAACATCTGAAAGAAAAAAATGCTCACTGTTATCTACTTAATAATTCTAAATGCCCAAACTAGAAAGACCTGCAACTTACTTAAAGAAGTATTAGTGCATGTGGGATTAAATACATTATGTTCATGGAATCATCATCTTCCCTTTCATAATAACTTTTTAAATCTGGTCTTATTTAGTACTTCAGCTGCTGCCATTTATGTTTTAATCATAGTGAGAGAGAGACTCATGTAGTAACCAGCAATAAATAAGTTTGTTTAAATACACAGGAAAATTTCTTTTATATCAGTGTGCATATTTGTAGAAATGGCAAATAAAAAGTTACATTGGAAACAATGGTATAGAACAAAGAAATCATCGACAAAACAGGAAAACAAACCATGTTTGAAGAGAAGTCTAATACTTTCAAAATTAAATACTGAAATGCATAAAGGTGATTGCTGAATGATAGATACTCATGAGGTTCATATTATTTTGGTGAAAATACTATCTCCCTGTCCCTTGCAGCTCTAGCACTGTACAGCTGAGAATGATGTTCATATTTTGGTTTTTAGTCCACTATAACTCTGTTAATCTAGGAACAGTTCTACAACAAGATGTATAATGAAATAATACTGAACTGATGACTAGGTAAGCACATATGACAAAGCATATGGTTTGTCCAAAATTATTACTCCATGGAAATATTAAACCCATTGCATTCAATAACCAAAATAATTTATGATGTAAATTTCTGTTCCTCATTCAGACAGAAGTGCATATTTAAATTTTTCTTATTTAACACTTTCTTACATTTACACTGTAAAAGTACAGAGAATTCATATAATGGAAATAATTGACAAAAAAATGTCACCAACTTTCAAGTGGAGCCTGTAGAAATAAGACCTGTGGTGGTGTTTACAAACAACTTCATACATTTATTCTGAGGCAATCACCACAACAGATTTCATGGCTGCGCAGAGATCACAATTTTCACCTTGGACTTTGCCTCCACTGCTCAAAGCTGTGAGCACTTGACAGGACTGTCTTTCTGAAGTCAAAAGGAACTTGGGAACCTCGTACATTTCCAGCTTTTATTTCAATGTACTTAAGATGAGTTCTTTAGAGACTTTTCTTCTGAGTCCCTTTAGTAGGCATTTACAACATACCAAGATTTAGAAGGACTACAAATATGAAATAAAGCTGCTTATGGCATCAGTGTAAGTCAGCTTGAGAGTGTAAAAGATATTGAAACTTAGAGTCTTTGAATCTTTTTTCAATTCAGTACTTTACTTATTTACTTCTGTGCACACTTATTTTTACAACCTTGGATTAATAAATAAATGTGCATACTAGTATGTGTGAAGCTTTTTGAAGCTTATTATTAATGGGATTTGTAGACAAGCATCTCTGTTGCTTGCTGCTAAAGGACAGATTGCTTAAATTATATATCTTCCAAGGAGAGGATCCTCATATAAATCCTTCCTTTCACTCATGTGCAGATGTTAGTAGTGGAAGAGATTTTCTATAGACGCATTTCATCAATATTAATCTTTTCTGTTACAGTATAAATTATAAATAGTTCTATTTAAGTTATACAGATAGGGGATTTTTTTTGTTTTGTGGAAACCAAGATAGCCATTCTTTGACTCAAGTTTCAAACCACTTATGCTGAAGAAGACCCTTGGTTACCTATTTCCTGTAGGATGAACTAGGAGCTCCCCACTTTGTCTGCACAGAAAAGCAAAAAAGCTGGCCTGAGACAAAGGATTCATCTGCAAAAACCTGAGATTCAGGCACTCATGACGCAGCTTCTGCTGCATCTGCACTGACTGACAGGTACTATTTGTGTGGTTGATTAACCTCCTGGATGGAGAATGTGGCCAGAGACAGTTGTGGGCCCTTCCTAATGTGAAACTGATGGAAATCATACATTAACAAGGTTCTTGTAAATAGCCAGTGGAAACTGTGCTTGCAGATGCAAAATGTTCACATAAGACAATCCTCCTCAAATAAGTGAAATAGTTAAGAGATGTTTTGCACAAAGATTAATACAAA
The DNA here is from genome assembly GCF_047830755.1 of Zonotrichia albicollis. Taxonomy (NCBI): domain Eukaryota; kingdom Metazoa; phylum Chordata; class Aves; order Passeriformes; family Passerellidae; genus Zonotrichia; species Zonotrichia albicollis. Next base: position 139,700,860 of record NC_133819.1, read on the forward strand.
TAATAGAAACAATCATGCATGTGCTGAGGGGGTTGTGTGGGCCCACAGCCCAGCTGGACACAAGAACAGAGCAGATCAGCGATTTGAGGAACCCCATTCAATCCAGCTGGATGTCATTGCAAGGACTTGTGCAACAAAGACTCCCATCACCCTCTGGACTGTGACCAACCATCCTGTCACAGAAATTCAATTCCCATTACAGTATTCAAAAGATCCCAATAAATTAGCTTTTGTTTGTTTGCTGGTTGTTTTTTGGTTTTTGGTTTTGTTTTGTTTTTTTTTTGTTTGTTTGTTTTACAGGCATTCTGACCATGAGTGCAACAGCGTTCAATTCAAGTCTGTGAAAGGTACAAAAAGAACACTGATGCAATACACATACAAACAGCATAGACATGGAAATTCTTGTACACCCTTTTCTTATGCTAACACATATTTTGCTTTGCTTCCTACCTGTGCTCAAAGGAGTAACTAGCGCTAAAGTAAATAGCAAACAGTGGACAGCAGATTAAAAAAACCCTGTGAAATAAGGATCCACTATTCTTAAAGTAGAAGGTTAAACATCATCACTAGAAAAAAAAAAACTGCACTTCTCTTTTTATTCCTTTTATGAGGAAAAAGTAAAGATCATCTGAGCATCTGAATTAGCAGACTTTTTGCAGTGAACTTTATACAAATAGCTAGTGCTATCACAGGTCTTTGTGATGATTCTTTTTAGAAAGATAATGCAGATAAAAAATTCAGCAGGTGTGAAGATGAGGTAATTGTCAGTCTTCTCTATGAGCTATTTCAAACTCAAGATCAGTAAAATAACATATAGAAGTTCAGGAAAATAATATATACATTTCTGGAATAAGTTATGATTGATATTCAAGATCTAGTCACATTTCAAGGAAAAGTTGAAAAATCATGCCACAGTATTATGCAGAAATAATATCTATCAGACTATACGAAAGTGTATGATAAAATCACTACATCACATAATTACCCACTTGTAAATTCATTGCATCTATTTCTTATTCTGTTTTCCTTTGTAAAGCCATAATGGTATATAAAAATGAATGAAAAGTACTATCTGAAGCTCCATATTTTTAATTTAATATTGCACAATAGATTTTATCCAGTAATCCCAGTAAAACTAACGGATTTAAATGGATCAAATAATTTCATATCATGGAATTATCTACCAAAAGTTGTAGTTTTAGATATGCAATCCAAGACCTGTAAAACTTCTCTTTTCTTGTAGGAAATTTTTCACCTGAAGAACAATCCAAAATAAAGCTTAGACTATTTTACTCTTATGAAATGCCTGGAATTTTTTGTTCCTAATGCAGCATGTCTTACAGCTGTCAAGACTTTTTTCCTAAAATTTCTGTGTTGAATTTGAAAAGCACTTTCCATTTTGTGAGTGCTTATGTGTGCAAAAAGGACCCAAAGCTCTTGTGTTTTTATAAATTTTGTTCTTATAACAAGAAGAGAGAGTGAAAGAATGAAATTTATTGACTCAGACTGAATAACTGATTTTAAAATGAGGTGTGGGGAGTGAATGTATTCCAGTTCAATACAGTCATCATAAAATTAATGTGAACACTTAAGGGATGAAGTTTGCTTGAACATACAGAGAGGTGACAAATATAAACTTACAGTCACATTCAGAATTAAATTGATAATTTTCACCTGAAGTTTTCATCATCTATTTTGCTTTCTAAGCATCTGTCAAAGGTCCAATGTGCTAGTCAAAGGAGTTAATGGTTCCACATATACACAAGGTCATGTCTACATGACATCTTGCTATGCAACACCTTGGGGTATTTTTCTATTTCTCCATCAACATGGTATCTTTTACATTTTGCTTTTTCTATATGTCTATCTCATCACTAAATTGTTACTGGTTGGGTGTAAGCATTTGGTACAATTTGTGGATTATATAATTTCTTTGCCATATTCTGTTGTTTAGCCCAGTTATTCTCTACTTACATTTTTCAATTTGACATTTCATGTACATTAGTGTCAATGTGTTCCTTTCTTTCAGAATCTTATTTCCTAGTCTATAGGGTCTTTACTTGGACTTCTATTTTCTAAAGTATACAGGCAAATCTTCCTTTGTAATTCAGACTTGCAGACCTGGATCGTTTTGTTTGCCCCCTTTCAATCTCAACAATGTATTTCTTATATTGAAAAGAATAAAATTGGATGTGATATAAAAAAAAAATCAATTCAATTTTTAAACCATTATCTGGGGAGCAACATAAAGGGCATTATTAGCAGTGTATTTTTTCTTTGAAATCAGAATCTGTTGTGAGATGAATTTAAGTCTCCCTGGCTACAATAAAAGTAAATGGAATATAATGGGCCAAAGTGCTATGCAGTACAAGCCTTTTCAAGCTAAATTTTGTCTCACTGTCAAGTGAGATTGATATGTTATCACAGGCATTAGTACATCCAAATTTATAGTAAATGCAAAATCTAATGGGAGATAAGGTGCCAAAACAAAAGAATCTGTGCAAAACTGAAGTAATTAATTTATATATATACTGTAGTCATCACCTGGAGCCTTGTGTCATCATTAATAGTAAGTTTTAAATGTATCACAAATATCTAAGGTATTTCATAGAACAAATTAAGTTAGGAAAGTCTAATTTTTTATGATTCTTATGTGGCTTCATTTATATAGATCACTGGAGCTCCAGTTTATGTTGTGTATTACAGTAGTGAAGTAACATCCAGAAATTTAGAGAAAGATGCAATGTGAAAGAGAAGAAAAAAGGATGATGAAGGAAAAATAATGAAAGTATCCTACTACTGTTCTTGTTTAATTTTAATTTCATTTTCATATTCAATATGAATATTTAATATTAATTTTCTTATTGTTTCACTAAAATATCAGAATTTAAGCTGATGATTAATTCATCCAATGAGAATACAACACAAGACTGGATCACTGCTCTACTTGCTGAACAAATTGTTGGCTGCATTCCAATATGATGATGTAATTCATTTGTATCTTAAATTGAAATCTTCAATATGACCCACAGTTGGGTTTTCTTCATCTGAGACAACAGTACCATTAGATGGCACTCTGGGTAAAGTTGAAAAATTACTTGGTAAGGCTTTGCAACTCAAGTGTTTAATGAAAGCACAATAAAATAGAAAATAGAAATTTTTTTATCAAATTATATTCATTATACTTTTAACAGTCAATTATTATATTTATATAGAATTATTTAGATATTATATTTGAAAACAACATTTTTAGCTTTTTTTTTTTGTTTTGCTTTTAAATGAGAGGTAGTGAATTCTTCCTGTAAGATATACTAACTTGCCCTTTTTTAATCTTATTTTCAGCTTTCTTTGGGAGATGTTAAAGCCAATGGAAAGAATGTCAATATCTAATTATGCAAGACAAGTATCTCACAACATGAACATTTCACAGTATTATCACAGTGATTGAAAAAGTAAGTTACCTCTCAGATATGTGTTACTACCTCATACATATTTTATCTGAAAGTGAAAGCCTGAAATTTTTTATTAATATCAAGTTTTGCTTTCCCTTACTTTGTATGTATAAGTATTAGAGTATAATAAAAACATGCTTTTGAAGAATGCTCCAAGATGCTTTTTTTTTTCTTGACAGAAGTCTTCATGTGAAATAGGAGCAAGAAAAACTTCTGAAACTCAAAGCAGTCAATTATTTAAGGGAAAAATTCTCCAAGAACTTCTAGACTAGTCTATCTTTTAATCTGTGTCTACCTGTACAGACATCCTACATCCTGGTAGAAACAAGCTCAATAGAATATTCAAGTGATGATATACTAAATAAATATTTTAAAAGTTGTCATTTAACTCCAAAATTGCCATTATTCATACTCAAGCCACCATGAATCCAGTGAAATCCCATGCAGTTCCAAAAGTACACTGATGAACTGTGTGAACTGTGTGAAAATCTTAATAATTAAATTATTACCTGGATTGTTTCTTATGAAAAGCTGGATTGCCGCAGTTGAAAGCCTTTCACTTCAGAGGTTCAATTTTTCTTTCAAGCTGTTCTTAATAACCTGGTTTCACCCAATATTCAAAAATATTTCAAAAGCTGTAGATTTAATCTTAAGACACTTCTACCCCAATAAACCATCACACGTATTTCAAGCAAGTGCTGTGAATTTCAAACTAGACTTTTTACCATGAATACTAGCTAATATGCTTCAGTCTGCTCCATATTGTGGAGAAGAGCAAATGGTAGCTAAAGGTATAGAAATGTCCTTCAATATGCTTTTGGGGAGGAAAAAATCCTCAGTAGTCTTTAGTGCTTTAGCCATGTGAAGCTAAGTTACTAGAAAATCATATTCTGGAAGCTCTCCAAATTTTTAGGGCCAAGTTGTCAAATAATTTATGCCATGGACATTTCTGGCTGCTGAGAAGTTCATTGGGAAATTTTGAATAATTGATGATGGGAGAGGAACACAGTCTCCTTAACATAGGATGAGGAAAAATTTAGAAATATTAATATCCACTAATAGCAGGCATTTAGCATTAGTATCCACTCACTCATATATGATATGTAACAACACCATCTGGTAGTACAGGAAGACTGATTGATTTTTCAAAATTGATCCCTGCATTTTATATCTTCTTTCTATCCCAAGTTTTTGTGAACATTAATTCCCTCTCCTTCCCACCCACTAGTTCATTTCCACAAGAAGTCCCATTCTCCAGTAATGATGGTCCCACTTGGTATTCAGACACGGGTGTGAAGCTGCCTTTCTTTCTGTGTGCAGCCTTCACAAATTAAGTTCCACTCTGGTACATCTACAGGGAAATTTTCACAATTCTGACACCACTAGGGCACTGTAGGCTAGATCTAAGCTTTCAGTCATTCCCAAATGATCTAGCTGAGCTCTGATAGTGTTGTTATTCACTTTGCAAGCCTGTATTAAGAAAGTTAGGTATTACAGATTTTAAGTTAAAAAAAGGAAAAAAAATATTTCAAGAGGAAAGCCTTTAAAATTGGAGATTTTTCATTCACTGCACGGAATAATTTTCTACACTTTGGTGATAATCTAGTAAAATATAACTTCTCAGAAACTTTTTCCTTTGCCTTTTCTGTGGAACTCTTCTTTCCTTGCCCTTGACTATTCTCAGCACTGAAATGTTTGCTTAGAGGTAGTATTTCTCCAGCTATATGTTTCTTTTTCATTTTTTATTCAACCAGTCTATTAAGCTAAACATATTTAGTCAATTCAGTAGATAGTTCAGTAACTGGATCCATAAAGACAATTGACTTCAATTTCTATATGAATTTTCAGAGTTCCTTTTACAATAGAAACGCTGGTCTCCAAATACATAGTTATTTTCTTGATGCTTCAAGATTCCATCAATTCATTAATGAACTAATAAAACTATTACCAGTGTAAATCCCTCTATGCTATTTGGATGCAAATGTCAACCTTGTGGAATACCAGTATTTTTGGAAGATAAAATAAAAAACAGCAGCACAACAGATTTTTCTTTTTTGGTTAGTTGGTTCATTTCCAAGCCCTCTTTTTGTAGCAGGAGAAATGTGCAAACAAAATGGTGTAGAGAAAATGGAGCAGAGAGTTTTTTATCTGTGCATTAGGACACAAAATATTATGCTATGCCTAGTTTGAGATAGAAGACATGCAGTTATTTTCCACTGCACTTCACCTAGAGGGATAATCACTCTGTCACTCTGCAGACAAAGAGGAAAGGCCCACCACATCAGCAGAGAGGCTGCAGCTAAGGCAGCCTCACCTGCTCCCTGTATAGCAACCATGGTAACTGAGTAAAGCAAGGGGTTAGCAGCAGGTAACTCTTCTGAGAAGGAGGGAGGCATCCAGCTGCTGGCCTGCTGCCCTCATCTCCAGAGCTGAGCTTCTCACCAGGGCCTGCTCCTGGCAGGGCTATTCCAGGACCTGTACAGACTACAGACCATGGCTGTTTCCTGTTGGTCCAGTGACGCAGTGTCTGGTTTGAGAGGAAGTGAGTTTTTAGGATGTTGTGGTCAAACCAATGGGTGCTCAGATTTGAATATTGGCACCTGGGGACATGAATACTCCTCTGAGAACACAGGGGTTAAAAGCAGAGAACTGCCAGGGGGAAGCTCTCTTGGGTTCCGGCAAGGAAACAGGTCACGCTTCCCCTGGCCCTAGCTGCCGGCTGGGCCGGGGAGGGGAAGCCATGCGGCCGGGTGAGGTAGGCCTGGCGCAGAGAATGGAAGGGTGGAGGAGCGCTGAGAGGCATCGGGCAGCCACCCCCTCTCCTCAGGGGAGAGAGAGGGAGAGCCAGCCTGTGCCTGTGCCACCTTGAAATTCTATAGCAGGCCGGCGGAGAAGGAGGTGGTGGGGGGGGAGAGGGTGGTGAGCAGGTGCCCGTCAGGGCAGTGTGGGAGTCCTTTTTTAACCCTTTTCTTGCATGATGGCAACCTTACAAATGCTGATCCTCCTGGAGCTGAATGAGGAGAGAGATAGAGATGAGATAAGAGGAAATGGTCCATGAGAGAAGTGGAGAAGAATCTTAGGTGGGAGGAGATGATGGAGTGTCCTTTGCCTGGACTTTTCTTGCATAGCCATGGACAGAACCATTTTTCCTGTGACACAAAGACTGCATTTAGGGGGAGACAATGGCTTGGAGCCAAGAGAGTGCAGTGATGTTACATGAAAGAGTGCATGAACAGAGACAACAGGTGAGGAGGGTGGTTGGTGCCCTCAGTCTTCAGAGGAGAAGATCTCTGTTCTTGAGACCCCTCGGCCCCAGGGGGTGAAATCTGGGGGGGCAGTGAGAAAGTGAGAGACTGTGCTCTTTTTTGGAACTGGACAAAGCACCCTTAAAAGCAAAACCCTAGAAGCAGCTCTGGTCCACGCTCAGTGGTGAGAGCACTGGGCATGGAAGGAAGATGCCACGATGGCAATGATCTCCAGGCTGTGCTACGTGTGACAGGAAACACAAGAGGTCTCAGCTGCGTTCCCAGGGGAAGCCTATGGCACAAGAGGGACTCCTCACCCCTTGATGAACTGAGAATTGGTTATCTAAAGGGTGGTGATGGACTGAGAGTTGATGATCTGAGGGGTGGATGCATTGGAAATTTGGTGGGGGGGAGGAGGAAATGATTTTGGAAGATTTTCATTCTTTCTGTGTGTTTCTTTTTGCATGTAGTTGTAAGTTAATAAAATTTTCTCTTCTTTATTCCTAAGTTGGAGCCTGCTGTGCTCTATTTCTGGTCACATCTCACAGCAGACACCAGGGAGAATGTATTTTCATGGGGGCACTGTCATTGTGCCAGCGTCAAACCATGACACACAGAAGCAACACGAGCAGGATCAAGGATTACAGAGTCCTGTGAGCAGTGATACAGGAGTCAGAAGCACAGGTAGTGCTCCTAGTCTAAGGGAAGGAGGTTGAAAGGGACAGTAGTATTTGGAGAGTAAACAATGGTCACGGGACAGTAGTAGAGAGTAAACAATGGTCATGGGACAGTAGTAGAGAGTAAACAATGGTCACGGGACTGATGGTACAGCCAGGAGTGAAGGACTTACACCATGGGGCTTGCTTTGAGAAACCTGTTCTGCTGAGGGCAGATGCAGCCCAGCTGTCAGCGGAGGGGAAAATCATCTTTGGTCACAGACTTGACAAGCTGGTTAAGAAGGCCTTAAGCAATAATTAGTGGATAAAAGGAACTTCAATCCATCGCACTCCTGTCAGTTTTATGCCAGCCTCAGAATGAGATGCCCAAAGCCTAGAGTAGGGTTACAGATCAGCAGGAGAGCATACAGAGAAACACAAAGGAATTCCAGCCACTCCAGACAATAAGGCAGCTTCTGTGGGGGCACAACTTAAATGTCTCTATGCAAATACACACAGCATGAAGAATAAACAGGAGGAGCTAGTGACATGCACACACCTCCAGGGCTGTCATCTTATTAGAATCATGGAGGTGTGGTGGTATGACTCCTGCGAATGGAGTGTCTGAATGGAAGGATACAGGCTCTTTAGGAAGGACAACTAGGAAGGGGTGTTGCTCAGCATTATGGAGACCATGGCAGGAAGGTTGGCGTGAGATGATTTTTAATGTCTCTTCCAACCCAAATTATTGTATGATAACAGAAAGCTAGAACTATGAGCTAAATGTCTGCTAAAGATTCTAGAAGAAAGTGATCAGTAGGAAGCTACACCACACATTTACATGCAAATATAACAGAAAGTGACATTGACTTTCACAGGATGTTCTGGCTATGTAGTTATCATTAAGTTATCAAAAACTTCTATGAAATTAACTATGAAATTCTCCTAAAGTCTATTATCTGGTGCCTACCTATTTAATCTATCTCATACAGCTGCAGATCCCTCTGTCAACCAAATAATACTGTGGTGTCTTTATGTTCATATCTATCCTTGTCCTTTCACTCACAGTAGACCAACAAGGCTATGCAGGAAGGCCTAGAAGACATGTAACAAAAAGTCTTCCAGTACCCTCAGATGTCTGCATCATCTCCAGCGACCCACTGAGCAGAGCAACAACCTATAAGGAATGCTTTTCTACAAAATCCACAAAGCTCTACACTCATATTCACACAAAGTCCAATGAGAAGCTTTTATTGCTTTGTATAATTACCCTGGATTAAGCAGAGTTTCAAATGGCCAGGGGGAACCAGATGGCATCTTCTCTTTGTGTTCAGAATAGAATTTGTCTACAGTTTTCAATGTAAAACAATGTAGTTTGTAGTATATACATTTCTAACTCCTGAGTGGTGCTTAACAAAATAAAATTCTGGGTTTTTTCCTCTATTAATTTTTTTCCCCAGGCTGATAGAGATGTTAAAGGAAGTAATCAATTTGCTAAATAATACCCTCTGGTATCTTTAAAAAAGGGACAACATTTCATTGTGTCTAATCATATGGAGTGAATGACAGACTGACAAATTCTCTGGGGTTGTCACAAATCTTTACACCTACACTGCACAGGAATTCAAACACTGTACCTTTTTTACAGTGAATTGCTAAAGTAAATATATTTCATTTTCTTTCTCATAATCTTCAATGAAACTATAAGTCAATTGTCAAGTTTTGATGGACATTTACTGTTTAACAATTATTTCTTAGGTAGGTGGCAAAATCATCATCATCATATTATTATTATTACTATTACTATTACTATTATTATTACTATTACATGGCCATTGGTAATTTATTTTAGTATTTCTATAGTACCTACGACTAGACTTCCTCAAAAGCAAGAACTTTATTTCATACAAAATGTTGTTTTGAAATTAATTTCCATTTTTCATCAAGAAGAAAAAAAAAAGCCCATATGAAGACAACAGCTACAAAATCACCATAAATTAAAAACAACCAAACAAAAAATCCTCTACAGAAGAAAAAAACACAACTAAAGCCTGAGAGAAATACCAAAACAGTCTCAAATGACAAAATTACTAAGGAATTATTACATAACCAAACAAGCAGCTGGACTACTACTAGTGTTACTTACTGTGTGAGACAGCTTCCCATCTAATTCCTGCAATGCATGTTGTCCCTTTCTTTTTTCTACATTGACAAAAACAGAGAAAAAGTTGTGGAGATGGTAATACTGACATAAGTTTATAACTGGAAAATATACAGATGCTGCTTTCTACTGCTGCTACCTCTTCTCAAAATAGTTTCAATATGTTGATTATCCAACCAGCTTGGAGGAATATTGATGATGTTTGGTTAGTCAAAGACTTATGTAAGCCCTGGTTGAATGACCAGCAGGAATACCTGGGTGGATGGACTGGCTTAGAGGTCTGAGCTGCATCCAAGCTGCCAAACAGCTGAAAACTCTTTGCCCATAAATAACCAACAAGCTGTATCCATGCATACTCTGTTATGTAACACAGAGACTGTTCCTCTATCTAATGTGTGAAATGATGGAAAGAAATGTCAAAGGACTGGGCATAAGGAAGAGAGGGAGAAGAAAACAAAAACCTTAGGATATGTCTATATTAGAATTTAGTTTGGCCCTTGAGTAAGAGATCTATACAACAAAACAGATAATGTTGAAGAACCAATATTCAACATATGCTTTTCAGAGCTGTTGTCTGGTCCCAAAACATGAATGTTCATTAATGCCAAGAATGCATTAGTGTTCTCCTGGGATGCATTTTCTTGTTTACTTTCCTCTAGAGGAATCTAATTTGTGAGTTCCAAGCCTGCACCGTGATGTAATCTGAAATCAAATGGCTAAAAACAATAAGTAGACTTATTTTTCACTCTTAATCTAAACAAATTATAGACACACCCCTAGGCACTCGGAATTACTTCGTCATTTCTCTGGGTTTTGTCCAGTGTTTGTAGGCTGTATGTAAACAGTGATTGTCCACGAGTATTTAGGCTATTAGTGGTGAAAATTATTTTCATTCTAGGTAAATCCATTAGGAATTAACTTAGTAATTGATTTTTCATCTTATGACTAAGAACACTGTAAGTGATAACACCAGTTATTGATTCAAAGATGTGAAAGAGTGACTGAAATGTTCCTTGAGCATCATCACCATTTGTTTCCTCGTGATACATGGAGAAATGTGAAGGATGTGTCCATGTCCTCTAAACTTGCTCCATTTTTAAAGTGTGGCCATTTCCACCTTGATAAAGTAACTTTTGCTGACTAGGTCTAAAATTCACAAAATGTGGTCAGTTTGCTGATGTTGTCTGAAATGATCTGAAGAGCGCTCAACCCCAAATTTCTTGAAATATTATAACGCTTCAGAACTAAGGAAGTGACTGTGGTGAGAATTGGCAACCAAGCTTATTTTATAGTTGGAGAAGCATAATTTTATCTTATCAACAGAAAACAAATTTATGTCAACATAAAATAAACTTGAAACTTTCACTGAATTGCCCCTGACATGAGTGTTAGAGGCCAGTGCTGTGGGACTGTAACTCCTTGCAATATTTTGCAAGAGTGATAGAAAGGTCCAAGAGAATCTTCAAGTTCTCAAGCACAGGATTCACTATCAACCTCAGAGACTTAGAAGATGAACAGTGAATGCTTCTCAATTGTCATGAAAAAATTTTTTCACTTAACAACATGAGAGTATGCAGCTTCAGAAATTTTAACCAAACAGTATTGAAAGCTGTTTAAAGCTGGTTAACAAAGAGATTTTAAAATAAGCATTGTGATATTTTTCAATGTTAAAAAAATATTTTTGGTCTAATAAGATGAATATCACCACTAATAGAGAATATACTCCCATGAGCATTTTACTGTACAATAAAAAGGGACCATTATTCACATGTTAATAGAGCAGGAATATGCATGAAGTAGTGATTCTTTATAAACAAAATGAGAAGATAGAAACAGATCATATTTAACTGTATTCTTGCTCTGTTAGTTACATTATGCCTTTTGGAATTAAAAGGTTGAGTTGTACAAAATTAACAAAGTCACCAAAGCAACACCTAAGATTTGAGCCTTAACAAATGGCAATATATCAAGAGTTTGAATTAGCTTCATGCTGGAAAAGGATCTTTTCCCAACAAAAAAGTCATTAAAGGAGAACATAAGTTGACCAAATTGCAGTATGATGTTTTCTAAATTTATTAATTTTTGCTATTAAAATGATCTTGGATGTTTAATTGAGAAATATGTTTCCAAAATATAATGCCAAAACATTCTGATTAATCTATCCCATCCAATGCTTAGAGAACTCTTCTCCTTGCAAAGATAGTGAAATAGCCAAATGAGGAATTTTTCTCAGGAACTTTCTCAGGAAAGTGTAGAATGGGATGGAAATAATCTAAAAGAATGTGGAAAAAGAGTCAAGGAGAGTGTTGGATTTCTAGACTGAAAACATTTATACTCTCTATTCAATATTTCAGTTTAAGAAATACAGTTCTCTACTCAAGACACATATAAGCAAAATGTGTCACAGACAATAGCTTACAGCTATTTGCAGTGCGGAATACTGTATTCAAAAAAGAAAGATAACTCTTTTAATGTAACCACAGTTATCTGCTCTTCTACCACATCAGAATGGAAGCTGGATTTTTGCCAAGAGAAACACATAAAGCTAATAACATTTTTAGGAGTGAATTGGGCAGAATAAAGAATACAAAGAATCAGTAGGAAAAAAGGAAAACCAAGGATACTATGCTGAGATTGCAGATGGATTTTACATTAAGATCTTTGATAGCCCTACCTCATATTTCCCCTTCTCCAAATTTTTACAGGCATATATAAGCTCCAAAATTTCCCTTTAAGTTTCAGTCTCCAGCACCAGCTCTACACATTCATTAAGGATGTTAACTTAACAAGATTATTTTAAGAAAAATTATGCATGTTAAGTTAATATACCTGAAATAACTGTTAATAAATTAACTTGGTGTAAGAATTACTCTGGATATATCAGTGCAACAAGTGTAAATTGAGACAAGTAGCATAACAAAATAGAAATCTTTTCTTAAAATTCTAGGTTGATTGATTGATTTTTCTTTAACCCTAGGATCTCTATATTACACTGCAGATTCCAAATGAGTATAACACTGAGGTCCTGGATCCAGAGGCACAAACCTTCTTTTCCTGCAAAGATGTCCAAGATCACTCACAGACAAGTTCTAACTATTGGTACATATCTGGTAGTATCTGGTAGTGCACGCTTTCAGTACTGGTTTTACAAAATTAGCAATCTGCACACATATTGTAGACAAGACATATGTCTTCAGTTTCAGTTTTTAAAGGAAGTTAAAATTTCAGTGAAATAATAAGAAGTAATAATTTCTAGGTAGTCACACAGAGATAAGTGGTGCTAAAACTCACTTGAATAGTTTCATTTTCCCTAATAGTTTTCATGAACAGTACAATACTCACATACACAGTTATGACAGCTTCCCTCTTCACACATGGTGCTATAAATCAATATTCAGAGAAACTGAATAAACATTAAAAAATATTAAAAAATTGTTTTGACTTTTGTGTATTAGACGATAGTTGGGAAATAAAAGACACAGATGATGGAGATACACCAGATTCTGCACCTGCAATGAAGCAACCCTGGCTGTGTATATAGCCTGGGGAATAAAAGGCTGGAGGGCAGTGCCATGGAAAGGGACCTGGGTGTCCTCTTCAATGGCACATTGAACATGAGTCAGCAGTGCCCTGGCAGCCAGGAGGGGCAACCTTTTCCTGGGGGGCATCAGGAGCAGCATCACCAGCTGGGCAAGGCAGGGGATTGTCCTGCTCTCTCTGCTCTGGGGCAGCCTCACCTCAAGTGCTGGGGGCGGTTTTGGGTGGCACAATATAGAAGACATTAAGCAATTAGAGAGTGTCCAAAGGAAGGCAGCAAGGAGGGTGATGGAGGGAAGCCCTGTGAGGAACAGCTTATGTCACTTGGTCTGTTCAGCCTGGAGAGGAGGAGACTGAGGGAAGACCTCATTGCAGTCTTTGCCATCCTCACAAAGAGGGCAGGTACAGATCTCTTCACTCTTGTGACCAGTGATAGGACTTGAGGAAATGGCATGATGCTGAATCTGGGAAGGTTTATGTTGGATATCAGGAAAATGTTTTTAACCCAGAAGGTGGCTGGGCACTGGAAAAAGCTCCCCAGGGAAGTGGTGACAGCAACAAGAATGTCCAAGTTCAAGACATGTTGGACAATAGTCTCTGGTACCTGATGTGATTCCTGGGGCAACTCCTGCGCAAGGCCAAGAGTTGGACTTGATGATTCTGAAGCGTCCCTTCCAACTCAACATATTCTATCATTCTATGGTTCTGCATGGATTATTTCCTAAGCTCTTATTTTTAGATTTAACCAACCAGAGGTTATGAGTCAGCTATTTCAGATAATTTCAGAACTCCTGATACATTCATCAAGGAAAACTTGTATGTACAGTAAAACCTTCATTACCAGAAACCTGTATTATCTCATTTATATTTGTTAGGTAGCAAAATCTAAGATTGATATAAGATGTCTTCTATCTGATAGATAACTAAATAAAGTTTAATTAAAATTACTTTTATCAATAAGTTTATTGTTTATATTGTTAATTATTCCAATAGTAATATTCAACAAAGATTTTCATTTAGGATACAATGCCTATATTACTAATACTATGAGAAATCTCTATATTAAAAAATTATTTACTTTTACCCAGGCTATTGTATAATGTATTTTTTTTTTAATTTAAGTTTTAAATTTCTAATTGTATGCTAATTTTAATTAGCATAAAAATTAATTTGGTAGGAATACATGAGGATTTTTCCATGTCATTTTTGTTCAGCATACATAGATTTAGTGTGAACAAAATTACCTTGAACTTGAGTGGGAGTCGAGAAAGCAGAAATTTTGTTTTCGAAGGCTTATTTCTTTGTTGTTTATATTTTGTTATTTAATGACAGTAGTCTCTGCAAAGGTTGCTGTCATGAGCAAAGTGAATTTGATTCAGCTGCTGCTAATCTTGTACAAACACAAACCTGCTAATTGAAAAGCTAATTATGATGATGGAGTGATGAGAAGCACATTGGGCAGGATGACATAAAACCCATGAAACATCTATTATAAACCAGCTGGTCTCTTTTGAAGCTGGAAGTATTATAGATTGCCTTCTTGTGTTAAAGCAGGGATATTAATATTATTCCTTGCACAGCTAGCCATTTTTAAAATCTAGAACTCTCAATAACCACAGACTTCAAGCAGCCAGAGTAGTCCATAATAATAATATGTACATCAGTTCTATCAGTGTTGACTTTAATGGAAACGTTTAATAAACAGGAAAATGGGAGGCATATGAAGTGCTGATAAATATGAAAAATGAGAAGTCATCAAGCACGAACTCTATTTTTGCTTCAGTCATTGAATTTTTGGCAAGATGCTGATTTGTATTTGAACATTATTGAAGACGAAGGTCAGATCGACAAGGATTTGAATCTGTTTCTATTCAGACATTTGAGAAAGTTTTTTCTAGCTTACAGTGGAAGTTTGTGTCAAAAAAAACCTTAGATGCAAATTTTCTTATTTGGTGTGCTAATTCTTGGACCATTCGTTTCCCCACAACATGCCGCCAAATTGTCTAATGCCGTAAATCAGAGAGTAGAAATGGAGATCACTTTTTTTCTTTAAATATTTTGCAGACAATAAAAGAGGCTTGATAACTGAGATGTTAAAAATAAACTACTGTAAATATGTATTTCATTATAGTTCAATTGATAAAAAATCTTTTACCTCAAATAATAGGGTTTTAAAAAATAAAGAGTTTAAAAAAATAAAGCTGCAAGAAGTATCCATGTCAGAGATTAACTTTTAGACAAAATATGAACTGGAGATTAATACTTCTTGTCCAAGCTCTGTTGAAATTTCTCCTGAAATTTCTTTGTATTGTCTCATCAGGGGAAAAAATCTTTTTAAATCTTTTAATGACATCAAATAAGTCTTCCTTTTTGAAGGGTCAGTAAGGTTACTTACACGTACTCTGCCACAAGAAGAAACATATTACTATTGTGGGTATTCTTATAAAGACACAAATATTCCTAATTTTCAATATATTCTAAACATTTTTTTAATTGCCTTATGATTTTGACATGAAAATATTTGCCAAAAATTATTGTAATGCCATACAGAAAAATTGTGACTAGTGAACATCTGGACAGAAATTATAAAATGCAATTAAAACAACTGGGGAAAGATTTTAGACTGAATACCAAAGCAAATCTCGTTTTCCTATGCAGACACAGATCCCACTTAATTCAGCATAACCTGGTTGTGATTAAGTAGCAATTAGTAGGAACAAACTTAATGGAAATAAGAAATATGTAATAGAAAGCCTAAGCAAAACCAGAATCAAACCTGAAATTCAGTGTTTTCTTTAGCTTTATACAATTTTCTAATGCTTTATTTGTAATAATATCTATTGGTTTATCAGACCTGTGAATTATGGATTCAGAGAACATATATTTGAGTTCATTCCTAATCTCTTAAATTCCTTCCTTCACCTCTGATTTTGCATTTAAGTGCAAAATCTGTATCTCCAAATCACTGTGTGAACAATCTTGTACAATACTATCCATTAACTATATTTTATAAAAATTTGTGTGAATATGCTCTCACTTTTACCCACAGATTTTTGTGAGAAGGAACTCAAACTCAGATTTATAGCTTGAATTCTTCCAATATTCTTGATGTAGCTTTCACTCATTATCCTGGTTTGGAGGAGTTAGCTCAGATCATGTAGGTCAGAATCACTGAGAATTGTCTCCCTCACCCAGCTTCCATAAAGATGGAAGGTTTCCAAGCGTGAAGGAAAACTCCAGGGCTGACGGATAATTTCCTATATCTATTTTGTGCACATACAGAAAATATTTTTAAGAGAATAGAGGTAAAACTGATTAGACCTACAAGATAACTTCAGGAGCTGAAACCAATTCCCAAGGAAATAAAAAAGTTGATGGACAGATTTTGCTGGGAATAGTTCACTTAGTACTTTTCAAAGAATCAATCTCCTTAATTTATGTACCGAAATTTTTTAACAATTTTAATTTACATGTATCATATTATGTTTCTCTGACTTCTCTTCTTGTGAATGTTTGACAGAGGTACAGAGTTAAGAAAATACATTGTGAATGTACATTTGTAAATGAAATCAAATATTCACTTACTGATAAGAGACTATGACTATTCCAGTTTTTAAGAAGGATTCTTTTTAACATGTCAAATTTCATGAAATCACATGGGGAATACTGATATATTTAAAGTTAGACCTCTTGATCAGACTTTTTCCAAGTATATCTGTTGCTCTGTCCTTGATGCAGGAACAAGAGTGCCAGAGTCTAATGAAATTTGATTGAACGTTGATTAGGATAATTGCACAGGGCTTTGAAATGCTAGCCTTGATAGAACTACTGGATCTATTATCTTCAGCAGTGTCTAGACTAGTAAATATTTGTTCAAAGTAACTCCAAATCAAAAAACAGAAAAGCAAAACTGTAGTCTCATCCTCTGGGAAAAAAAAAAAAAATTAATGAAGCAGTCTCTAAAGCAAATTACTTTGAAAACATTCATTTAGTAAAAGACAGATCTGCTAAACTCCATTCAGTGACACCATAAGTCAAGAAGTTGGTGAGAAAATGGAATTTATACCTCATATTTAAAAATATTCCACTATTTCTACAGAAATCACTGAATTATTAGTGCTATGCTAATAAAGTCAGTTGGGTCACCTGACCAGTCTCCTTGCTATGTAATAAAACTTTTAATAAACAAGTGAATTTCATCACAGGTTTGTGGTATCCAAGCAGGTAATAAGGACCATGTTGCACAGGCAAAAATGCATGCCAAACAGCAAGATTATCTTTAGGCAGAAAATAAGGAAAAGATATTTCCAACCAGTGGCAATTTGAAATAACCTTTCAAAATAAAAGGACTGAAAAAAAGCCTGACTACTTTTAATATACAGATTTCCCAATATTCATAAAGAAATACTGGATTATCCAAAGTCCTCTTGTTCTACAGTTTTTACAGTTTTGTTCAATATATTCTTAAAAATCATAAAAGTCAACATATTCCCAGCAGCTAATGAATAGAATTTAACTGTACTCTGTTGGAGGCTGTTACAAAATAGAAGAAAATTATTCTTTAATAGTGGCACCTCTACAAAAAGACATTTTTCCTGAAATTGCAAAGACATAAAATACAGGATGTGACCCACAGTACTATATTACTATATTCAGAAGGATTGTCACTTTTCCGGTGCCTTTGTACAAAATATTCAGATTTTTACAATTATCTGAATCCCCCCTCCCTCCTGCCTTAAATTAGTATTTAAATGCGGTGTTTAGACAAGTGCTAATAACTAACACAAACACAATACAATGATGTAACTTCCCAGTTAAAGCTGGGTGGTTGATGCCACAAGAAATTTCCTTTGGAGGTTTTCCTTTATGGAATGATTATTTATTTCATGTATGTAACATTCTTCAACCCTGCTTAAGCTTCATTGCAGGGACTGGAGAATTCCTGCAATGTTTTACTTTAGCAAAGGAGGTCTTTCTGTCTTCTTCAACTCTAAAGTAAGTCAATAATTGAGTAAGGCAGCACTTACACTGGAGGTTTCAAGTTGCCCTGCCACTTTTTCAGTTGCATTTGCTGTAAGCAATTACAGTCATCACAGATTACAATTTTCACTTTGCTTTTCACAGGTAGGTACAATATTGGTGTTTTGAGAAGGTGGTTTCTGAATATTGAATGAGAAATATTCCCAAAACAGTTTTTCTTTCAACAAGCCAGAAGTAAGCTGAAAGAAATACATATCACTGTCAATACCCAAGGCTTTGTTTTTACAACTTGATAGGAGTATACAATCCTTACAACAATTTCTCCAATGAATGAAGAACAGAAAGCAACATATAATACAGCTTATGATATGGGTTTTCTACCCTGAGTGCATGTGTTTCTGTTTCTGTGGAAATGACAATAGTATTAATGACAAAACAAAGAAAAACTGAAAATTCAATTACAACTAAGATTATGAAATATATCTTACTTTTTTGTCTCAATTCTATTTTTCAGAACAAGTACTTTGTAGCTGTCATTATCTTTGCACATTCCTATGTGATCTTCCTATATAATTTTATAATCTTTAAAAAGATATAGTAACATCATTTCAAGTTGGTATATTTGGTATCAGTGACTAAATTTGGGAAAAAAACACAAAACCCAAAAAGTTTTTTTACAGATTAAATGGCAATTGCAGTGTGTAAGGAATGAGAGATAATCAGTATTCCAGGCAAAGGCTTATTATGCAATTAGTCCAAAGTAGAAATGGTCACTGTTTAACAAGAAAAATTTCCAGATGTATTTGTTTTGAGAAATTTGAGCAAGAATCAGGTAAAATTATGCACATGTTCCACTTCCCTTATGCTGAAGTTCAATTATTTTATTTTTGTAGCCTTTAAAACCCCCTGACACTTTTTACCTCCCGGGAAAAAAGCCCCACACAATTGCAAGTTCAATTGAACTTATGGAATAGCTCTCTGCTGATCTCAAGGTGCCATCAGGAGTAAAGTTTAGAGGAAACAGTCTTTTTGGAACATGTATACTATATTTTTGAATCTGCCTTGCACTTCCTATGCAACCTGGAAAAGGCTTTGTGAATTAGCAAGGGATTTTCTGAAGAATTCAACCTGTGTTGTAGAATAAAACTAGAATCTGGATGGCACAAGAGCAAAGGAACCTTTACAGATGGTCCTGTGAGAATTATTTATTTTTTAAAATTTTGTTTAAAATATTACAGAATTTTAGAATCTTTTTTTTTTTTTTAACCTCCTGGCAATGATTTCTCTGTAGATTTTTCTCTCTGACACTTTCTCTTTTGGTATAATAAAAGACTTGCAGTCCATCAATCTTTGTACACTAGAGCAAATGCATATATGCTATAATTCTCTTGGTTTCCTTAACAACGGTAAGAAGTCTGTGTGAGAAGGGGATTTCTAGTCAATTGCCGCAACATGATGTTTCACTGCAAGAAAGTGTGGAAAAGGTGATTTACCAAGTTTAAAATTTTTTTGTCTGCATTTTCTTTTCTGTGATGATGTCAACGCTCATGATGATTCAGTTTGCAAAGTGCACTTGAGAAAAATTCAGTTCCAGTTAAATTTATCTATATCAACTAGACAATACCATCTCAACCCACGGCGACAAATGAGAGAATTCTGTTGCTGCTTTCTTTTGTCACTGCCAAAAGCTGCCAAGGTGAGGTCCCACACCCTGTTTGAGATTCATTAGCCATGTCACCTTTGCAACTAATTATCTTTTGTTTTGACCTTGAGTTCACACTTCTAAAATCTTAAACATGCATCTAGGCCAACTTGAACACAACTTTTCACTGAAAATGCAGAGTGAGCAGTTACTGCCTGTTTATGTTAACATGTTTTTGCCCTCAGACCTGCAACAAGTGGCCATCCTGTTTCCCTTCTTTTCTTTCTTATCCTTCTGAGTGGTTAATATCCACTCTGACAAATGCTCATCAATTGATGGACACAAGAATGTGAGAAGGATGGGTGGATTTTAATTTACCACTGTGTTTGCAGTAGACTTAAATATAGCTCTTTTTTCAAATTCAAATTCACTTTATATTTATATAGATATAAAATATATATATGTAATATATATATTAATCAGCTTTCCACTATTAACTTCTAGTTGTGTACCATCAAGCATATGTCATTTGTCCTACCAAAATTTCTAATTATTATTGAAAGTCCATGAATCACTCGTTACTGACTGTGACTCACATTACTTGCAAGTACTTGTCCAGTTTAAACTATACTTATTTCTTTTTATTAAATCTCTGCAAAAATAATAAGAAGGAATGTCTCAACAGAAATATTTCTGATTAACAAAAGCTAGCTACAGGACAGACAAATACTAGAGGTTAATTGGATTTTTATTGTTTGAATTGATTGAAAAGGTCTCCTAGGGTTTTTTTCAGATTCGGTCTCGGTGGTAGGAGCGTGTTTATTGCACAGGAAGGTTGTGTGTTTTCTTGTGAATTCATTTTATACTCAATAGTAGAACAGGGCTAGACTTGCTAAGATTGACATGTGACGTCTTTGTTAAAAGATATTTTAAAATAGATGGTGTAATGAAAGTCTAATATCATAAACAAATCTACAGAGAAGAACAAATTCACAGTACAAATGATGAATGCAAATAAAATTAGCAGAGACAAAAATGCAGCAAAGAAAATCCACTTACAAAAAAGTGTATTTATGTTTATCATATGTCTCAATGAATATAAGAATTTCCTATCTCAGGCTTCATTCCTTTAGCAGAAAATTTGACTTTTCTATTGTTAGTCCTGAAAAAAAAACAAAACCAAAAACTACTAATCACCTATAGAGAAAGTAGTTTAATTTCTAGAATTTCAGTGAGAGAAACATAAGCAGCTTAAATCTGTCTCAGACACCAAGTCAATAAAAGTCCAAATGAAATGTGATGCTATCATGGATAGCTATTGGGTTGATTTATAAAATATACAACATTAACAATTGTCACATTATCCAAATAAATATTTTAGGAGCAATCACTTTGCAGTATAAAAATTATCAGGTTCTAAATAATCCTTGAAATACCAGTTAGTGTCTTTAAAATTTGCATATAAAGATAATGCATTATGCAAAATGTAAAAGGATAAAATTTTCCATTGGGCTCAACCCACAAGTCTGTAAGTAAATGTAATACATTAAAACTAAAATTCAAGGACTGTATAATGACATAAATAAAATCCTAGGAAGGTTGAAAATTTTCAAATGTGCAGCATTTTCAGCTGTTACTGGCATTTTCAAAGGTGAATGATTATATTAGTTGAATTTGCAATGGGGAGTACCATTGGATCAGACATTACTAATTAGGAAGGAGTAAAGATGAATCAGCCTGAAAACAAGCTTTGAGATCAGATGATAATTACTATACAGCTGTGATTATTATGATAAAAGATGACAGATTCTGCTCTCTCATGCTATGCAAATCTAGAATCATTGCATTTTTGGTAATGCAGACCTTTATTTTCTCACCAGAATGGCAGAAAGGAGGAAACTGTCAGAGAAAAAAAATAACTGAAAGAAGGAAGTAAATATGCCTCAAAGTGGGAACAGACAATACTAGAAAATACAGTGAAAGAGTAACTGAGTAAAGAAACAGAAAAAATGATTATTGAGATGAGATTCAATATCCAGAAAATAAAATAGACTATAGGGACTGAAAAATTGAAAAGGCACAGTTTAATAATCAGGTGTTTTAAAATACTCACCAGAACAAAATGATATAAGGTGGAAACACTTAAAATCTTTCAAATATTAAATAAAAATAATACAGATAATACATAATGAAAATTATAGAAACTATTATACTGCTCAAATGTTGCTTCTAATGATGATGAAATGCCTCAGAACATTTCCTAAAAAGTTCTGATCATTTCTTCTCAAAGGGATGTTGCAGAAATAGGGAATCCACACAAAGTAACAGTGTGAAATACACTCGTAACTCAAAATATTCAAAAACACTGGAGAAAACAGGCTTTGTTCTTAACCTTAAGAAGGCAGCTAAGGTGAGATATTACTGCAGAGAGCTATCTAACTGACTGTACATTACAGAGTCTTGGAATGGTTTGGGTGGTGTGGGCAGGTGCAACTTCCTTAGACTTTGCTGCTCAATACCTCATCCAGACTTACTTTGAACACTTCCAGTGATTAAGGGGCATCCATAACTTCTCTGGGCGACCTGTTCTAGTGTCTCATCAGTCTTATAATAAAAGAGTTTTTTCCTTATATCCAACTAAAAGCCTGTTTTAGTTTAAATGCATTGCTCCTTGTCCTGTCACTACAGGCCCTGGTAGATGTCTTGCTCCATATTTCTCTAAGTCCCTTTCAACTACTGAAAGGCCACATTGAAGTCTCCCTGGCTCCTCCTCCTCTCCAGTCTGAACAATCTCAACTTTCTGAGCCTTCTCTCATAGAATAGGTGTTCCTCTAATCATTTTCATGGCTTGTTGTAGTGTGTTGTTAAGTTTCTTGTGTTATTCCCCCAATTTATGTATTGTTCTCCCCTATTATGTGTAAAATGGTTTTGTTCCCCCACTATTTCCCGCCACTGCTACCCTGTCAGCTAAGTTGCTCTATTCATAGTTGCCGAAATGTAATTGCTCCTCCCCTGGTTTCCCTTATAAGTGAAAGTTGTCTCCTCCCTGGGCCCAGTCAATCACCCCCTTCTCCTCCCAGGTTTCGAGAACCTTCTCCTCTCTGGAGATAGTGGTTGGCTGGGGTCCCAGGACACCTTCCTTACCTTTTGATTATTGGTCTCCATGGAGTGTCAGTTCTGTGAAGTTCATCCCCTCACCTTTCCCGATTGGTTCCGCCTGTACCCACCCCCCTCCTTTATAATCCTGTTTCACCCCCTATTGAAAAAACTGTTCCCGGTTGGTTTCCCCGCGTTTGCATCCCGCAACACCTTCAATAAACCGACGTTTAACCCCCGGGAAATGGTCAGCTCCGTTCCTCGCCAATACCAGCGGTGTAAGCCAGTCTGCAGCCAGCGCAGCCCGAGGCCATCAGACGCTGAAGGGTGCTGGCCAGGAATTGCAGAGGGGCGTTGGCCTTTCGCCCTCAACTAGCTGGACTCCAGACTTCGGGCTACATACGCCCCCCTCTGTAATGGCTCTCTTCTGGGCCCACTGTAATCAGTCCCTTTGTGGATCTATATTGTGAAAGGACAAAACCCAAAACAAAAGCTACCAAAACAGATATTCAGTTAGGGAAAAATTTTCACTGCAAAGTTCTTCAAAGCCTGTATCAGTTGTCCAGTGACACTGTGGAATCCCCTTCTCTGAAGATACACAAAATTGACTGCCCAAGGCCATGTGCAACCTCCTCTGCTTTAGCCCTGATGTGGGCAGAGGTGTGGATTAGATGATTCTCAGACATCCCATGAAACCTGTCTTTTTCTAGAATAGAGAAGAGAACCGAGAAATTGTTTTTCAAAAGAAGTGGTCAGTATCTTCTACAACAGTATTTCCTCATTTAATGATGACCCAAAAGTCAGAAGAAATTTGGTGGAGTTCAAAATTTTCAATGCTAAATTCTGAAATCCTTAATTGCTCCTCAAACTAGAAATAATTATTAAAGATCTGACTGCACATGTGGGAAAATTGCCACATCTAATGTTTCTCATGATGACTTGAAAATATCTACATTAATCTTCTCAACCTGAGTACTATTTTCTTTAGGGTATTCACAAAATTAGCCAAGTTCGTTTCTTGCTGCAATAATGTAATTTGCTAAAGTAAAAGAAAAGCTTTTCACATCTAAAGTAAAAGAAAAGCTTTTCTTATCAGAGTAACTTAATAATTATTACTCTTTTGCTGAAACTTTACAAAAAGAAATTCCATTGTTAGCATCACTAGATTGAGGATAATAGAAGTTTATAATAACATGCCTAATATCAATAGTACTTGACAAGTAAATAAAAATAGCAAATGAGATGGAATATGTTCTGGTGGATAGGGCTTTATCCCTGGCTTTCACATTATCCTGATGTGTAAATTGTATTGCTTAGGTTTTTCTCTATGTACTTGACTTTTCACCTTTTGTTCATCTTTTCCTAGACAACTATATGCTGCTCTGAACAGTAGCACTGCATTCTTGCTTGTTTGTTTTTTTTTTCTAGTATAACAGAGCTGCTAAGTTTGGAACATCTAAATAATACTGTAGTGAAAATTAGCAAATAACAGTAGTGTCAGAGTCTCAGATATTTTACAAGACTTACACAGACTCAGGCCATGAGGTAGATATAGCACAACAGAATAATGTCTTGTGATAAGAGCAGCTGATTTATGTCACTGAACCAAACTTCTGAACTTCTGACTTATTTATGTCACTATCACCTGAACTCTTCAGCCAAAGTAACTTTTACAAATTGTCTTTTGCAACAGTTGTTAGACTTCTTGTTTTATATACTATATAGACGCAGAACAAGACTATATGCCTTACTAACAAGATCTCTAAACAGTTTGATGTCTAAGTGAATAAGGCAGCTATTTTTTGAAAGAAGGCAAATGCAAAATTAGTAGATGATGAGTGAAAAAACAACAAAAAAAAGGTCAGATCTAGAGGACACTGTATTCAGTGATCCAATATCCCATGCAAAATAGATTTTGGATCAGATTTTTAATCAGCAGAGAAGAAAATCTGTCTCTCCTGCACTCGATTTATTAACAGGTCTGTCTCCCTTGGAAACTAAAATAAACTGATAGCATACAGCATAGCAGTAGTGAAATAATGCAGTTTGATTCATAAATTGAAAATACAAGGAAAAATGCATATATCTTAGAAGATTAAATAATACATGAATTTATGAGCAGCCATTCCTAAGTAAGCACCAAACCAAGTTGCTGGGAGGAAAGTGGAAGAGTAGACAGCAGAATGGCAGATTCACTTGAGTGTCCTTGCAGGTGGGATTACTGAGGTCTCGAAAATAATAGTGTGGGAAGCCTCATTATAATATGCCTGTGGCTATTTATCCTCTCTCTGTTTTGAGATGTAAAATCTCTGTGTAGAGAAAACATAGGTGATTACAGAGATTAGAAGGCACTCTCATGGACATGCTTGAATTCCGTGTCTTGGGAGAGAGTTCAAAGTTCAGAGATCACAAAAAGCACAGAGGAGATCACTTTATGGTAGGAAACACTGCATTCTTGGGCCTTTGCTAAATTGGAGCAAACAGCAGCCCTGCCTTGCTCCGACTGAGCCTAACTCTGCCAGAGTTCCCACTTGTGTGTCTCTGCCCAGGTGCTGCTTCAGGATCCTCCAGCTAGCAAGGTAAAGAAATAAATTTAGTCTTTGTATTTCAGCCATGGTTTCATGTTCTATCCACATGACTTTGTCGACGACTCACACACAAATCCTCTGCAATGCCCCTTTCCACATTCCCAGGTTCCTCTACCCACTACTGAAATAAGCTGTCAGTCAAGGACTTTCAGGTTTCACTGGATTGGTCACCAGTTTGTCTATATATATTTTTGCACAGATATATATCTGCCAGCCAATACAAGAAACAGCAATTGCAATAGAAGTCTGCATCTAAGTGTTTTGGAAGACTCACGTCAACATCAGTCTCTTTCTTTTTAGCAGAACTGAATTTCATAAAAGGATTTCTACAGCTTACAAGTTCTTTTGAAACCTCTCTTTACTGTGCATGGCAGTTTTTCCTCACAGTGTTTAGGGGAATTTATGTCATCACTTTGAAAAGCAGTAAGTATTGGCTTAAGATGTAACCTCATTCTCTCTCTTTGTCACCACACCCATAACTCAGTTGTGGTAACCAATTTTGAGGGTAATCCCTTGGTACAAAGCATGTTTTTGCAGCTTTAGGATACAGTTCTTCTATATTTTCTTTGATGGATAAGCTCATGCTTGAATTCCTGGACCCCTCTTCTCTCAACTTTCCTTCCTAGTTTCATTCTGTAATTCCTTATTTCTTCAGGTAGCCTGATTAAATTTGTGAAAATTTAATTAAATTTGTGAAAATTTGTGGCTTCTGAAAACCACGTTGGTGATATATTTTGGGAAAAGTTTTCATAATGACTGTGTGATGTCGCATCTAAATTATTGTAATCTTTATGATGTGATTTTTTCATTTATAGCTAAAATTGGTTGGTAACTTTTCTAAGCACCACCTTATAGTGCACTTTTGCTCTGAAAGTATATCTGCAAAAAGATGTACTGGGAGTTGAAAAGAGGCAATTTGAACAGATAACTTAAAATGTTCTGTAAAACTATTAAAGAACCAATTTTCGCTAATAATATGGCCAACTAATTTACTTGATCACTCCAAAAGGACATCTGAATGAATATAAGTGGTTTCCTGAAAACTCTTGCCTTACAGGAGCTCTCCTGTTACTCTCAGTGTGCTCTAAGAGATGACTCTTAGCAAATTATGTAGCAAATTAAGGAGGTCACTAATTCATATGTCTTTGTAGAAACTCAGTCACATTCTTTTACCCCAGAGGCTTACACAGTTAGAAATTTTTATTTCAATGATTGTGATCTGGGTTTAAGATATAGTTGTTTTTATTTATTATTTTTTTATCCTTATTGTATAAGACAATTATGTGGTTAGCAGGCAATGCATGTAAGATTAAGGTATGGAAACAGATACAGCAAAGGTGGAAAGCAGACAGAGGGAAGCTAACAGGTGATGGTGTGAAAAGAACAGAGATGATAAGACCTGCAGTAAGTGGTGGAAGGACTGAGATATTAAGGGTCCAAGAGTCTTAAGGACATTGAAGGCCTGAAAGAGTGTGAGGGATATTATAAAGTTGGATTGAGGTGTTTGCAGACCTGGAATACAAGGGATTCCAGAAATTCTGAGGCATGAAGGAGCAAGGTGTCACCATGATCCTTTACCCTTCCATTCCCCAGATATTTCTAACAGCTCAGTTTGGGACACATACGTAAGTCACTTTTGCCATCATTCTCTGTCACCATGATCCTCATTCAGGTATAAATATGATGATTAAAAGGATACAGCTGTTGCAATTTTTGACAAATTTATCTCCTATGATGCCTAGAGACCTGCTATATGTTTCAAAGTAGAGGCCAAGAACATAGATGCTTAAATATTTACTTTTCAGTGAACTAAACTATATATGAAATTATAGTGGATTGTGTTATGCTACTACAAATTT
This sequence comes from Zonotrichia albicollis, assembly GCF_047830755.1. Classification (NCBI taxonomy): domain Eukaryota; kingdom Metazoa; phylum Chordata; class Aves; order Passeriformes; family Passerellidae; genus Zonotrichia; species Zonotrichia albicollis. The sequence continues at coordinate 139,728,076 of NC_133819.1, forward strand.
ACAAACACACCACATACAGGGCAGGTCTCTGCATGCTCAAGTGGAGCTTGCTCTTTGTTCCTTCTGCAAGAAGAGTAACTCAGCCCTGAAAAAAGAGCAACCATAATTTTATGTGCAGATGCAAATGGCACATACATCATCCTACAATTTCTATATGTCGGATGACAAACACAGACTCCATGTAAGAGATTACTCATTTGTTTGCCACCTTAGTCAGTTTTGTTGTAGTACTGTACAAAGAACTCTTCTCATTTAGTATGTACCAGAATGATAGTAAAACATGTGTTCGCTTATCTACCAGGTAATTGAAATCTTCTGTATACTATGGTGGTCCCACTGACATAACCCCATCTTAATCTTCTTATCTTTGGCACAGACAGATCTTAAAGATTCCAAATAAATTTCAATACAAATGCTCTAAATGCACGTAAAACGCTTTCATCTGAATACATGTACTCATGCATCCATGCAAGAGAACATTTAGAATAAACTAATGAATGATGTAAGCACTTTTCTTTTCCTGAAAAATAGTTCCACATTTCAATTAAAAAAACAGAAAGTTAAAAACTGAATTAACTTTGCTTCCTATAGGAGTAAACATTTCAGACTTTGATGATTTGTAAAATATTTTTTCTTCTTTTTTATCTGTAGAATGAAAGAAGAGGTCACTCAGGCTGTCAAATTTTGCATAAATTTTGCTGCTCAGATTATACCTATTATTGTACATACATACAAATCTTGTTGTTCAGAATATTCATATCATATACAGAAGTATCCCATTATTTTTAATCTCCATAGTCACACTTTAGTACTGATTCCCAGAAACTGTCACAGACTTTAATCCTAAACCAAAAATCCCAAGAAACACAAAACACTAGAGGGACAGTCTAGAATACACATTTACAGCTCCAGTGTCCTTGCAGTAGCAGAGCCTACCTTACATAAGAAGACCAGAAGACCTGGAAGCAACATGCTATGGAAGAAGATAATAAATTTACCAAAAAAATAGGATCTACTAGGAGCCCAGGAAAAGATACACAAATTTTATATTCTTATTCCAAATTAGATCATATGAGCAACACACAATTAGTCATAAGAATTATTTCCCAATAGTGTTTATGGTGCATGACAGGTTTGTCTACTTCATCTCTCTCCTGCAACTATGAAACATAAAATGTATATGGCCTTGAAAAAAAATTTAATATATTTTCAACTCAGTTTTCTATTAGGAATTAATTAGGAATCAAAATACTTCAGAAAAATCTCTCATGTTCCCCAGACAGATTAAATGAAATCCCCAAGGCTTTTTTCCTTTTTCCAATGAAAATATTCTCCTGGGTACTGCACATAATTGGCTCAAGTAGGGAAGAATTTACTTAGAAACTGAACATTTGTGTTGACATAGAATTCTGAAATCTCATTCATAAACTTTAGATAGATATAATAGTACCTATGTTTTTTCTATTTATTCTAATTAGCTGTTGTTAAAGGTAAGTTTGATTTTCCAGGAAAAGCAGCAGGAAAATATTGGCTTGTTAAATCTGTTAACTTATTGTGTGTTTCACAGCATTTCTGACATGAGCAAAAAGACGATTCATCATTCAGTTAAAATAAATAGATATTTGTTCAACAAACGCTATTCAGTAGTCTGGCTATTGAAATCCATTACCAATGTGGCTGAGTAAATTGAATACACTGAGTATGAATATTAAACTTGATTTCATGTGTAGTTAATTCTAGCAATATGCAATTGCACTGAGATCACAAAATCACCAAATACCTAAGGCTGGAAGGGACCACAGTGGGTAATCTCATCCAAATTCCCTGCATGGAACTGCATCCAGACAGTCCTTGACTGAGGGAGACTCCACACCCTCTCTGGGCAATCTGTTCCAGCGCTCAGACACCTGCACGGTAAAGAATTTCTTCTTTACATTCAAGTGGACCTTCCTGTGCATCAGCTCTGGCCTCTTGTTCTGTTGCTTGGTGCCACCCAGAAGAGCCTGGCTCCATCCTCTGACACCCTCCCTTGAGGGGAGATAGACATTGAGAGATCCTGTCCCACTCAGCTCTTCTCAAGGCTGAACAGCCCCAGCTCCCTCAGCCTGTCCCTGTAAGAGAGGTGCTCCACTCCCTTAATCATCTTTAGCTCTCTCCACTGGATTCACTCCAGGAGCTCAGATACTGAGGATAATCAGTATTTATTTGCTTTAATATTAATAATTTCATCCAATAAATAATTAAAATCAACTAAATCAATAAAATATTTATTTGCTTTGTAATGCCTAGACAAGTTTCTAATCAATTGAATCTTGATTCAGAACTGAAGGATGTATATATGTGTTAATTTGAGAAAACAATTATTGAAAATGTAAGAAAATAAACCCCCTTCTGATGTAATGGCAAGATATTTAAATACCAGGATATTTAGATAGCAAGACTGACACATACATGAGTTTCTTTCCTTGTTACAATCCTACATATTGCCTATTAGCATAATACCTAATTCTAATGATTTTAGTAGGAGGTAGTGTATTTTTAAAGATGTCAGGAAGTGGTAATCTATTATTATGCACAATTAAAAAACTTAAATCTGTAAGCATATTTTAAAAGGTAGTATAAGAAAATGTTTTTTTTGTTTTTTTTTTTTTTGTTTTTTTTTTTTTTTTAATTTAGTTCTTGGCTTAGGAATGAAATATGATGTGTTTTGGATTCTGACCAAAGAAATTTACAGACCAGCTTTTTTGGTGAACTTTCCATCCTCAGTCACTTTCAACCTACCAAGAGAATGTTGGCAGTAGCTTACTAAGGATTTGCTGGTACCTACCAAGAGAATGTTGGCAGTCACAGAAAAGTGACTTTTTTTAGCTTGCTCATCACTCTACACAAACAAGTTTCTGTAACTAACTTATTTTAGTGACAGACAATTACCATTTTAATTAGTAAGTCTCTGCAACACTTCAATAAAAAAAAAAGAAAAAATCATTTTGTCTTTCACTTGCCTATGTATGTATCTCAAAGGGATAAGACTGATGTAAAAGTCTATCATAAACACTACATTTGGGAAATAAAAGTAATTTCATTGTTAATCTTTCTTCTTCTCTCCTTTCCACTATGTAATAAACACACAGAAAATAACAAGTTTTCTTCTACCTACTTGATACACATGCAACTACCTGCTAGTGACAGCCATAAGAATTGCACTCTGGAGCATGGGATAGAAGTCTGACAATCAAGACTTTTATTTTATTCATAAAAATAAAATATAGTCAGGTTGCACTTAATTTGCTTTGGTCTTGCACTTCAGAAGATTTAGGCAAAAAAGACTTAGAAATATTTTGGAAAATGGAAAAAACAAACAAAAAGAATGTGATAATTATTCACATATATTCACATTCTCTTCAATAGAAAATAAATATCAAGCAGGATCTAAATATAGCCATAGTAATTTTTTCCTTCAACTACGAATCAAGAAATCTCCACCCATTTGCAGTCTCTGTTTCAAATACAGAGACACAGCAAGAGTTTCTGCACAGCTCTCTGCAGCCTCTTAGAGCCCATCTGCTGATGCCTGAGCAGCCAGAAGACATGGCTTTACAGGACTATCAGAAAGGGCCAGTTCCAGCCACACATGCTATATATTTACTTATGGTGTTAGATAAGCTGGAAATAACCTTTTTTTTTTTTTCAGAGAAACATACTTCTTATTATTTATTTGCTCATGGCAGAAACAATGAAAGGAGTCTGCTTTTTTATGAATACTTGGTGACTGAAATATTTGGTGTACATGTTATTCTTTTCTTAAAGTATATAAGTAAATTATGAGGCGTCAATTAACAAAGAGAAATATAGCTATCGTGAAAAGAAAGTAAAGAAAGAGGAGAGGAGAGGAGAGGAGGGGAGGGGAGGGGAGGGGAGGGGAGGGGAGGGGAGGGGAGGGGAGGGGAGGGGAGGGGAGGGGAGAGGAGAGGAGAGGAGAGGAGAGGAGAGGAGAGGAGAGGAGAGGAGAGGAGAGGAGAGGAGAGGAGAGGAGAGGAGAGGAGAGGAGAGGAGAGGAGAGGAGAGGAGAGGAGAGGAGGGGAGGGGAGGGGAGGGGAGGGGAGGGGAGGGGAGGGGAGGGGAGGGGAGGGGAGGGGAGGGGAGGGGAGGGGAGGGGAGGGGAGGGGAGGGGAGGGGAGGGGAGGGGAGGGGAGGGGAGGGGAGGGGAGGGGAGGGGAGGGGAGGGGAGGGGAGGGGAGGGGAGGGGAGGGGAGGGGAGGGGAGAGGAGAGGAGAGGAGAGGAGAGGAGAGGAGAGGAGAGGAGAGGAGAGGAGAGGAGAGGAGAGGAGAGGAGAGGAGAGGAGAGGAGAGGAGAGGAGAGGAGAGGAGAGGAGAGGAGAGGAGAGGAGAGGAGAGGAGAGGAGAGGAGAGGAGAGGAGAGGAGAGGAGAGGAGAGGAGAGGAGAGGAGAGGAGAGGAGAGGAGAGGAGAGGAGAGGAGAGGAGAGGAGAGGAGAGGCTACTGGCTGATTAATGGTGAATGTCCACCAGTACCACAAATTATTCTCTAGTAATTTGCTTTCCAGATGATTTGACATAAGGTGTATGACAGCGTGGAATTATTCTTTGCAATTTCATGAGGCTCTTGTTGGCTCACTGTTCCAGCCCCTGTAACTCCCTCTGAATGGTAGCACAAGCCTAAATCCTAAATGCACAAGTTACTCCTCTCAGTTTTGTCTTATCTGTAAACTTTCTGAAGATCTGCTTGGTCATATCATCAGTGTCATTAATAGTGATATTAAGCAGTACTACAAGTACTCATCTCTGGTACAACCCACCAGTGTCCAGCTTCTAGATAGACTTTATGCTGCTGGTTACAGCCCTGTTCATGTTTGTTTTTCTGTATGATACCACTGAAACCCTAAAGTTTACAAAAGATTGGTGGAGCAAATAAGGAAAAAAAGTGAGGTTTTTATTTTGAAATTTTAGCTCATTTAGCTCATATATTTTTATATATTAAGGGAGAAAAATGCCTTTACATTTAATTACGCAAAACAAACCAAATAATTTTGTGTTTTGAATAAAGCTCTTTATTAGTATTAGTGTGTTAATTATATGATAGCTTCTATTAGTGCCAAAATGTTAGCATTTCCACAGAAGTAAATACTTATTTTCCTTTGAAGATAGATAGAATATAGTGGTTTTGAAGCATGCTTATTTCCCTTCTTACTGATATCTATCTTATTATAAAGATTTATGAAGAGAAATAATTTAGGAACTGAGATAATCTTCCTCTAGAAAAGTTATCTTTTTAAATAATAATACTGGCCTTACAGTGACACATGCAATTCTTGTTAAAACTTGGAACTGAACGCAAGCACTCTGCAGAATGAGATCTTTTTAAAGTAAACAACTGAAACCAGGGAGCTTCATTACATTTAAATCCTGTTTTCTCATTAGGACTACAGCTCCTTGCCAGCTGGAAGTGACAAGTGTTTAAGAAGGGAATTTGCTCTGCTACTACTTTAATTTTTATTTGTCAGTTTGCCAAGGCTTTCCTCTTGGTTAGAGCATGGTGCTAATAATGCCAAGGTTGTGGGTTTGATCCCTGTACAGGCCAGTCACTTAAGAGTTGGACTCGATGATCCTTGTGGGTTCCTTCCAACTCAGAATATTCTGTGATCAGCATCAGCATCTTATTGCAGCCACAGACCTGAGAATAGATAGGACTTGGCACTGGTTACTGTAGTAAAGAATGCCTCTTGTCAAGACTTCTTGAAAAAATTTAGTGCCAGAACAATTTGCCAGAGAGAAATCCGTGCCCTTTTCTTTATTTTCTTTGTTTAAATTTCTTATTATTTTCATCTTAAGAAAATAATGAAGAAAATAAACCTTTCCAACATATGATGAGAAAGGCAAGACCAAACACAACAACCAACTTGAGAAACCTATCCAGTTGATCTGAGGATAAGAATCCTATTTCATAAACAATTCTGAAGTATGTGTTTTTGCAATGGAATAAAGCAGAGACATTTATCTTTTTTCACCAGGGAAAAAGAGGAAAAAAGTAAGGACCAAAGAGCACACAACAGTAGAGCAGACCTCAAACTGATATAGCAAGAAGTCCTGTTGTTTCTGCAGCTACATATTGATGTATGAATTAAACTGTGATAGAAATTGGAATTTGACTATCTCACCTCTCAGAGAAGTGCTTTTTGTTGCCCTTTGTGAGAAGGAATATTGAGGAATGGAAGCACTGCCATAAGGTACCTCTGTCTCTCCCTGCAGAAGAGAATTTAAGCTGCAATCTCTGCAAGGTTCAGTTTCATAATATAATTGATTTGTCTTCTTCAGCTATATAAAAAGAAGCACTGGGTCTGCTTTAGTTTTAGCTGCTTTAACAGTTCCTGCTGCCAAGACACAGGATGCATGAAAACAGATAAAAATGTGGCAAAAACACTGTCAAATGAGGTCACACCCCACTGCCAAAATAGCCATTTGGTTTGGGAACACTTAGACACAGGATAGTACACCAGGAACCCAGTACCCATCTCTAAGCCAGGCAGTTCAGAAGCACGAAAAAACTAAACCTATTTTTGTGAACTGTTTGTCTGGCACATAGATTAGCCAGCACTGAGAAACTAGCTTTTGTCTCCATAGGAAATTTATTTGTCCCAGCTTTGCTGGCAGTTTTGCTCTATTCCCTTGGCATGAACCTGCTGTTCACAATTTTATTCAGATCTTAAGGAACATATTATATGGAACACATTATTGTTCTTGTTGGTTAACATGCTATGACAGATAGTATCTGTGGAGTCCTAGCAGCTATAGTGAATAACAGCCTGGAGTCTTACAATTTTTTAGGATACTGCTTACGGTTAAGTGATTATCCTCTCATATTCCTTCCCCTTTCCACTTCTAAGGATTTGCTGGTACTATGATGGTGTTCATTGCTGATCCAGAAAAATGTGCACTGCAGAAGTGTGAGCCCACCAAAATGGTGTTGACATGAAATGGGTACATGTTTTTCACCCATTCATATTACCTAATTAATGATTAATGACTAAAAATTATAATATTTTCAACAACAACAATAATAATAACAATAATAACAACAACAACAACAATAATAATAATAGTAGTAATAATAATAATAATTTAAACCAATCTCCCTTAACAGGTAATATATATAAAAACTATTATCGTTTGTGAGTCCTTCTGTCATCGGTAAAACATAAAATTTAAAGCAGAAAAGACTTTTCATTTCTAAAACATTGGCAAAATTGTCAGTGTCATTACCATTTATGAAAGTGGTTATACTGGAGTAAGACCAAAGATAAGCTATCCCAAAATACAAAACTTTTGAGTTTTCCTGTGTGACTGTCTAGGCATTTCAATCTTTAGTTGGAATGCCCTGTTATATTACAGATCCATACATCTCAGAGATGAGTTCTGACAGCTTTGATGGAAATATAACGTACATCTTATTCCAAACATCTAGTATGTCATATATCAAATCTCCCTAAACAGGCAGTCAGCCAAACTGCTGCACAATGTCCAGCTTTGTGAGTTCTAAACTTGAAGGCAGAAGTCCTTGGAGGCAGAAGATGATGAGGACAGAAAGTTTACCTAAGTATGTACTGAGAAGAGAATGGATGGTCCAGCAAGCTCTGGAAATGCACTTTGTAAAGAAATGGACTGTCCAGCAAGCTCTGGAAATGCACTTTTTGTCTTTGCTATGGTTGGGACAACTAGGTGTTGTTTTCTACAGAGTAGATGTACCAACTGGGAGGACACACTTGAGAATTTCAGAGTGAAGGGTTACTTGGATGATGGTGATAATAAAATTAGCACTTTCATGGAATTTAATACAGATGGAATTGTATCAAAATAATAATTTTTAAAAGTCCAGTTATATACTTCAATAAACTTAATGCATTTATTTGAAAATTTTTATAATGGATCCATCTAAGAAAACAAATCTGGGATAAATTTTGAAAGCATAATAAAAGAGTATTCAAACAAATGATGAGTTCAGTATACAACTCACAAAGATTAAAAACATGATTGCAAGTGTTTACTACAATCTTGAGAGAAAAAAATCAAATGAGGCACAAAGATGCAACAGTAACCAGAAGCCAATTAGTTGCAGGAGGGAAAGCTAGAAGTGGGCTCATGTGCCACTCAGTGGAGAAGGAAAGCTATTGATAGTTAATACCAAAAATATGAACTAATTTTTCCCATGTTTTTTAACTTAAAAGCTAACTGGATACAGCCATGACAATTATTTTCAGTTGCAGAAGGAGAAAACAAAAAAAAAATGTAATAATAGAGCAGATTATGGGTGTTAGTTAGATAAATTCATTGAATTCAAGCCATTGCATTGTAGGACATTTAGGCATCTGGCTGATGAAATTTAGAGAAAGGCGTGTCCAGACTAAAGGAGGTCCAAAGGAGGACCACAGAGATGCTTGAGCATCTGGAGAACATGCTCCGTGAGGAATGACTAAAAGACTTAGGTCTTTCCTTCCTGGAGAAGGGAAGCCCTAGGACAGACCTACTGACAGCATTCCAGTTCTCAAAGAGCAGCTCCAAAGAAGAGGCTCCTTCTTCCCCAGGAGGAACATGGAGATGACTGAGGACAACAGGTGAAATTTGCCATGGCAGCAGTTTCATCCCTACATTAAAAACTTATTTTCTATAATAAAAAACTGATTTGGTGAAAGGACACAGGGGCCCTGTCTCTGGAGGTTTCCAAGATGTGATTGAGCAGAGTGCTGCATAATCTCACTGGGGCTTCCACTCCCATGAAAGGTTTGACCAGATAATATTCTGAGGTTTCTTCCAACCTGGCCTGTTATATGATGCTACAATTTGATTCTATGGTCTTGTGATCTCGGCTATCCAGTGATTTTCTTTACAAACTTTTGAAGGACAGGTGAATTTCCAGAGGACTTGGAAAAGAGCCATAAATTATGTTTTAAAAAAAAAGAGTATATGGGATATTTAACAGATTCCTGATAGAGTATATGGGATATTTAACAGAATCCTGATATTAACTTAAATTTTGAAAGAAACATTGGGTAGAATTTTAAATTAGAAGCAAACAAACAATTAAACAACAAAAAAATTCACTCCACCTTTAAATATGTGAAATGTGACAAGGAACTGAGGAAAAGAAAATAGAGATTTATTAAGAACAAGGCTGGACAAATCCTAATTCTTTTACATGAGAGAGTAACAACATTAGATGGGAGAAGGCATGCAGAAGGGAAGAAATAAATAAAATCAAGATCAAGCACAATGATGCATGCTATGTTTGAAAGAAAAATGCAAGAGACGACATGGAGGAAGGAAGACTGAACAAACACAAAATGGTGAAAAATTAGCTTAGTACAATCCAAAGCTTATAGCAGATCAAATCTGTAAACAAGATGACAAATGAAATAATGTGTTGAAAAGCTGTGCTGGGCTTTGTAAACAACAGTACAGTATGCAGGAACATAAAGTAATCTTTCTGCTGGCTAAGACACAAATAAAGTAATATAGAAAGATGGGGATTTACGAAGAAAATTGCACAAGAGATTGATAAAAATGATCAAAACAATGTCTGAAAACTGTTATCCTAAAGTACAAGGAAGGATGTGATAACTGCTCTGAAGCATGTAAAAGGCTTCTGTGAATGGTTAATTTTTTTTCATATTTATAGCGGAAAAGACAAAAAATATAGATTTAAACTGCAGAAAAGATATCTATAAATTAAACATTAGGAGAAAAAAGTTTTCTATTGCTAATGCTGGTGAGGCTTAGAAAGGAATTGCCTGAGAAGTTGTAGAGTGCTCATTATGGGAGATCTTTAAGAAATCATTAAACAAACATTAGTCAGAAACAGCAGAGATATATTTGATCCTTTTCTGTGTTGGAGGCGAAGACTTTTTTGATGTCTTGAGTGACACTGAAACTCAAGAAGTTGTCCTAATCTTTTAGTTTAAGTACACCTATAAATGGTGCTGAAAATGGAAAAGAACTGCACATTAATGTAATATTCTGATAGCTTCAAAGCATGATGTTCTTTGCTATACTGCATGTACTTTGTTGCTAGCTTGATAGATCTTTTAGGAAAAAAAAAGGACTAGCATAAAACTGTACTGTAAGACTGAACTGGTAGTTTAGGAGTGAGAAAGTCCCTTCTTTAATTTATTTGAGTATGTTGCATTTATCTTTCACAGAGCTACTGGAAATTGTGGTCACGTGCTATACAATATGTAATAGATGCTATAATATGAATGTCCTGTTGCACTTCCTAAATATGTAAAGATAGAAAGAGTAAGGGAACTTTATTAGGTGACCTGGTGTTCAAGGATTGGGTATAATTCCCAGCTCCAGAGAGAATCCAGTTGCTAATGCATGTTCAACAGACCTAAAAGAACTCTTCATATCAACAAAAGAGCTGGTCATTTTGGAAAGACTGATTCTCTTCTGAGAAAGATTAAAAAATTAAAGATTAGAAAAGACTTAGGTATGACACTGGGTCATTTGGGGAATATTCCGAATATTCCCTCATCTGGGTGACTTAGTATTTTCTGTTCTTAGTGGTACTCAATTTATTTCCTAATTTCTTATTTTCTTTTCCTGGCTCTCCAGAATGATAAGACATGTATATGAAGGGCAGGAAAGAGTTCAAAATCTCCAGAGATATGGAAGTATTCCTCACATTAACTTCTCCACATGTCAAAAGTTTCTTTAGTGTGGTAAATGGGTTTACCTCAATGTGGTTTTCCATTATGTAACAACATATATAGGCTTTCTACTTTATTTTTAGATATACCTTCCTCCACTTGCTAGAATTAATGGTTGTTCAGACATGCATAATATGCAAACAAATTACTTTGTGTATGGAATGAAATCTTTTCTGTACAAGGAAATCTTCTGGATGAAGTTTCAGAAAATATTAACTGCCAAGGTTCACCCTTCTGTAATTGAAGCCAATGGGAAAAAAAATCTTATTTATTTTACTCAACAGACTAAGGATGGTATCAAACTTGAAATAGAAAAAAAACCCCAAAAACCTACTTTCCCCAAAGATCACACATCCTAATTGCAGGAATGAAGATAAAGTGACACACATTAACTCTAATATTAATCTCTAGAAGTATATCAGAGCAGTGACTCCAATTTTAATAAAATATTGATTAAAAATTCTCATCACATCAAAACATAGAGCAATTCAGGCAGTTTAAAGTTCTATGTTAAACTTCTCTCAAAGCTCTAACTAAATAGCTTCCCCACTGCCAAAGTAATTATGTGGAAGAAAAATACTTCTGAAAATTGTTTTCACTACTAATTTGAAGTCAGTACTATTCAGAAACACTGTACTTTATTAGATGAGTTGGATGGTTGGGATTTGTGTCTGTGATGGTTTTACTTGTGTGTTTTATCTTTTTGTACTGCTTTCCAATGCCTTCTACAAGTATTTTTCCTTCCACTACCCAAGGTTCAAATTTTACCTTCACTTTCCTTTTCTATCTGAAACACTGTTATAAAAAGAAAAAAACAAAAACAAACAAAGAAATTAAACCAAAACACATCCAAAAAGCAAACCCCCACACACATTAGTTTTTGAAAAAATAATCTTTTTCTGTCTGTTTTCAATAAAATCTCAGGAAAGCTGGAAGATCCTTGAATTTCTCTATGTGATACCTGTTGAATTGGATTTTTTGAGTATCATGGTTTAGGAATGGTATTCTTTAATTTAGTACTCCAGCTAAAATGACCACATGACATTTCCCTCCCTGCTCCAGGGGGAGCCACAAAAGAAGGTGACTGGCTGGGATACAAGCAATTTACAGAAACAGCATTGAGATAAGAAAATGAACAGTAATGGCAATAATAGTAATAACAAAAGGTATAAGACAAAGAAATTATTTACGCAGAAAAATCTCAGAACATAAATATGCTGGACTTTCCACCTTCCCCACTGAAAGGGAAGGCCCATTTTCCCTGCCCCTGTCATATCAGAAACAGTCCTGGCCACATGCCCTCAGCCCCCCCGACTTCCCAAAACCAGGACAATGAGGTATCACTTGTAGCTGCACTGAACGTGCATTTTATGAAAAATGAACAATAAAATTCTATTCAGTAAAATCTCATCTAATATAAAGTTTTCAATAATCTGTTCTCAGTCCATGTGTGATTAAACTGCTACTGTCGATCCGAAGTTGCTGTCACTGCTCTCTCCTTCAGATATTTACAAAGGATAATGTGAAGAATTTAATAATAAAATCAAGTCCATAGAAGAAGTCTTCCACCCAGTTAAAAAATTATTATCCAGAGCTGTCTTTATGAAGCTGGATTAAAAGTGATGATCACAAACATGTATATTATTTCAAACATTTGTGTTTTGTATCTGGGTTTTCTTCTAGTCAGCTGGATAATACTGCTATAACATGTGAACTTGTACTTGATTCTTACATTTATAAATTGTAAATTTACAAAAATATTCAAAGCTTTATTTAACAGTATGAAAATTCTGTCCAAAACCAAGTTCCTTGCTGCAACAAAAATATATTTCTCAAGTAAACATTTAAATATGCATATTCCTCTGTTATCATTTTATGAGACTCTTTTCTAGGAGGTTCCAAATGCTTTTCCCTTTAATCCAAGAAAGTGTGTGATGCAAAATTCAATATTGTGCTAATCCTTACATATAGGTAATGCTGACTGAAAGATGCAAAATAAGGTTTATATTTATGGGATTTGCTGCACTAAACTAAACCTCTGGTGCTTCAAAAGAGAATGTTCTCAGTAAATTATTTCTCCCAGTGTCAAAGGTTGGAAGAGAGTAGTGGAATATACTGATAATGATGGAAATTTAATCAATAATTCATACTTTTGTTGATATTAAGAACATTCCCAGCATAAAGAAATCACAAACTAAATTTGTTTTAAGGAGATAAGTCCTCCAAGGCTTTCTATACTCCTTAGAGAGAGATTTCCTCAGAGAAAAACTCAAAGCCTCCACATCATTTTTGCATTTTGAACACTCTAAAATAACAGATAATTTCTATCTGTATTGTCTAGCAGCTCAACTCTCTTAGGCTGAAAACAGTTTCTGGGAACACCATGATCCCAGCTCTAGAAGAAAATTACTAAATTTTACAACTGCTGAAATAATTTTTCATGTAGTTTTTTTTCCTGCTGAATCTTTACAAGATTTTAGATCAAAAGTAGTAAAAGAACTTCTTTTCCCTTTTCATCTACAACTTCACAAAGATCTTAGGAGGCAAAAATGGTACTTCTGTAAACTAATCTCTTCTTTCAGGTCTTTATTCTCTCCATGTCATGTGGGTTAAGCTTGGACCCTAAGAATCCAGTCTGCATTATGTGAACAGTTTGCAATACATTAAAATATTGCTGAAGAGATATGGCAGTAGCAAAACTCTCCACCCAGTGTGACTAAATATGTCTTTTGAACATTAATTTACCAATTAGTTTGCATTATATTTTTTCTCTTTTTCATGTACTTTTTATACTGACCTCCTTTTACTTTTTTTCTATGTGTTAAATTGTTGATTTCCCCACATAATCTTTAAACCTCTTTTTCTCACTTGCTCTTTTCACACTCAAATTAATTGTAACTTTTTTTAACTAGCATCCTAAGAATTTATTAGCAAATTTACAGACTCTAATCTGAAGCTCTGAAGCTCTCTCTTGACCTTTAGAGAAAGATTTCTCAGCAGTTCCTAAAAAATAAGATAGCAAAAATAATTTAGAAAATTAAACCAGGATATGTGTGTATTTACCATGGTCCAGTCAAGATAATTAGTCACTTTTAAAAATCTTGATATAAAAATCTTATCTGATTTATCCAGCTTGAGTCTACTACTATGTGAGAGATGTTAAGCAAGATAAACATCTTCCATTCTAAGTACCTTGACTATCAGCAGAATCAGCAGTTGCAAATCTGTTCTCTCAATGTATAAACCCACTATTGAATGCATGTTTAGCTGCCAGGCAATGACTATAGATATAAAAATTCTATGTTCATGAAATAAGTGATGAACACAGGGAAATTATATATCTTTATATTTGAATTTGCTACACCAGGTAAAAGGCCAGATATATTACAACCAATTTCAACTCCAAATTCCTGTCTTGGCTTGATCTTGAAAAGACAGCAGTTGAAAACTTTTGATCACAGCACTTTTTGATAATTGTAGTGTGCAAATCCTTTTGTTCCTGTCACTGGCTTTCAGAAGCCATTTAGAATCATGCAGTTTGTGATATGGAAATTTCTCCATTTTCTACCCAACTTAGCAACACAGTTAGAAACAAAACAAATAAATCCTGTGAGAAGTGTTGAGGTCAACTGTCATGAGTAACAGTTCCAGTTCAGTTAATTCAAGCTGTTATCAAAAACACTTAAGATTGATCCCTGAGTAAATAAGGCATAAAAATAACATAGCCTCTTATTTGAAGTATGAGAAACTTCATCTGGAATTTTAGTAGGAAATCAATTTTTGTGAAACAATATTTTAAAATTAAAAAACAAACTAAATTTTCCCAAAATTCAACAAGATAAAGGGAAGATCAGAAGGACATCATATAACAAAGCAAAGTATTAGCAACCTTGGTTTTAATAGTTTCACATTACGGTCAGAAATTAATTTTTAAAAATTCACCTATGTAAAATAATGATGAAATGTGGAGAAGAAATTTCTATTCCTTATAATTTCTAATATGCTTATAAAAGCATATGAATGAGCTCACATTTCTATAGCACTTTTCTTTAAAAATATTCCTGAGTCTTTTGTCCAATATTTTCAAAGATAGCTAAAAATTGATATTTTTGACCGAGTGCAGGTTGAAAGCTGAAAACATCTAACTCATAGAGGCAACAATTCTTGGATAAAGAAGAAATCAGCAACATATAAAATGCCATCATACAAGGACTGAAGGTCCATTTGCATGGTAAATACATAATAAGATTTGAATGTGAGCAGTTCCCTGACAATGTCTTTGCCTGCAGTTTCCTGAAAAACCTAGGGTATTTCTGAGCTATCCTATCAGGAACCAAGTTTTTCCTGTAATTTTGGTTTCTTTGAGAATCATGGCATCATGGATATCAGACTGTGTGCACACTGTGCATTTTATTCCCTAAATGAATGGTTTAGTGGTTTTCCCTCATCTTGTCTCTGAATAGAGGAGACACCAAACTGATTTGGAACAAGGGTCTCACCTGGGACAAGGTAATTACCTGAACTCCCATCTGCCCTCTCAGCAAAGCATTTGGCTGTCTAGTGGGCATTGTACATACATTTGATGAGTTGTTTACCTTCTGCGTGAGGAATTTATCAGTACAAGGAATTATTGCTCCTGCAGACTCTTTCCAATGAAAAATTTCTTTGTTTCTTCTTTTGATATTTCTCTATTTTTCCAAAATTTGTATAAAAGACTTACAAGCCCTATAATATCTCACAAAGCTTAGAGGCTTCTTAAAATACCTGTAAATATCTCTTAGTATCAACATCAGTCTATAGTAGTATTGATATTAATAAACAGAAACACTTGTATTCTAATATTAATAAAATAATATTAATAAAGTTAAAATTCAGCAGTGATAAAATTTATAATTCATAGCAGCATAATATTTATATTAAATAATACTGAAATGTAACAATAATCCACATAAACATTGCGATCTAGAGAATGCATTTTATTTTGGACCAATGGTGTCTAAATTTACAGTCCAGTCTCTAGTGTGGTATGACTAGAATTAGTCACCATTTTAGGTGATACTTAAATTAGGAATATGAAATAAGAAAAATTATCTCTTGTTATCATTTTAAAATTTACAGACAGGTGAGGATTAAGAATCGTTTATTTCAATGGCATATACAAGATGTTAGTTATATGTTCCTTGCAGGTAATAGCTATGCTTTTTTAATTAATCTGAGGAGGTCTATAAAAGGTTTTTGGTTAAGTATTTTCCAACTTGTTTTTTTTTTACTTTTTTTTTAATCAGTTCCTTATACTGTGTTGAGCTCGCATTTTCTAGAGAAGTAAACTTCCCTGTATGAGATTATTGAGTATAATAGCCATTATAAAGGAATATTAGGAGAGCATTTTGTGGTTATTCAGTGAAAACTACCATAACTAATAACAATGTAATTAGATTTGATGTATGTAATGTACATCAATTTTGCTGCCCTTCTAGCAAATTATATCCCCAGAACTGATCAAGTGTTTTTGATTCTCTGATGAGACAACTGCCTCAATGGAAGAGGAAAGTAGTGCAGATATTATTTATCCTGATGTCAGAAAGGCTTTCTGTGGGATCTCAGCACCTCAGGACTGAGGTGCCGAGCCACCAAGACCACCCTTGGGGGGCTCGGGAGTCCTGGAATGTTGCCAGAAGTGTCTGGTGGCTGGACTTTGATCCTACACAGGAGACGACACCTGTATGAGGATAGGAGGATTTCACCGGGGTGAATGGTGAAGGGATTAGTTAATTAGAGGGTGAGACACAGGGTTTAGGATTTCTGTACAGGGGGGTTTAGAGAAGTAAGATGGAGGAATTGGGGCATGTCCTGTCCTTCTTCTTCTTCTTCTTCTCCTCCATCTTCTGTGGTGATGGTGGCACTTTGGGATTGGTCATTACTAAAAGTGCACCGGGCAATAAGGGTGAAAGGTATTGGGGAAAAATGATAAATATTGTATACGCAACTTTGGGTATAAAGATAGGTGACCGCCCCGGAGGGGGGACAGTGTGCTCATGGCTGGCTGCTGAGCAGACCTCTGTCGGGCCGAAAGAAAATCTTTTAGATAAACAATTAATAAACACAGAGACCGAAAGAAGAACTGAAGCCTCTTCTCGTCCTTTGATACGCAGGCTGCCCCAAGGCCACTCCGGGCCTTTCCAGGCCCTCCAAACAGCCAAAAACCGGACAGCTTTCCATTTAGTATCTTGGTGTATCCTTGCAGTCAAATTGTAGAGCTGTGATTTTGACAGTAAAACAAAGCTATACATCTTAACCAGTAAGACTGTGACCAGCAGCAGGAGGAAGAGCTGATGTCCACTTTCCACTGGCTCTGCTGTGGGTGCTCGTGCTGTCAAACACCTTCAGTAGTGACCAGGGTGATGTGACAGAAGGCATCTTTTAAAAGCTCATAGCTGATACCAAACTGGGAAACATTTGATATGCTGGAGGGTAAGGCTGTGATCTTAACTGGTTGGAAATTCTCTGGCAAAATATTAATGAATTCCTGCAAAAACAAATGCTAAGATCCGGGACAAAACAATCCCATGTGACAATACCTGCTGAGAAACAACTGGTTAGGAAGGACTTTTACATAAAACAAGCCCCAGAGTCCTGGTATTGAGCATGAGTAGGCAGTAAGCCCCTGTGGCAATGGGAGACTATAGTAAATACAAACATTTTTGATAGATGTGCCATACAGGACAAATATACAATCAGAAAAACTGTTCCTCAAATATTTTTTGTGCTCTGTGTATTTAATTATAGGTAAAGGTACCTGGAAAATAGATTCTACCTACAGATATGGATATCCAGACATGTATTTTGTCCTGGAACAAATGTTGAGAGAGCTATTCAATAATTCTATTGCTTCCAAGTTATTTAAAAAGGCAAGAGAAGGCAAGGTTATTTTACAGGTTTTTATGGAGCGGTAGTCATTTAGCATTATCAAGCTGTTTCCTTGATATTTCATTTTAAAAATTGCTAAGTAAAACAGTGTTTCTTAATTGTGGATAGAATGATCTGAATTGTTTATGCTTCCTATCCAGAAATGGGAGAGAAGTAACCAGAATTGTCTCTTATGATTATATATGGCAAAGCAAAATAATTTTTACTAGCCCTTCCTGGAAACAGCTGAACTATTTTATCTGAAACATCTCCAGAAATAGTTAGCCTGAGGGGAGTATACTCCATGTAAAACATCAGCCAAACATTTAGAGATTGGCAAAGCTACAAGCAAATGTATGAATGACAAAGGTTTTAAAACAGACTATTAAAAATAATGAAATGGGGAAAAAATCGAACTATTTTTGAGAAGAGCTTGATATATGTGCTATTATTGAATTATGACACAGTTTCTTGAAAAAACAAAGCCCTGATTTGGAAAAACATTAAGGTTTAGTCAGCTATTGAGTCACATTTCACATCGTAGTTACAGAAAATATTTGTAATCAATAGACACATGTAATAGACATAATTAGCAGCTGCCTTTGTAAACAATGTAGAATATCAATTTGCTTCTTTGCCTATATAGAGCTCCTAAGGGGTACTTAGAGGAAATTTGAAGAAAACCCCAGAAAATTGAAACACACACACACACACACACAAAAACCAAAACAAAACCAAATTATGTCCTATGATTTAGAAATCAGAAGGTTATCACAAGTAGGATTCTGGCCTTTCACTTGATTGTGGTGGAAAAGCATTACCAGCAGCTAGAACTTTGTGTGTTTTCTATTGTTTTATAGATTTTGAAAAGTGATCAGTCTATGGATCATATAAAAAACACTAAACACTTAAAACATCATAGCAACTGTATTTTTTTTTTTTTATTAGACTACACTGGAAAGTCAAGATTTTTAAAGTTTTATCTAGAATGGCAGTAAAACAAAGTTTCTTCTAAGCCCATCTGCACCACGTGACAAAGAATCTAGAGGAGTCATTGAACATACAAACATTTTGTTCATTTTTTCATCTCTCTACCTTTAGTCTGATCCTGAGGGAAATAAATATGAAATATATAATATAAATTTTGTCATATTTCTACCCATGAAACAAAAGTAGGATTTGAACATAAAAGCAAATTGAGTATGAAACTACATTCTAAACCAAAAGTAAGAAAATCTTATGTTTTCTTTCCCCAGTGGAAAAGATATTAAACAGACCTAGTTAAAAGCTTAGTAATTACAAGTAAATAATATTGTCTATTTTAATTATTTCTTTTGGTTTATTAACCTGAGACATAATTAAAGAGAGTAGCTGAAATGTTGGCACCACTGATCTTGTAAGGAACACATTAGCAATATTACTTCCCTTTTGCAATTAACACAATTGCCATTGTATGTTGTCACAGCACTTTTAATGTATTTCCTTCCACTCTAAAAATACTTAGGAAGAATTTATTTTTTGTTGTATAATAGCTTTTACTTTTTGTCTTTGTCAACAGATGCTGCTCTTTTAAGACAAGGCCTAAGAATCCAATTACAAGTTTTTCAGAGAGCTCCAACTAATTGAGAACAAGATGGTTTACTTGATAACGCTGCAATTACTGACCTGTAACACTCCTGGCCAGCATATAAACAACATCAAGATACAAGTCACTAAACTAGTCTTTAGAATCCAGTGCTAATTATAATTTGCTACTCTATACATAAATAAATAATAAAATTAAAATATTTCCTTGTCCTTTTCAGGTAATAATATCACACATATAATCTTATTACAAATTATCTGTTTTCTTCTGAGTACCATTTGCTTAATAAGGTATTTGAAATGTGATACTTTTTTATGTGCACTAGGACGACTTATTTACAGTAATTAACATGCAAATAAATTATTACACTAACAAAAGCTGGGTGCAGTTTTTCAAAGAACATGCTGTTTAAGGCACACTGGTTTTCATCCCTTACCCTTTCCTTCTCCATAAAAAATAATAAGACTGACAAAAGTACTTGTCTAACATCAAGTAGAATCCTTTCTCCTCAGGGACTTGAGAAAGGATCTAATATTTCTGTACTGATATTTTCCATTAAAATTCCTCTTGTACTTTTCTACTGTTGGTTCTTGTAATATATCATGCTTTCAATTAGCATTCTCCAGTAGTTCTGTCTGAAATTCCTTCCTTCCTATTTAATAGTATTTACTTTTATATAACCAGCTATTAAACCAAGTATTCCCTTGACGTAGGAAAATGCATCTTTGCAGTTTATGGTTTGAGCAGCATTTTGAAAGTAATATAAAATTCAGCATTTGGAATTTTTCTTTTATTTTAGAGAAAACTAATGAATCAAAGATGATATTCTGGAAAAGGATATTAGGCAATGATGAAACACTAGCTACTCCAAGGTTTGGTTCTCAAACTACTGAGCAGAAGCTGATGGTCTCCTACCTGTTATTTTTGTGTATGCAGTGCTATCAAATGTAGTAGTCAAAGCCCTGAAGAACTCTTAGGGCTTAGAAAGCCACAAAAGAAAATTTCAGCTTTGAATCAAGGACCCTTTTACCAAGAAAGTAAAAATCTTTGACAAATATGTCATGCATTGAAAGACTGATAGCTTAGACTGAGTTTGCATCAAAATTTAGATCTACTTCATTAAAAGAATGTTATATAAAAAAGCCAAACTCAAACCATGACATATTTGATGCTACAGAGTAGGGACAATTTTCTATAGAACTTGAATATTTCAAATACAAGTGAAAAATCTTCAAAGAGAATTCAGAAAAATGGAATTGCAGATATTACAAAAAAACCCAAAACATCATCTACTTTAATGTTTAGTCAGAATCAGGTAGAAGTATGTTTTATATTCTGATGCTCAGCATAAAACAGACAAAATAATAACATTCATTAATTCTTGCACTGTGACTCTAATTTGTGATACAGTTATAGTATGGTACTTAAGAGCACAACTAATCTTCAACCAATTTAATTTTTAAAATTTCACTTAATGCAAAGTCCTCCAGCTCTCTAGATACATTTCCCAAAGGTTAATTATACTCTTTGTTAAAGTGTACACTGTGTTTCTCAAAGGAATTAGTTTCTTTTCCATTTTTACCCACTTATCCTATTGTTGTTGTACTGACTCAAAAATACATTAATATTCAGTTTATTTCAAACAAAACTTTTATGTTTTGTTTGAATTATATGTATGTACTCATGACTATATTCATGGAATCATCTGAAATACCAGGTGGAGAACATCTGGTTGGTTACAGCAGCCAAGAAAGCAAATTTTTAGATAAGAACTAGTCTACCAATGTCGGGTACAAAGAATAATATTTTCTGATCCTAACAACCACAAAGTTAGAATATAAGAAGATGGAATTATGCTCTCATTCATCCTTTTTTGTACTTCTGTTAAAATACGATACAGTTATCATAACAAAACATTTCCCCCCTTGTCTCTTCATAAGCATATCAAATTGTATCATATAACCACCAAAGAACATATCAGTGCATTCCCATCAATTCATAAACTAAAATAGTGGGTCTGAACTGTGGAATTATTTTTGTATTTTTTATTTTTTAAAAAAGATAAAACTGGTAATAATCCTTCATCTAAAGACTAGTCTTATGAATAAGCTTGATCTTCTCTTCATGGAAAAGTATTTATTGCTTAGAAACCACCTGAAAATTGCCCTTCCATGAAAAAACTTACTTCTCTGACACATACTGAGAAAATGTCATCATAGGAGAGGTGTTTCAGCCCTCTGATCATCTTTGTGTCCCCCTGCTGGACTTATCTTTCTCACTGTCTTGACATCTTTCTTGAGCTGAGGACCCCAGGATGCAGAACTGCAGGTGGGATCTCATGAGGAAAGAGGAGAGGGACAGTGTCACCTCCTGACCTACTGGCCACTCCTCTCTTGATGCAGACCAGAGTGTGGTTGGCTTTCTGAGCTGCAGGCTCACACTGTTGACTCATGTTCAGCACTTTATCCACAGGAACCTCCAGATACTTCACAGAACTGCTCTCCGTGACTTCTCCCAGTCTGTACTTGTTTCTGGCATTGCCCTGACCCAGGTGTAGCACCTTTCACTTGGACCTGTTAATCTTCATGAAGTTCTTATGGGCCCATTTTCACGTTTGTCCTGGTCCCTCTGCATATCATCCCTTTCTTCTGCTGTGTCAGCTGAACTGGTCAGCTTCGTGTCATCGGCAGACTCGCAGAGGGGGAACTCCACCTCACTCTCTGCGTCATTGATGAAGGTATTGAACAGTGCCCATCCAAGACAGAGCCCTGAGGGACATCACTCCTCACCAGCTTCCATCTGGACATGGAACCATTGACCACAGATTGTGGCTGTGTTCACAGGGGTCCCAGGACGAGGGAAGAGATGAGGCTCTTGACTCCATATTTCAGAAGGCTGATTTGTTATTTTATGATACATATTATATTAAAAGAAAATGATATCTTAAAACTACACTCAAAGAATAGGAGAAAGGATTTAATCAGAAAGCTAGCAAAGAAATAATGAAAATAAAATCTTGTGGCTGACCAGAGAGTCTGAGACAGCTGGATTGTGATTGGCCATTAATTAAAAACAACCACATGAGACCAATCAAAGATGCACCTTTGCATTCCACAGCAGCAGATAATTATTGTTTACATTAAGTTTCTGAGGCCTCTCAGCTTCTCAGGAAAAAAAGATCCTGGCAAAGGATTTTTCAAAAAATATGTCCGTGACAACAGATACCTGGCTGTGTCCATCTAGCCAGTTCCCTATCCACAGAATAGTCAAAATCCATTCTTCAAACCCATTTCTCTACAATTCTGAGCTTGTTATTTAGAAGAGTTATGTATATAATATTAACAAGGGAGGAGGTGACTAAGAAGAATGAATGGCCTATCTGGAGGTGTGGGCTGGATACATCTGTTTGAACTTGCTGCACGGAGAAATAAAGAAATTTTGTGATTACCTCTGCAAATGGATAACACCAGCCAGTCATGAACCAAATATAGGCATTACCAGACAAATAATTCCAGGAAACCACAGAGAGTGGTAATGAGGTATAGCCAGAAAGTTATTTTTCTTTTCTTTAAAAGATTTTTTGTCCTTTGTTTTTTATTGAAATGTCTAAAAATAAACATTTCAAAATAAATTTGACTCCATCTCAATCTGAGATTAAACCAAGTATTATGCAGTAGCAAAAAAAAAAAAAAAAAAAAAAAAAGACATTTAATTCAGCAGTATTGCTATTGGGTTTGAAATTTTTAAATGAAAAAAAGGAAAATTCAATTTTTTATAAAATATTTGCATTTATTGGAAAATTATTTTTTTATTTAAATGTTAAATTCTTACCCATTTTTAAAGTCCATACTTAATTCTTTTAAAATGCTACTGTTTCAATTTACATTTAGCTGAAATACTCTTATCTTTGGAATCTACTCACCAATCACACAGTATTTGTATCAGAGATGCTCTGAAGCATGCATTTCTAAATAAATAAATAGAAACTGCAACAACTGAAAACACCACAGAACTTCCAGTTTTATAACTAATAAAAGCAATTTAAACCCACAGCTTTCACACATCTTAAATGAATTTCAATTTTCATGGTAATGAGGCTTGACATAAACAATGACTAAAGATGTAATTGTTACCTACTACCCAGTAAATTATTTCTATATATTAACTGTGTGTTGGGAGTTTTCAGAGAAGCTCTCAAAAATTCAGTACCCTAATTTAAAGGGTTTTAGGTCCTTTCCCTGGAGTCTGATTCTTTAAGAGCACCTAAAGTCTTTCCCCTGTACACCACTGGCTGGGGCATAACATACCTATTCTGGATTCTGCTGCAAAATTGCATCTTCTTTCCACAAATTACTTCCTGCTAATATCTAAACTGTAAACAGTTATGTCTTCCCAGTTTCAAGAGAGAAACCAGATGACTTTCAAAAGGGGTAGGCTGGATACCATTCCAATAAAGTTATTTCTAAAATATATAACAAGGATCTGTCCCAATGTATGTGCCTTCCACATATTTCTTTTTCTATTCCCCTTTCAGAAAATTACTTTGTTCTGTTTTTTAAGTCACTGAAACTGAAATTCTAGATTTACTGCAAAGCTGCATTTTGTTTAATGTTTGTGAAAATTAATGAGACCAAAACTATTTTTGGGAAGAAAATAAAGGAAACTTACAATTAAAATTAATGATCTTAATCATAATCAAGATGTCAAAAACATGATTAAAATAATATATTTAAATGACACTTCATAGAACAAAACTAAATTCTAGACTGCCACATGACAATATTGTTCTGTATAGAAGTCTCACATGTACCTAAACTCAAATTTAAGTTAAAATTATTAGAGCTAGAAAACTTATCCTCAAAGAATTATAAGTCTCATATACTTCCACTGGGAATTATATCCAGAACAATAAAAAAAAGGTAAATATTCTGGTGGGAAATGAAAGGAAGAAGACTTTAGTTGATTCTCTCTTCACTATTTTTCAGTCTTAGACCAATATTTTTTTCAGTCTTAGACCAAAAGAAGCTGTCATCAGATTTTATACACAGAAGTGAAATATGAAGGACAAGGATTGATTGCATTGAAGTCATAGCTAAGACAAATTTCTCTGCCTTTTTCAGAGATATCAAACATGGCATGCTGGTTCAGAGATACATCTGCTTAAGGAATACCGACCTGGACATGTTCCTGTGTAACTTGCTCCAGGGGACCTGCCTTGGCAGGGGTTGGACTTGATGATTTCCAAAGGTCTCTGCGATGATCCATGTTTGAGGGGAAGGAAGCATTTCCCTTCCAACCCTAAATATTCTGTGATTCTGTGAGCTCAATGACATTATACCTTTGCATGTTGATTTTTAGCTTTGAAATGCAAAATATTTTTAAGGTTTTGTTACAATAGACAACTTTAAAAATACGTGAACATTTTTTAATCACTTCCTCTTGGCCAATGTCATGCTTTGGATAGTTCCAAGCTTCCAACACTTATCACTGAGTAGATAACACCCAAAATCAGTGCTCGAATTGATGAGATTTTGGCTCTATCTACCCCAACTCATTCATATGTTCAGGTATTTGCTGGAAAACAAAGCACAGAAAATAATTATGGGAAAGTCTTGTCAAAAGCTCTGAACTGTACATCTGATTTCTTGCAGTGCTTTAGCTTTCATGAGAAAGAACCAAAGAGGCATTCTAAAAATCTTTGCATGCTTATAACACACTTATAGCAGGAAACCAGAAACTAACTATAATCCAGGTACTAACTACTTGGCCTGAGGGTAATGTGAGCAGCAAGGTCACTGACAAGTTTTATAACTACCCAAACTAAAAGGAAAGAGTGAAAAAAATAGCCTGTTCTGTTCCCCTCCACCTTAGAGGGACACATTCAAAGCCAGGCTAAAAGCTGAGTCCAGTGTAGAAGCACTTTTCACAAAACCAGCAGATCTTGTAGCACCTCCCAGTACCTAAAGGAGGGCTAGAAAACAGATGGAGAAGGAATGTTTGCAAGGGTGTGCAGTGCTAAGACATGGGTTGTGATTTTAATCTGAAAGAGGGTAGGTTTATGTCAGGAATAAATTTTTCACTGTGAGGGTGGTGAGGCACCGACACAGGTTGCTTGGAGAAGTTGTGGATGCCCCATCCCTGGAAAATGCAAAATGAGCATTCAAGGCAAAGTTGGATGGGACTCTGAGCAATCTGGTCTAGTGGAAGATGTCCCTGCCCATGGCAGGGAGGATGGAGCTAGAAGATCTTTAAGGTGATCCAATCTACACCATTATTTGATTCTATGCATTCTGAGGTACCTTGCCAGCTACAGTGAGTGTCTTATTGTCCTGAATTCACAGTTCTGGTCACTTGCGGACCAGAAGCCTCAGCTGATGTGAGTTTGCTCTGTACAGTGAGTGTGACTGTGTGACACACATGTGCACTCTTTGTAGACCAGAAATCAAAACCCATTTACTATATCTATTGCATTCAGAAACCAAATTTTGAGGATTTTTTTTTTGCTAATGACTACTATGTTTCTGGTTTTGAGATTTCCTGACTCTTAAACTCTACTGGAAATGAAAAGTATTAGCTATGTGCACCGTTCAAGTTCAACAAATCCAAACAAAGTTTCTGAAGCAAGTTGAGAAGTGGGATTCTACATGCACACATTTTGGTACCTGTTGATGGTAGAAGAGAATGGACACAGCTTTCTTTACTGAAACTGTCCCATTCTCTGCCCCATTCAGGTATGTGATAACAGTTATAATCTAATATGCTACTTTAAACATATTACTTTAGGATTGTTATCTACATAATTTTATGAAATGCATGAGTTCAATAATTTATTTTCTGTGCCTAAGGTAGGGTAGTAGGAACACAGCAGGATTCTTCAAGAACACACACAATAGAATTAAATTTAAATGCTTGAGACACATCAAATGATAAAATCTCCATATGTGATAGCAATAAAAGAGAGATATTACTTCTCATTTTAAAGGTCAACCTATTTGTTAGGAAACTAAAACCATTACTTTTCATTTGGATGAGATTGTCTAAATTATTAAATACTTGGTTAAATTGGAAAAAATGTGTTTACTCTCAAATTAAAACAGTGTTCCTATAAATAGTTCTTACTTTGACACATAGCAATGTGACTCTTCTAAGAATTCTCTAGCACTTGAATGATTAATGTGCCTTTTGCATAATAAAAATGTAGTTATGCTTTGTGTAAATTATAAGCTCCATTCAAGTGCAAGTATGCCAAGTATTTTTTTTATAGTTTAGTCTTCAATTTCAAATTATTTATTTTCAGTATACAGCTAACAGGGTTCAAATATCTCTTCAGACTTATACAAATATCTGTTCTAAACTACCAAAGATGTCTGTGTCCTAAACCAAACAAACTTTTTCCAGTGTTATATATTTGCTACCATGATTCTCCTCACACATTATTCATTTGAATTTTAAAGTTCTCATTACTTTCCAAACGATAAATCACATTGTGTTCTTGGCCTTTCAAACAGATCTGCATTGGCATATATTGTTTCTCTTCTTCTCTTTATTTAGATTTGATTAAAGACAGTTTTGCATGAATAAGTTCATAAAGAAAGTGAGTACTCTCATGTGTATTTATGAATTTGGGGTATTGATCTCTCTTATTAAAATTGATGAAACAAAGTGCGGAATTATGATTTACTATTTTCACATGTCAGTAGAAATCACACCCAAATCAAGTCAAGATTGAATGTTCCTTAGAAATATAAATACCTTAAGAGCATGAGCAAATAAGTGAAAAGAAAAACCAAAACAACAATGTTCACCAAAAGCCCCAAACAAAAAGCCAAACCAAATATTTATTTATTTAAAGGAACATGATTTTAGGGGAGTCAATGATTTTTGCTTTAAAAGTTAACTTAATCATTAATTTACTTATTTTCCAACTTTTTTTTAGCAATGTCTTGGTGACTTTCCTACTTCTTTGCGAAATAAATAAGTACTTGAAGAAAGATTACATTTTATCACCTAATTGGCTTAATACAACAGGTTAGGCACATTCTGCGAGTAACTTTCTACTTTGGGCATCTCTCCTATTGGCATAAATCATCCTAAAGATGATAGTGCCTTAGCACAGAGTTAAATTAGGCTGAATCTTTTCCTTTTGTGTTCAAGACTTATGTACTCAGATGCTTCTGAGTGCTGTGGAATAATAGGAGTTAAAACAGAAAAAAGATCCAAAAGCAATTCTGCTCTTTTTGTCCTTTGCGTTACAAAAATGTTATCAAATTGCAGAGAATATTAATATCAAATCAAAACACATGTTCTGTTATATGCATTTTAAGCAAAAATATTCTACTGCAAAATATTTATTGTATAACATTGAAGAAAAGTGAAGAAAAGAAAACCATCAAAAACCATTTTACATCTCTAATATAATGTTTAGAAATTGTACTCACAAGGTATACTAGAGGTGTTAATAGAAATGTTTTACTTGAGGTTTCAGAGGGAAAAGACTGCAAAGGACAAATTTAAATTGTCTTTCTTAACAACAGAAAGAATATTAAAAACATTTAATGCATGACTGAGTACTCAATAAAAAATATTCATGTATGTGAAAGTATATGTACATATGCTTCACTGTATCAGCATTTACCACTCAGAGTAGGAGGCTTAATAGTGTAGAATATAAAAGTATGAACCAGAAAGATATGCCATAAAAATAATTTGTTCAGCCCATTAGTCATCAAATCTGCTTCAGGGCAAGTAAAATCTCATAGCTAAAATATTAAGAACAGAAAGTGGCATAAATTGTCTTAGCTGAATGATTGAATTCAGCAAATATTTACTGATGAACATGAGTCAGTAAAAGAAACTCATGTGACTTTCCAGTCACAATTCCAGTAGAATGTTTCAAAGATGTCATTTCGGTAACTGAGGTAAATAGAGCCATCTTAAATATTTTGTTATTTCCAAGCACTAGTCAGAAAACACTTGTAGAGATTCTTTTGAATAGGCAAAAGAGTAGGATTTAATAAAATAAAATGCTTTGCTCTATTGTTTTTAAGAAAAGTTTTACTACAGAAATGCTTTCTGTTAGCAATTGAGGCACAGAAGAAGGGAAGAAACTTCACAGGATTTTGCAGCAACACAAAGGCAAACAAGGATAATAATTCACATTTTCCCAATTCCAGACTAACATTTATACTACTAAAAATGATAAACCTGTACTGCAACTAGAGCACATATAATTGAAAAACTTTGTCTATTTGCAAAATATCTTCCTGTAAAAGTATTTCTATAAACTAGAATGAATAAGCCTATGTGATATTCCATAGGCTGAGGCATTTCCTTTGCTTCAGTCTCCACTCTCAAGACTGATTGTCCCCAGGGTACCCGGCCCTCAGAGCTGGAATTTAGGAACAGGGATCTTAGTGAAACCCTCGTAATCCTGGAGATAGTTAGTGACCCGCTATGCCAATCAGAAAACCATAAGTTATGGGTCCTCATGGAAGCCACCTCAGAGTAATGAGGGAAATGCCAAAAGAAATTGCCAAACCACTCTCAATCAACTACCAGCAGTCCTGGTTAACTGGAGAAGCTCTAGGTGACTGGAAATTAGCAAATGTAACACCCTTCTACAAGAAGGATTGGAAGGATAATCCAGGGAAATACAGGCCTGTCAGCCTAACCTCAGCTCTGGGCAAGGTCATGGAAAAGATCACGCTGAGTGTGATTAAACAGCACATGCAGAACAACCAGGGAATCAAGCCCAGCCAACATGGATTAAAAAAAACCAGGTCTTGCTTGACCAAACTGGTCTTCTATGACCAAGTGACCTGCTTGGTAGATGAGGCAAGGACCTGTGGATGGAGCCCATATAGACTTCAGTAAAGCATTTTACACCATCTCCACAGCATCTTCCTAGAAAACTGCTTGCTCACAACCTGGGTAGGTTCTTTGCTGGGTAAAAAACTGGTTGTCTGGCCAGGCACAGAAAGTTGTGGTTAATGGAGCCAAATCCAATTGGTGGTAGGTCACTTGAGGTGTTCCCAAGGCTAGTTTTGGGGCCAGTATAACATCTTTATTGATGATCTGGATGTGGGGATTGGGACCACCCTCAGTAACTTTGCAGATGACACCAAATTGGGTGGAACTGTTGATCTGTTCCAGGTGAGGAAGGATCTACAGAGAGACCTGGAATGACTTGATGAGTGGGCTGAGAATAGCTGCAGGAAGCAAAGTGCCGAGTCCTGCACTTGCGTTACAGCAAGCCCATGAAGCACTACGGGCTGGGGAGAGTGGCTTGAGAGCTGTTTGCAGAAAGGGACTTGGGGATGCTGTTTGACAGCTGGCTCAGTAAGAGCCAGCAGTGTGCCCAGCTGGCCAAGAAGCCCAATGGCATCTTGGCCTCTGTCAGGAACAGTGCAGCCAGCAGGACCAGGGAAGTGATCACCCTCAGTACTCAGACTGGTGAGGACACACCTGGAGTGCTGTGTTCAGTTCTGGGGCCCTCAATTTAAAAGGGACATGAAGGTGCTGGAGCATGTCATATGAGGAAAGGCTGAGGGAAGTGGGTTTGATTAGTCTTAAGAGGAGGCTCAGAGGGACATCATCACTCTCCACAAGTACCTGGAAGGAGCTTGTAGTGAGGTGGGAACTGGTCTCTTCAGCCATGTCTGCAGTGACAGGACCAGAGGAAATGGTCTTAAGCTGATACAGGGAAGATTCACATTAGATATTAGGGGAAAAAAGATATTATTATGGTGGTCAGGCACTGGAATCGGTTGCCCAGGGAGGTGCTGGGATCACTACCCCTAGAGGTGCTAATGAGGTGTCTGGATATGATGCTTGATGAGCTAGTTTAGTAGCTTAGAGTTTAAAGTAGCAGTCCTTGGTTGGCAGCTGGAGTGGATGATTTTAAAGGTCTCTTCAAACCTTGATGATTCGATGATTCTCTAGCTACAGGCTAATGTAAGGTCTCAAGTGTAGTTCAGACATGCTCAAGTTTTGTTTGCCAGATGAATAAACATTATCCTTTTTAAATAATTTTTTTCTTTACGACATTGTGATTCTGCCTCCTTATTCCTGAATACTTTTGGTAAACTTATAAATAATAACATTAAGCATTGGGTTCTGCAGTTGAATGCATTTTGCTCTGCAGCTGATAGAAACCCATAAGCACTCTATATTGAAGTGGGACATACAAATTAAGCTAAACAGGAGAGTTTCAAACATTAAGCATTGAGTTCTGCTATAAGAAAAGTTTCCTTTGCCGCACTGGGATGTCAGTAATTGTATTGATAGATTTAATTGCAATCTCTTTATTTTTCTCACTTTCTTCTTCTTTTTCAGGTTGAAGTGATCCTTCTACACTAGTTTGGGGAGTTGGACATTTTTGAAAGTTAATTTAGTTATTAATTTACTTATTTGCCATATTTTTCTTAGTAATTTTGTATTAATTTTTCTACTTCTCTGCCAAATAAATAAGTACCGGAAGAAGGACTCTTTTATCATATGATTGACCTATTATAAAAGGTTAGGCACATTCTGCAAGTAAATTTCTATTTGGGCATCTCTCATATTGGCATATTCTTCACTGTGGACTAACGAAGAACAAAAAGGATAAGCAATGAGTAGAGTTGTGTTTACAGATAGGGTTCTTCTCTCTTATCTCAAAAAAATATTTTTTGATAATTTTGTATTAATAGCCACAAGGGGTAAAAATACTATCTTATAGCCTTCAAACACTGAAAACATTTTTTTCTTTTCTCCAGTGAAGAATTTTATCCTCAGAACAATGATTTTAATTTTTCTTTGTCCTAACATTTAATTGTTTCATTGGCAGTAACAGCCCAAGAAGGTATTTCTTCTTATATATGTAGCTGGAATAAGCAGTGGGCATAAGTTACAGGAAAAAAAGCACACAATAAAATGCAATTTCTTCCCATTTCTGTAGGAGTTGTAGAATATTCATAATACTTGTATAGTTGCAAGTTATACCATTATTTTACCAAGATGTTTGTTGCTGGGTTTGTTATTTATGGTCTAAAATTTTCTTTCAGCTGATGCAGTAAATACTTCTAACGTTGTTGTTGGGCCATGATTCGCCCCAAGACACAGAGATTTGCCACATGAACATTGGTGAGAAGAACACCAATTTAATTTGACAGCAGACTCTATGGAAACCTCACAATCTGCTCTTCCACGTAGATACAGCTGTGAAAGTTTCCTTTTTTTCCCCCCTTTTTATAAGTTTAAAACCTTCTATAAAATACAAAAAGTATAAAAATATTTTCTTAGGAAGGGTTCTTAAAGAGCACATAAGAATGCCACTGTGGCAAAGCACTGTGTCAAAGACTTTTATTTGCCCAATTCAGGCTGATCTGGAATGAGAAGGTCTGCCCTAGATAAGTCAGGAAATATACTGAAATAGGAGTATACAGTTTACAATTCTGGACCAGGAAGAGTGTCCCCAGGCCTGAAGCTAAACACCAGGCCACTTACAATTTTCAAATCCAAGAGCTCATGGTTCTGTCAATATTTTTCACAAAATTCCATTTTTCTGAGAACACTGTTTTCAGGAAGGTTTTCTTATTGTTCTACTGTGGAAAAAAAAAAGTCAGTATATTTCCAAGTCTAAAAACTTGCTTCAGGATGACATTGATTTGCCATTTAATTCTGGCACCACTAGACTGTGGCACCAAATACAAGACTTCAGAAATTATAAATCAAGTCTCCAGAACCCATTGAATGTTTACATGTCATCATATATTTCCAGACTTGTGGTTTTCCTCCTTTCTCGTTATTTTTGTATATTACTAGAAACTGAAGGAAAGATTTTAATCTTTAAAGGGAGTTTCTTACAGACATGACAGTATAATTTGGAAACTGTGCCTTACAGATTCACAGATATTTTGGTAAAACCTAAGTCTCATTAAGCTGCAAAAAGGCATCTCCAGAACAGGGAATGACCAAAAGTAAATTGTTTACTCGTGTAAACTGTGGATCAAAAATTTGCCACAAAAGTTTGCTACATTCTGTGTCGTATTTCAATTGACTGAAGTAGAAGTTCATGGCACAGCTATTCACTTTGCATGTTTAACTCTGATTATGTAAGGTTGTATTTGATTTGAGACTCTAAGAGAAGGCATTTATAAGAGGTCTTACAATTCCTTACCCCTTTGGATGTGTCAGTAAACATAGCATGGGATAGAAGTTAATTTGCATGTATGTAACCTCATAATTTTCTTTGGAGAATCTTAGTAAAGTTGGCTGTAGAAATATGAATCAAAGCAATGAATGTGAAACTAAGTAACCAAATTTTTAAAACTGAAAATGCTGATGAAAAAAGCTGGTTATGAAAATTTAATCTTTCATTTTTGAATTGACTATATCTTACTATGTTTTCAGGGCAAAATGATGTTATGACTGGCATATAAACTAGTTTCAACACAGTGACGCATTTTCAAGAGTAATCTGTATTGTGTGATTGATTCACAAATTAATGTAAGGCTTATTTTTCAATGGCTAAGCTGGTAGGACCCCACTTCATTATTTTGAGTTATCATGAAATTTTCATTTCATTTCTAAGAATATAAAGATGCATTCTTTAGTTAGATTGAATTGTAAAAAAAAAAAAAAAAGGAAAATAAGAAATGTAGATAATCAGTTTCACAGAGAGTGACAGGCAGTAGAGATTAGATCATTTGCCACAACTGATAATACACAGCTAGAATAATTCTATAAAGTGTTCTTCTTCCCAGCTGACAGCCATGTAAATTAAAATAAACACATGAAACATAATTATAGACATAAAACAACTGAAAGAGAGACTGTGGTTTGATTCATGAGTCTTGTCACACACACAGTCAAGGCAAGGCTAGATGCAGTCAGAGTAACCACACAAAGGCCAAACAAGGACAGTATCTGTCCCTGATCATGCTGCGTGGGGCCTTGGCTGCTGGCTGGAGTTTGGCCACAACACCTTTGGGCAACTCATATCTTTGCCTACATACCTCTACATACTGTACCAAAGCTCCTGTTTATCTTTCCTCGCTAACAACACATCTGTTATCATAATTTGCCTTAGATGTGTTGGTGCATTCTTAGTGGGGCAAGCAATGGGCAGGAGACGTTGAATCAGTGCACCCATGTGGGGAGAGCGGAGGAAAACTATGCCCAGAGTCTACTCCAGAAAGATCCATCAGAGCCTTTCCTACAGCAATTGTATGCATGTTCTTAATTCTTCACATTCTGGGTTTAAATTCATTGATGCCTCAGAAATTCTCTTAGAATCTCTTATGTAACTGTCATTGCAACTACACAGATATGAGATTTGGTCAGCCAAATTCATAGACTGGCTCACAAAAGACATTTGAAAAAATGTGGATTCCTGCAGTTGAAGCACCAGGGAGTATAAGTGAGATTAAACTTGTGGTGTGTCCATATGAACTTGTGAGAATGAGGTATGACAGAGTTTGAAAGGTCATTTGCAATTCTCTCTCCTCTTGTACAGGGCAGAAAAACATTCTTTCCTTGGCAAATGTTTTGTAATGCAAAATTCAAACGTGTCAAACACAAGTTCCCGTGGAGCCACAAACAATCCCCTTGAAATATTGAGCCCTAAACAACTGTTTTTATTTCCAGAGCAAGAGTTTTTGTTATTTTCTTATCTTTTATTTCCATCCAGTGGACAATGCAGTGCTCCCACTAGAAGAGATCATGAGAATGGAGATAAATACAATGAATACAGATATAACTTTTAGAATAGGGAAGATATTGTTCTATGTGTGAGTCCTAGGGTAATCCTCCATTAAAAATGGGGGGGTCAGAAGAAGTGAAGAAAAGTGATTTCATGTATTATAAATCATATTTAACAAAAACAATATAAACATAACAGCTTTTAGCTCTAAGTTTTAGATAACTGAAAAAATATAAATTATAAAATATTAATAATAGCCATGTTTCTACTGTTAGAGGAGAAAATTACCATATAATTTATTTCACATAGAAACATTCAAAGATACTACCAGTATAAAACAGAAGAGCTCAGAAAGTCAAGGCTGATAACACTTGCACATATTCTATGCTACCGTCTGTGGAGAAAAGTTCACTCACTCCATTTCAAGGACTATGGCAGAAAGATGCTACCTGAATGTGTTGGCTTTTGTCAACATACTTATCTATCCTGTCCTTAAAGTAGGAATTTGATTACCAAGAACCATGTAACTGAGCTATGGGCCAGCAAAGCTTGCACGGAGAGCTGAAAAAAACAGCTGTGACCAGACCAAATGCTGTTCCTGCTATATTCCTCAATTCTCCAGATTAATGCTGATTTCACATATTCCTGAACAGTCTTTGTCACCTCTATGTAATCCAGTGGCTATTTCACATCCAACTCCAATCACAGCTCATGAGTTGTGTTTCTTTTCCTTTTATGTATCCTTGGTCCTAACTTGGTGAATATGTCACTGCAGAATTTTCAGCAAGGCTCTGATGGAATTCCAGTGACTACATTCTGATCGAGTGACTTCAACTCATCCAAAGAGCTGAGGTAAACCAATCAGCTGAATGGGGGTTGCCACAACCTGCACCACACAAAGTCTGGGAGAATTCCTCACTGAAGGCTTCTTAAAGAACAACCTACCAAGGTGAAACCTGTACATATTTGCCCACCAGTAAAAAATTGTAAGGAGAAAGAGATGGTGAGGAAAAAGGAAACATAAAGGAAGGAGAAAGAAGGGAAGGGAAGGGAAGGGAAGGGAAGGGAAGGGAAGGGAAGGGAAGGGAAGGGAAGGGAAGGGAAGGGAAGGGAAGGGAAGGGAAGGGAAGGGAAGGGAAGGGAAGGGAAGGGAAGGGAAGGGAAGGGAAGGGAAGGGAAGGGAAGGGAAGGGAAGGGAAGGGAAGGGAAGGGAAGGGAAGGGAAGGGAAGGGAAGGGAAGGGAAGGGAAGGGAAGGGAAGGGAAGGGAAGGGAAGGGAAGGGAAGGGAAGGGAAGGGAAGGGAAGGGAAGGGAAGGGAAGGGGAAAAAAAACCAAAAAGGAGATATGGAGAGGGATGAAAAATTAAGGTGTGGGGCTTTTACATAAAATTACAGAAGAGAGAAAGGAAATAGGTACAAACATGATACAGGAATTGTGTAATGTGTGGATTTGAGATGTGTGATATAACACTTAGCAAGTTTGCTTATGTCCAATTTATGCTCAGGTCATTACTTTTACTAACCTGTTAGCCATGCTCAAAGGCATGGCTTAAGCTTTATCTACACAGGACTGACTTGTAATCTGTGGAAATTTTAAAGCAATAAACATTTTCTAAAAGGAAGAAAAGAAGACAGCAGCAGAGTCAGAATCTGGAGACAGAATCTGAGAGATCTTAGGCCTGGGTATCAAAGCAAGAGCAGATTTAACCCAATAGACATCTGAGAAAGGAGATTTGAACATTTAAGAATTGTGGTTTCTGGAAGAAAGATTGTCTTTTTGATCAATAGGGTCATATAGCAGGATTTCTCACTCTCTCTTTAAAGTCACCAGCAAAGAAACTTTCTTATTTTTAAGCAAGTGGATATGAATGGTAATCATATTTCTCTTACATAGGCATTTTTATATTTATTTTACTTTTATTTTACAAGTTAGTAGCGAGAAAGAAAAGCTTGTATTCAAAGCGTTGCTGTAAATGAAGGAAAAAATCTGCTTAATAATTAACAATAAAGGGAACATTTTTTCTCTTTTTCACATTTTCGTTTCTTGATATCATTCTCCTCATGATCAGGAGTTTCATCAGTGATGAAGGCAAAAAAAAAACCAGGTGTGCTTTTGAAGGAAATGCTGTCAACATTAACTCCATAAGGATTGCTGCTCACAGCAAATGTGCAGACTACTTGAAAGATTGCACTATAGCCCCGTAGAATAATGGCTTGGAAGTACCTTAAAGATCACCTAATACCAGCGCCCCCTCCCACAGGCAGAGCTAATGTTGTGAGGTTGGATCCCAACAAGGACCCTATATGCACAAGTACTGCAGGAATCTTCAAAGTTTTTTTTTTTTCTTGTATTTGTGGAAAAACAGTAGTAGAATCACTGAATCACTTAGGTTGGAAAAGACCTTTAAGATCATTGAGTCCAGCTGTTGACCCAGCACTGCCAAGCCCACCACTAAACCATGTCCATAAGTGACACATCTACACAACTTTTAAATACCTCCAGGGATACTGACTCCAAGACTTCCCTGGACAGCCTGGTGCAATGCCTGACAACCCTTTCAAGGAGGATTTTCTTTTTTTCCTAATATCCAATTTAGGCCTCCCCAAACACAACCTGAGACCATTTCCTCTCATCCTGTCACCAGTTACAGGGAGAAGAGGCTGACTCCCACCTGGCTACAGCCTCCTTTCAGGGAGGTGTAGAGAGTGATAAGATTTTCCCAGGCTAAACAGCCCTGGCCCCCTCAGCTGCTCCTCACCAGACTCGTGCTCCAGACCCTTCCCCAGCTCTGTTGCTTTCCTCTAGCCCAACCCCTCCAGCCCCCTGTAGTAGAGGGAGGCCAAAACTGAGCACAAAATTCAAGTTGCAGCCTCAGCTGTGCTGAGTACAGGGGAATGATCACTACCTTAGTCCTGATGGACACTAATAAGTACTGATGAACAATTAATTACTTCCTGTCTGTACTTATCACCCACCTACGAGCAAAGTTTAAACACAATCTGTGATTCTTCCAATCTTTCTCATATAAAAGAATTGGATTAGGGGGTATATTAAAGTTTTCAATAAGAGAAGAGTTTTCTTCAAAAGAAGAAAAAAGAAGAGTTTTTTTCAAAAAGAGTGAGTTTTCAAAGTATTCAAAAGAATATATTATATTAGTAAAATAAAGTTGAGTAGTTTCCCTTTTGAGAGAAAATTATATACCACTCTTCTCCCAAATTTGTAATTGGTGGGAACAAGAAAGAACTAATGGAATACTTGCAATTCTCTCTTCTTTTTAACCCCTTTCATAAATTAATTTTCTCTCTGTACTTTTCCTAATGCTAGCTCGGCAAACGTAATTTTTGCAAAATTACGTTTCAAACCTGGTAAAAGAATAGTTAGATTACATCAATATGCAAACTTCCTGTAAAACTTTTCACTGAAATGTAAAGGAAGATGACACAATGAAATTTTAAAAGCAAACCTGTTAGGCTAGCTGCAGTGCAGGATTTCTGGGTTTATGACCTCTATTTAAATATAATTCCAACTTTTTTTTGCCACTCTGTGAACATATGCTGTTGTTTATGCTGCTCGCAGACAGCTGGACTGTGCATTTGGCTACAGAAATGGATATGTGATAAGAGAAACAGCTCCTGAAACTTGTACAGATTCATGATTTTTTTTCAGAACTTTTTCTTACAGCCCCATCCAGAGGTACTAATCAGTTTGTTTGGGCTGAATTGTGTACAAAATGTGGACAGAATATATTCTAATAACTGATTTATCTACACTACAATAATTATATTTTAATATATATTTTTGCAAGTCTATCTATATAAATTTATGAGCTGAAGAGAGTTCATAATATGTATGTTGTAGCTAACTTCCTATATTGTGAATATAATAGCTCACACATTCACAAAATACTGATGAATCACTGGACATGAAATTCAGACTTTCAGAATCTAATCCAAAATTCTCTGATGTTCTGCAATACTTGATTTATATGGTTTTCAGCACAAACTAATCAAATAAAATTGTCCATCTGACCGATTAATATTAATCAACTAAAAGTATGAAAATCTGCTTTGAATAAAACAGTACAAACAGGGTATGAAGTTCTGTTTAAGTGTCTTTTATTTCCTGAGTATGGATAACCACATCTCTGGCAATGTGTCCTCCAGATACAAGTGCTGACAAGGCAGGAATCCATCACTGTGTCCAGCCAATTCAGTACGCCAGAATCTCTAATGGTGGATGAATGCTTATGTTATGCTCTTCTTAAAGCCAAGATTTCTTAAGCTGGCTCCCTAAGGTTTTACTTAGATATTTGTTTTCAGTTTCTGTTTAACTCCATCCACAGTAAGCAATTAGAAACCTAATTTTATGTATACTGTTTTCCAAATCTGAGTCTTTTTAGTTCCTTTGTGTTGGTGTTAATAAAGGAAAAATGTATGCTTTCCCTATAAAAAATTGAAAGTTTGCTTCTTGTGAAAAATAAGAATATTTTGAAAATTAGTAGTTGTGGTTTTTTCTGCACATTTCTAACATGAACTTAATCTTCACAGCTATGTAAAAAAATATTGTGTTTTATCTAACTAAAAATAATAAAACACATAAAAGAAAACAAAAATACATACATATGAAATAGCTGTAAAGACAAGATTAGTTAGGAAAATTGGGTGAACTGCAATTCTGTTTGCAGTGTTCTGTATCCAGACTAGACTTGACAAATTCCCTCCTTTTGCCCAGAGGGTCCAGATTTCCATCCCCACCTTCAGGCTTGCCAAGCTCGTTCATCTGGCAGCTCTGCCATGCATCCTCCTGCCCAGCCGAGGTACCGCGTCCTGCTGACACAACAGCCATCACAGCCATTGGCAGCCAGGGGCCTCGGCGGCACCTGCTCAGCCTGCAGCCATCTGACCTCCTTTCCCTGCATCCCCCAGTCCCTCCCCAACCCCACGCAGGCGCAGCGGGGTTTAAAGCTTCTGATCCCACCGATGCAGCCCTGTTCCCAGGCAGCAGGTTTTGTACCAGTTAGCCAGCCTCGCAGCAGCCCTGTCAACCCCTCTTTTGTCTTGCCAGTCCTGTGATTTGCCCACAGCTTCCAGTTCACCTGACCCAAAGAATGTGCCTGCTGAAATAGCGCTGCATGCACAAGATGCTCAGCCCTGTTGTCAGGTTCACATCAGTGACAAGTCTCATTCTTTGAAATCAGCCATACAGCAGCTTCAGTTCCTAGTGGGTTGTCATCAGCAATTTGTCAGTCTGTTATTTTCCATTTGGATTGCAATGCAGCCAAACACAGAGCTTTTGCATTTACCTGACTTCTGATTTCTAGATGTCGAACCATGACTTCTCTTTTCTTACTGTAATTGGGATTTTCAGATAATATCTAATCCAAGCTACTTCATATTTAATAGCAGGAGAATTTTTTCAAAGGGAATTACATTTACACTGTTTTCCATAATTTCCTCATGATGATAGAGAATTAAGAAGAGAAGTTTATTCCCAGTGGAAAAAAAAACCCACCAATTACTGCTACCTGAAACTGCAAGTATTCTTTTCCTGTGAAAGAGGAGATTGATGAGAGACACACAGACAACAGCCACCTGCCTGCAGCTGTGTCATGTGATGCAGAAGGACACGGATTATTCTGGCTGAAGGAAGGGGAATCCCTCTTGACAAATCTGAGTTTGACTGATGGTACCTTCAGGCATTCTGTATGCAATCTGATACTGGGGTACTGATCACTGCTACAAGTAGCTTTCATTATTGACCAGAGGAAGCGCTAAAATCCTTGATTCAGCAACATCTTCATTTACAGGTTTTCATTTGGCTTCATAGTAAATGGAGAATGGGAAAGGGTTAGGGACTAGTTTAAACTGCCTTAATATTTCACATGTAAATAACTGTTAAGTAACCAAAACTCCATTAGGTAGGTAATAGTGGACAATTATTTTTATTGAAAATGTTCTCACTTTGCAGTTTTGTCAAGTCATTCGGTACAGGCAACATGTTAAATCACCACATTTTTCCAACAAGCTATTTGAAATCTCTGTCAGCCAGATTTGATTGATGCAGTGTACCAGAGAGCATAAGTATTGCAGAAAATGCCATTTCAGAGTTCAAAGCAGTAGAAAAATTGTTGTTTAATAATTCAGCAGTGAAATGAAAATAATGTAAAGAAGATTAGCCATGATCTTTTATTGGGGGGTATTCATAGTAACATTCTCATTTCTAGGCCTGTTTTGTCCAAGTTATATTTTTAATCAAATGCTATTAATAAAACCTTTTTTCTTCCTGTTTTGAGTAAGGCCAGAGAAGAGACATCTTCTAAAAGAACAAACTACCTTTTATTCAGCAATAATACAGAAATAAAATCTGTTCTATTTATTACGCATTTCTTTTGTTTCTGTCATAATGATAATGCAAAAAATGCAAAAAATTCAGCCAAAGTCTGTGTCCTCCTAGAAGCTGTTGTTTTCATTGTGTGAACTCTTCAAAGGCACCTGCAAACATTCAGCTGCACCCTGTTTTAATATAGCTTAGATCAGAAGTGGAGTTCTAGGATAACTGCTCCAT
The DNA here is from genome assembly GCF_047830755.1 of Zonotrichia albicollis. NCBI lineage: Eukaryota > Metazoa > Chordata > Aves > Passeriformes > Passerellidae > Zonotrichia > Zonotrichia albicollis. The sequence goes on from NC_133819.1 coordinate 139,768,530, forward strand.
TTCAGTGTTTCTTCCATGTCAAGGGCTTCTTTTACACTCAAAAGAGCTGCTTGGCTAGAAAACACAGTGTCTCCTACACATGTCCATTTCCATTTCTACCCAGCCACAATTCTCCCAGAAATCCTGAAAAGCAGCAAATGCTGAATATTTGCCATATACGAAATTCATGCTCTGCAGACCATTTTTTTGACACCTAAAGTAATAGGTTCCTGGGTCAATAACCCTTTACACATTTCCAGGATGATCTAAAAATTATGTAAATGTGTATTCTTGAAAAAGCAAAACAAAGCATTATTCTTCACCGTTATTTTCTCTGCAACTGCAATGAACAAAATAAATATTCAAAGTCAATTGAGCTTGCTTATCAGTCAGTTGGACAATCTGGTGAATTCTCAATTCTAAGAATTAAATTTCCACAGTTGTTCTGTAAATTGTTCAGTTTCAAATGTTGATTGATCTGTTTGAATATCCTGGCTATTGGAAATCCAGTTTTCAGCAGAATTTATTTGCTAAATCCTCTCTATGTTTGAGAATACAAACACAAAGTAAAATATATTTTGGGGAATTGCCTCATCCTATGCATTTTGCAGCATACCTTACCTGAGCCCTTTCCTGCTGAAAATACAAAAGAACAATTTCCATAAGAGCAATAATTCATGTCAGAGCGTTTCTAAATTTCAACTGGTGAAAGCATCCAGTAAATTAATTCAGAAATTATTTTACTTGACAACAGGTTTATTAATGGAACTGATATGGACTGGAATTCCAAACACAGCTGTAACAGAGGAGATTTTTTTGCTGCAGTGTATAATATCCCCTACTGTGCAAAACATCCCCTAAGATATTATAAGATTAAGGCAGCCTAGAGATGTTGTTTAAAGAAAACCACACACAGTCACTGCTCTGTTTCCCAGCCTGGAACAACTTCTCTCCTAGTACTTTGGTGCTGCTTGGAGATTGAAAGGCGCCATTCATTACATCAGTCACCCTAGATATATCTTTGGGTCATTGTGATCTCCGATTAGAAGATCATCCAATTTCTAAAATTCTTGAAATGTATAAATACATTTTCAGCAAATTTTTAATAAAGTTGGGAAAAGTAGGAAAAAAGACCCATCCCCAAACATAAACTAACAACGTCTGTAATCTACAAAGTATTTGGAAGAATGCAGATTTAGAGCTTTTATCCCCCTCAGTTTCTAGTTCTCTGTCTTTCTATATTTGGTGCACTTCCTTGTGTAAGAAAAAATTAGGAATACAATTTTATATATATTGTTTACAAGTGGAAGGGTATAATTGAGGAACATGATTTTGCTTTCTGTTTTATGAGGAAACAGAAGAATAAATATTATTTCCAGTCAAAATTCAAGCCACTTAACATATAAATTGCAAAGCTGTTTTCTCAGTTCTGCAGGCAGCCATGTATACGGGTAAAGCAGTGCATGTGCAACAGTGAAAACGTCGGGTTAATCTGACATAAAGTGAAATGAAGCAGCACATAGCAAATACTTGTTCATAACACAGATGTTATACCATAGCCTGCAGTTGCCAACAAATAACTTAAATTTTGTTTTAAAGAAATCAGTAGAAAGCATGCTCACCTTTTAAAACAGAAAATATAATCACTTTCTGCTGGGAATATTCACACATTTAAATTTACCAAGGTGTTTAGTTGCTGTCCTGAAACCATGCCAGCATGTCCAGCTTCTTTCATTATCAGGTACATTGGAAACACTGCACTGCAATTATTTAAGTTTTGGTACATTGCCACAGCCATTATTTAAGTTTTTGACATATATGGAAAAACAACTCAAGAAATTCTACATAGTGCTTGTCAAAGGACATGTTTCTTAGTCATGTATGACAAAACACTGAGAAACAAGAGCAGGGATCAGAAATTACTAATTTAAAAGACTCACTGATTTAAATTAACAAGAAATACTGTCCACAGTATTATCCACCTGTTAAGATCCAGTTATTAAAATTATTAGAGTGATGCCTCTGCCCAAATTAAGGTGCAGACAAGACCATATGCCGAAGTCAATAGTATGGATTTTATTCAACAGTAAATGGGAGGTAGAGAACAATGAGAAAAAAATATAAAAATAGGTGAGAGGGTAGATGAAAGACAGTGGCAAAGACAGATTAAATAGAAAATATCACCACTCTGTGGATCCAAAGAGCATCCTGTTGATCTTCTTTTTCTGGTGATCTTGGAGGTGAGAGTCCCTCAAAACACGGAGTTTGATGGATTGTCAGGTCCGGGCCAGGGCGAAGGCCCAGGTACCTCACCTGGCAAGAGGGAAGTTTGATTCTGTCTCTTGCAATGGACAGGATCTATTGAATCTCTGCATCACTTGCAGTTCTGTAGTGCAAGGCCTGAGGAATCAGTCTGGAGAGAACTTTGGGGGGGTCTTTGATGGTTTATGACACCTCCTCAGCTGCTTCTCACAGGAATGCCTGGTGTGTCTGTCTTCCCGGGGTTGGGGGTGGGTTTGCAGCTGAGCCAGCCTGCGTAGGGAAGAATGGGAGTTCAGTCTCTGCCCAGAAGTTATACCACACATCCCAGAACTCTTCTCCTTTTCCCCTGGGCTGCAGGAAAGTGTGTGCAAACCTGGCCTCAGCAGATGAGTCTGCGGGCTGTGCCCTACCCCACACTGAAGCCAGCTGGGGATGATTTTCAGGACAGCTGCTGGATTTGGCTTCCTTGTGGATACATTTTCTCCCTCAGCCTTGTTTACTTCTCCCTAGACCTGAGATAATTGGACAGTAGTGTCACTTTTTAAATCACTTTACCTCAGTTTCCCTTGGGCAGCTTAACTCACAGTCCAAAGTTCCAGTGAGGTGGGATATTCAGGGAGGAGGGGGCTTTGGTGGTCACAGCTTCTTTATACAGTTTTGCCATAATGGGCAAACTTTCCTTCATGACAATATTTAGGTGATTAATCATAAGATTTCAGTCTCTTACACCACCAAACAAAATTTTTTCAAGATTTTAATTAGGAGTAAGCCTTATAAGAAATTAATCAGAGAGCATAAAAAAAGTTCTGCACAGATCATAATTTTTTCATTGAATTTGTTAAAGAACCACATATTGGATTTTTTAACACCAATTCTTGGAACACCAAAACAGTAACAAAGGCAATTTTTGAAGAATTTCATTAATAATTTTCCCGATGTAAACTTCGTAAAACATTCCCATAATGTTAACTGTTTCCTATTTAATGAATATCTGTTTAAATCAAAAGGAATTGCTACTTTGGGGTTTCAGAGGAAATATCAAAAAATGTTTATCTGGACAAATAAAGGTAATTGTAATATTCAGAAAGCAGATACAAAGATTTTTATTCTGATTTTTATTAAGACAATGCATCAAGATTTTGTAAACTGGTGCTTACTGAATGGACATTCTGTAGCTAAGCCTAGGTAATGCAACTGTACTGTGAATCAGCATTTGGATTTAATCTATGCTGTGGTGTACATGGTGCACATTCTTCAGAAAGCTATTTCAAATGCCTCAGCTTTTACATCTGCAGAAAGAAGTGCTGATTTACTAAACTACAGATAGTAGAGAAATATTCAGTTAATGGAAAAGGCAACAGAATTACAAAATAACTTTGAAATTACAGTGTCATTTTTGTTGAAAGTGAAAGCACCTAAACAACCAACCTGCTCAGGGAGGGTCAGCTATAATACATTACCTCAGTCCATGCTTCAAAAGGCTTTGAATATATCCATAATGGAGTTTCCACAAACATTCTGGTCAACTTGTGCCAGTATTTTACCAATCTCACAGTAAAAAATAAAAGAAAAAAAGAGTTTTCTGGGACTCAAATTGAATCTGCCTATTTTTTTAATGTTTGGCCATCGTTTCTCCTATCACTGTCTACTGCTGAGAGGAGCCTGCCTATCACATCTTCAGTTCTCCCATCAGGGGGTTATACACATGGATACTAACCATTCAGAGCCCCCCTCTCTCAGCCTGCTCATTCCAGTGCCTTCATCATTTCTCTGGTGCTCCACTGGGTGATCTCCATAAAACTCCATATCTTTCTGGTGCTGGGAGGTCCAGAAATGGCACAGCACTCTAGATGTGTTTCATCAGGGCTGAGCAGAGAAGACGGATGACTATCCTTGATTGCTGGCAGGAGCCCGGGAGGTTGTCAGCCTTCTTTTCCTCGTGTGGCATTTCTCACTCAAGGTCACCTTTTTGTCCCCAAGGACCCCAAGTCTCATCTTTAGAAATCTGCTTAGGCAATGTAATGTGTCTTGGTGCATAGGGATATTGCTTCACAGATGCAAGATTTTCCTTTCCCTGTGTTGGATTCCATTAAATTCCTGTTAGTCCATTTCAAATCTTTCTAGGCCTCTCTGAATGGCAGCGCAACTCTCTGGTATCACCAGTCAAGCGTCTTATCGCACTTTTTAGATCTCTGGAATTTAAGGGAGACGTCTCTGAGACATTACTATTTCCCTAACTTGGAAGGTAGTCAAGTTTTCCAGACACTGAATTCAAGGCAATAATTCATGTTACAGTGGTTAAAATTGTATTGTTTTCACCGTATTCATTGTCCCTGTCTGTATGCAGAAACTCTGAGGTCTCCCTAATTTAAACCAACAGTACTGAGCCTACCATGAAGCAGACCTTGAGGTATGTTCATCAACATTGTGGGGGGCAAGAACAAGCCTGACAAAGAGCTGACTTTGGTATTAGTCTGGGAATTACAGTCGTCACCCAGAAAATGGGGAGGTCTTGTCTCTTGACCTTTTCAACCCAAAGTGATTTATAACAGCATTTTTCCTTCTTCAGACAATCTCATTTTTTTTCCAAAAAAACCCTGACCAAATAAAAAACTACAAATCACGAAAGAAACTTAGGAATAGAACTTAGGTTTGTCCTTTCTTGTTTTTTTCTTTAAACAGATTTCAGCCTCTGCCTGGATATTTCTCTTCTGTTTCCATGATAAATGAACTCTCAATGGTTGCTTGATAACCTATTATTTAGGGAAAGCTCTAGAAAAATGGTTTGGTTCCTTTTAAAAGGAGACAGGCTTATAACTAGTCTTCATTAAATGACATTTGAGTACTAAAGAAGCAATACCTCCTGGAAACCTTAAAATCCTGCTCAATATATGCACTTGCAAAGAATTACTTCAGCAGTATGTTCCAAGGGGATGAGCATATTCATCCTGAAAGTGGCATAAACTTTCAAAGAAGCCAGCCTTTAAGTTCCAAAATTGGATGCAACAGTATTGATATAGATAGCCCTGCACTTGGCCTTTCCTATTGATTAATGCTAGGTCAGCCCTTTCACAGTATATTCATCTTTTTGGATTGCACTTCGGAAGCGACAGATGCTTCTAAATGATTGTGTGGGGAGCACAGAGGTCTAACCCTGCCTTTCTTGGAGCATTACTCAATGAGAATGTTGAATTAGTCTCTGTGGATCTCACCTGAAGGTTGCATTTATCAGATGCTGCTCTTTCCTGCCTTTGGATATAGTTCATTGCCAGTATTTAACATCACTTTTAAAAGTAAGGAGAAAAAAAACATAATCATTATATACATAAGAAGTCAAGAAAATGAGAAATGATCACAATACTAAAGTATTTTTTTTTCTGATTCAGAACAACCTTGTAATATTTACATTCTTATGTTACAATTGTCATTACTATTTTTATAACCAGAACATTCACTGTGCAAATTTCATGGTTTTTTTTCACAATGGATCTATTTTAAGTTCACTATTTGGTCAAAGCAACCAAAATGGAAAGGCATAGCAATAAACACTGAAGGAGATAATGGGCAGTTTTTATGACAGAAGTAAAATCCATAAATCTGTGACCTGAATATGTCTGAGTAGACAGATTTTCTCTTCATAAACCTGCACACTCAGAATTAAGTCCTGCAGCAGTAACACCACAAGTATATTAAAAATTAAATTCAATCTGAAGCGTTGCAGGAATGTTTTTGTTCTCTGGTTTATCACCATGATAAGGCTGTATTTAAATGTGTTCATGATTCTTGAAGAGGTACATGAAAACTGAGGGAAGACATGTCCTTACCTTGGAGAGCTACCAAGGACTGAGGAAGCTCTGGAGGATGTGGTTTGGTGAAGGAGCATCCTTGCATAGTCCTGAAGCCAACCTCTGAATAAATGGAAGATCTTCTTGCCAACCTATGGGGCCTTAACAGGATGTGCTGCTACTCAGAAAGATTATTAAAGCAGGAATTATTTGGCTATGGTATAACCACCTGGAATGACATAGGTAGGCAGGAGACATTGTGTGTTAACCCTTTGTTAATTTACAGGAGAAAGACTTTACAGCAAGAAAATCAGTAATTTACAAGTGCAAGCTTTAGACAGAAATTGCGTTTCAGACAATGTTCTTTGTTGTCACCCATTTCTGATGGTTTGCATTTTTGCCCCCAAACAGACCCTAGTTAGAACCAGAAGGTGAGGATAGCTTAACTTCTTAATAGATCCCTTGGGGTGGATTAAAGTGAAGTAACACTGAATGATCAAGTTTTGTAAATATATATAGGGTTTATTTTAGAATTGGTTGCAAAGGAAAACAGATACATAGCCATTATAGGGGTTATTTTCTATATTAATGAAGAAATAGAGTAATATAAGAATAACACTTAGGAAAACACATAAGAAAAAGAGAAAAGACATTGAAAGATAGATACTGCGGCGAGGTGTCCGGCCTTATCGGTCAGATGTTTGGCTAACAGAGGGCAGCCAAACCCCCAGCTGCAATCCTGCCAGCACCCCTTGGTGTCTAAGGGCCTTGGGCTGTGCTGGCTGCAGACGGGCTCGCTGCTGCCATGACGAGGAAGAAGGAGCTGGACACTCGCTGGGGACAAAACTCAAGTTTATTAGTGATCCCAAGACGTCAACCAGGGTGTGACTAAGAGAGGAGGTAGGAGCAAGGTTTTAAAAGGGGGGAGGCGTCTCAGGGAGGGGTGTACAATGAACCAATAAGGGAAGACAGGGGAGTGAACTTATCATAACTGACATTATGGAGAAACCAATAGTTACATTGTAAGGGAGGAGCCCCGGGACCACAGCCAATCATCACCCCGAGTCAGTAGAAGCTTCTGGCAAGTAGAGAGGAGTGGGGGTGATTGACTGGGCCCAGGGAGGAGAAACCAGGATACATATATGGGAATAAGGGGAGGGGAAATTACATAATATAGGGGATTGACAGAACCAATGGCGGGAGAAACTATAGTAACAAAATGAGTGGCAGGGCTATGGCGGGAAAACTGGGGAGGGCAGAACCATTTACACAAAAATAGAGGGATCAATACAGTAAATTGGAGGAGCAATAAAATGAACTTAACAAACACACCACAACAATATACAGTCACCACCCCTAGGATCCAGTGGCAAGTCTTGGTTGTGGCAATTTCAATTTTCATTGCCAAAGTGACTCCTGATCCATCTGCAGTAGAAAAATTCAACAATTTCATGAATTATATACGCTCGGGTTCAGGTGGAAACACCCAGTACTTCCTGGCCTGAGATAGGAAGTTTTACCCTGGATGATGCAATGCTGTGAGTCCCAGGATACTGTTAGGAGTCTTTGATGGTCTGAGTTCCTAGAGCTGCCTGGTAGGTCAGTGCAGTTGAGTCTGCTATGGCCCATTATGGTCTGTCAGCAGATATGAATACTGTCAAGCCACCTGTGAATGTCCCAGTAGGAGGGCTATCACAGGAGAGTTATCACAGCTGAGTTCACCTGTGTAAGGACAATAAGACAGTACCAGCCTCACAGGAATTGCCTCTTCCTTATCTAAGTCAACACCAGCTGTAGCCTGAGGTGGGACTGTGCTCACCCTCTGCACCTGGGTGGTTTCTTTGCCCATCAGCAGCTTGTCCCCTGAATGCTCAGGCCATCAGCATTCCAATCTCTCTTCCAGTATCACCTGTGGATGCATTCTTCTCCCCAGACCTGGGATGACTGGACAATAGTACCTGCTTTATTGCAGTCCCAGCTCCAGTTAGTTGGGCTGTTAGGGTTGGGGTGGACTTCAGTGGTCACAGATGAACAGCTGCTTCTTTGCATTTTGCTAGAGTCGACATGATTTTACCAATGTTTAAGCCATTAACTATTTCAGTGTCTCACAACCAAGATTCATGGAACGATTTGCCAGAGCTAGATTTGCCTACGCCAAGAATCTCACATCTTTACCTGTGCTCCTTCCGCTACAACACTCACATTAAAGCTATAAACTTTTAATAATAAACCAGCTGAGTTGGACCTGTTATTTTATTTATAAATTATTTTTAAAACATTTTGCACATAACTTATCAGTATAACTAAATACTAGTACTATAGTCACTGTCTGTTCTTTTTCTTTCTCGAGTTCAAAGGGCACATTTTTCAAATTAGATGTTAATTCCAAATGGAAGCTTTCCTTCATGTGCAAAGGACTACTCTCTGAAAAAGGGATTTTATGTTTATTAAATACATTTATTTGAGGTCACAGACTTGCCAGGGAAGTAAATAACTAAATGACATTAATGTCCTAGTGCTTCATGAGTTCACAGGGTTTCTAGTTCTACATAATTTCCCTCTATTTCCCCAGGACTGGGAAGGCAAAAAAAGAACTGATGTGTGATAAATCAGGAGATAAAGAATCCAACTTTATAAAGAAATTAGCATTAAAAACAGCTTAGAGTTCCAAATTTCAGCAGAGGTAAACAAAGAACAAGTGAAATAACTCATTATAATGAAAATATTTTGCAGTTTTCACATCATCATAATATTCACTTCCAACTACATGGCTGTAATAGAAGTCTTCATCTTCAAAGGGTGCTGTACAAATATAAGCTATATTTTTAAATGCCAGAGCAAGCCTTTCAGAATCAAAGGGTAAAAAAGAGATTTATGAATGTATTTTTTGTGTAATGTTCAGTCAGTGCTGATTCCAGAAAAATATTCTAGATGCATTTACAGATAGTGTCCACTCTTGTTTTGGCTTTAAAATTTAAAATTGTCATAAATACTTTTTGCCCTATATTTATTTATGATGTGTCAATGCTAAAACTCTTCATATAGTAAAGATGTACTTTTGACACTTTACTATATGAAGTATTTACTTCATATAGTAAAGATCATTTTTATAACAAGGATTGATAACTTAATTTGGTTAAAGTCTCAAAAGTACATCTACAAACCCTCAACTTACAGGAGCCTCACAGGAGCCTTACTTTCTGCTCTTTCTATCCTTCACAGGACGACACCACTTAAAGCAATTTCCTGATAACTTTGTGTGTATTCTCCTCAAAGAGCCAACCACTCTTTTGCCAAAATCCTACTCACTTTTATCTATTTTCAAATAGTCCTTCCCATGAGATGAAAGTATTGCTTACTTCCACAGTAAAACAATGAATATGTAATTTACAGCACTTTCTACACTACATTTCCAGTAATTTAATTGACCTATAAACTCTTTTTCTAAATCTTCCTGGATTTTTATGACTGTATAAATATGTTCATACCCTAGCATCTATATAAAGAAGCTCTGCAGACAGGGATAAATCTTAAATTCTGATTCTGTCTGCATCTTGGTGTCTACCTCAGCAGCTCTTGAAGGCAGTTGCCTGAGTAAGAGATCCATATGTCAGGCTTTTCCTGAAAGTAGTTGTTCAAGTCTAAGTCATGTAGGATGCATTAGATTCACTGTTGATATGAAAATCAATTGCTGCTTGGACTCACTGCTTATGTGCTGATCTGCATGCATGGAACAGCCATTTACTCATCACTTGCGGAAATCAATAGTTTGTTACCTGAAAATAATAATTTAAAAAGCACTTCAGACTGCCAGTGCAAGGAGAAAGGTTCACAAATCTGTTTCTGAAAATGGGGCAGCTGCTTTCATCTTAACCCTCCTCTCACTCCTTCTCCAATCTGGCAGATCCAAACTCAGGGCAGACAATTAGTTTGAATATAGTTGGATCAGCATTTTCTGTGCCTAACAGAAATCAAACTGAATTATTTTCTACAGAAGTGTTTGAACCATATGTTATTCTAACTGACCTACAGAAAGCTTCAATAATAATAAAAGTTTACCATGTGCAGTGACGTAATTATATAATATAAACAGACATGTGCTAAATAGCAATGAAATGAGACAAACCATGCTTTTCTTCTACTTTAAGGACATAATTGAAAGAAATAAATATCTTATATGCCACATAGGGGCAGGTCTCAGTCAGACACAGGGTATGGAGACATGCTGCAGAAAGGCTGAATTTTTACAAAGAATCTTGGAAACAATTAGGTCTTGATTCATTGAGGTAGAAATTAAGTAAAATGACAGTAGTATCATATTTCAGGTTAAAATGCTTGGGTCGACTTTTCAGTCCAGTTACAGAGAAAAGAAATGTCTTGAAGCATGAATAAAGTCAGGTTTTACATAGTTTGTAATGTTTATGATAGCTGGAAGCCAAATAACTTCTTCTATGTTGCTCCCTTCCTAGCACACGCATTTATTTACACCCACATACATGGACACATACATGCATGTAGATGTGTTTGTGTTTTTATAAGGTCTAAACACAAATAACACCCTTTTAGAGAAGATCTGCTTTCCACCAGATAAAGTTACAGAAATGTATCAACTGAGTAGATTTTAGTCTTATGGTCAAATTCTTTGATCCTTACCAAACTGGTGCTTAATTAACTATCAATGGGAAAAAAAATGAGTGAGAAGGATGCCTGTCTGGAGGGAAAAAAGAAAGATGTAGAAAAGTGTAAAAAAAGTCAAATGAACAGGAAGGTTGTAGATAAGTGTTTCAAAAGTTCATTGAAGAGAAAACAAACCTTCCAAAAATAATTGTAATAATTCTTGCAATATTATCAACTGAAAATTTAAGAAAGGACAAATTTGAACATTTGAATAGTTTCATTCTCTGAGTTGGTATGTATCTATTAATGATTTGTCATTCCCCCCCACCCTCACATCCCAAAAAAAGTTTATTGAGATATTTCAAAAATATGCAAAAGTCAAATAAGTTTAGATACTTATGAAGGTGTTTGTCATACTTTTGTGTTTGCTAGGTGAGTTACAGTGTTAGACCTCCAAATAACATGTTTTAAATTTATTACTGTTACAGTAAGTTCAATGAAAACAGATAAAAGAAACCTCTCCTATCTCTCCAGCCTAAAGGATGGAATGCTTTTACATGGTGTATTCAGTATTTCAAATTTGTGTAGTTCTAATACATGGACTGCCCAAATGTTACAGTGAGTGACAAAGTTATTTTCTAAAGTTTTATCTACTATCACAGTAAAGTCTTCGAAATACATGCAAATAGATAAAGTAAAAGTAACTCATTGCAAACACAAAAATCATATTTGTCTTTAAAGAAAGAGTGCTGAAATCAATATAACTTTTGTTCCTGTATTCCTCCATAGGTAGCTCTGGGCATTCAGCTCATTATAATACATGACTTTGGTTCAGATAAAGGGCAGATTGTGGTGTGTGATGAGTAACAATGTGTGACATAAGAGCACAGTGAACAGAGGTCAACAATTTATCTGTGGAACACTTACATTTGCAAATCAAAATATCTCATGGACTACTTTTAGAAGTGGAAAATAGAAGTAAGATAGATAAGTATTTCAAATCAGGCTTTCTGCCATGAATTCTTATCCAAAAAGCTAATTTTTAAAACTCTTCCTAGTAATTTATGAGAAGGATTGATGCAGTGCTTGTAAACATCGCCACCAATTCCATAAATTTGGTCCAGAAACTCTCTGGTCACCATTAGTCTGAGAAGAGTGGGATTTTGTGTGTTGGTAATATAATATTAATGCTTTTCATTTGCTTGTGAAAAATTTTCAGTTTATTCACACATTTGCCTACTACTATTGTTTATTTTCTAAATTTAAAAAATCATAAAGTTGCAGAATACATATTTGGGCAATTTTTTTAGAATTGTCTGAAGCCTACATATAGGGCAGAGGTTTCTCTAAAATAAAAACCATAGAGTAAACTTTTTCACTGTTCTTTTGAAACAGTTGGGAGAAGTATTATCTCTGATAACAACTGTATTGATCAAAAATATAAAGAGGTTCTTAGATGTCCATTTCTAGTTTTTGGTCCTATTTGCCTTTATCAACTTACAAGGATTCAGTCTTTCTCTCTCAGCTTCAAAGTAGAAAGAAAAACTGAAGTCAGAGACAGTATCTGGAAAACCATTCCATTTCCTGCTAATGCAGATAAAAGAAGTACTTCTGAATTATATTGGAGTAAAAGATAAAGTCTCCAGTAGAACCTTACTGCCGAGGGTCAAGTCATGGCATTTGGAATGCTTGTGTAGATCAAGATAATTAGCGTAACTAAAAGAATATAGATACATCTATGTACATACACATACATTTTTATTATCTATCTTACTAAAATGACATTTAATAAATTTTCATTACAGGATGATTTCTTATATCTTAAAATGTGTTTATCATAGATTCATATAGTAGGATAACTGTCCTGTCTAATGCATAAAATGAATGACTGACCAGCCAAAAAAATCCCCAGCAAAACAAACAAAAAAAGGAGTATCAAGACAATAATTAGGAAAGGGGGAAAATTATATAACCCACCAACCATTAAGAAGAAAGATGGAGAATACAATGCTGCTTCAGTTCTGACTTTTCTCATCAGAGCCTGACACGCATGACTACCTTGACTGGAGACTAAGAGCCACCAAGGACTGCAGTCAAAAATGCTCAAAAATGGCATCAGCAGTGGGATGTTTCATTAATGCATCTTAAGTAGTATATGATTCCTAAAGAGCAATATTTTTTTTTCCTACTGGTAGTGATGATGTTCAATAGAAGCATGATCTATGAAAATATGAAAGTGTGTTGCTTAGGAATTAATTCAATTAAGTTTAGCTTAGATAACCTGGTCTGATTTGTCAGTCTTCATTCAATTAAGTTTAGGTATAACCTGGTCTGATTTGTCAGTCTTCTAAACATTCCCATCCAAATTACCTCTAATTTCTTAACTAGCGTATTGATAAATATGTACGTATGAAAACATGCATTTACTTGCAATAATGCAGAGGTAAATATTCGTACAGAGGAGCTTGATTAGTGAAAAACAGACTGACTCAGTGTGTAAAATAATTTTTTTCTTTTTATAATTTCTCTGTGGTAGTTTATATTCTTGGAATAGGTTCCTAAACTAATGCATACCTAACTCCCTTCCTAGATCCTATTAATAATTATTTAATAATACAAGCCTAAATCACCTGAATTATCTTCTGTAACACTTAATTTCTGGATATAGGAAAAAAAAGTTATACATGAAGAAAAAACAATCAGAAAACAAATTATTTTGTGTAGATTCCCATTCACTGCAATAGACTAGCTCATAAACCTTCATCTCTTGCTTTCTTGCATTCTACACTGAATGCTTGCAAATCCTCTACAATTGTGTATAAATGATGGTTGATTCTGCCATAGTATCGACTCCACTGGAAGAAAATATAAATCCATTCTGTTTCCTTTCTGGCCTTTTTCCCCTGAGTTAGATTTATGTGTTCTATTATAGATAGCTGTGATCCTTTCTTATACCTATGTGCTGGAAAACTAAAATATTCCTGAATCTAAGTGATTGCCCATCATTTGCTAGATTCATAAAGTTATCAGATTAGTATAGAAATATTAATTCTACAAAATGGTGGGGCTGAAAACTAAATGACTATATGCAAAGGGTGTTTTTTTTACAGATCCTTTAGATTAACAGTTTATTGTACAGAAATTCAGAAAGTTTTTTTTTACAGTAGATTAAAATGTTCTGTTATCACTTTATCCTGAGTTTCCAGTTTCTGTTCTTCTGATAAATTTTTACTTCTTTCTTGATTAAAATGATAGTTCTAGTAGAAATATTCTCATCCAAAGCCAAAGTCTGCAGTTTCATGTGGCCTTTGCAACCTTATTAAACATGCCCTCAGTAAAATTAAATCAAGACCAGTTCAAATCTATTCTTTATCAGTTCATCCCTTTTGGTGAAAAAGTAAAAAAAAAAAGAAAAAGAAAAATCTGAACCATTTCACTATTTCATTGAAGGATGATATCAAAAGCTGATCAAATAATTATAACAGCTGACTAACTTAGAAAAGATTAATATATATATTGAGCGTTCATGGCAAGGTTTAAGTAGCAGGGGGGCTAAAGAGGTGACCTTTGTGAGAAGCTGCTAGAAGCCTGACCTGCATGCTACAGAGCCAATACCAGCCAGCTCCAAGAAACCTTGGCCACTGGCCTAGGCTCAGTCCATGAGCCACAGGGGTAGCAGAACCTCTGGGATGCATTTAAGAAGGGCAAGGAAAGGGGAACAAACAAACAAACACCACAACAAAAACAATCTTGCACAAAAGCACTTGCAGCCCCCTAAAGGAGTGAGAATATGTGAAGGAAACAATTCTGCAACACCCACGAAGAAGGAAGGGGAGGAGGTGCTCCAGGTCTCAGAGCAGACATTCCCCTGCAGCCCGTCATGAAGACTATGGTCTTGGAGATTAACAATAGAGCATACACCCATAGAGGAGCAGATACCCATAGAGGAGGCCACAACAGAACAGATAGATATTTCCAAAGGAGACTGTGATCCTCAGAGGCTCCTGCAAAGATCTGTAGACCCATGGAGAGAGGAGCTCACACTGCAGCAAGATCCTGGCAAGACTTGTGACCCCGTGGGAGAACCACATTGGAGCCGCCTCCTCCTGAAGAACTACACTCTGTAGCAGGAACCCATGCTGAAGCAGTTTGTGAAGAACTGCAGCCTGTGGCAAGCACTCATGCTGGAGAAGTTTGTAGAAGACTGTTTCCCATGGGAGGGACCCTGTGCTGGAGCAGGGGAATAGTGGGAGGAGTCCTTCCGTTGAGGAGGAAGGAGTGCAGACACAAAATACAATGAACTGACTGCAACCCCAGTCCTTGTCCTCATGTGCTGCTGGGCAAGAAGAAGGTAGGAAATTTGAAAGTAAAGCCCAGAAAGAAGGGTGAGGTCAGAGGAAGGACTTTGGCAACAAATGAAATTAATTCCCCCAAGCAAAGTCTGTTTTGCCTGTGACAGTAATTGCTGAGTGATCTCTCCTTGTCCTTATCTGGACCCCCAAGCCCTTCATTATATCTTCTCTCCCATCTAGTTGAGAAGAGTGATAGAGTGGCTTTGGTGGGTGCCTGGCATTCAGCCAGTGTCAACCCTCCACACCAAAATTTCCAACTGCAAGCACAGTAAACCAGTGAGGAACTGATGTCTCATATTTCAACTTCTCTGTCATTTCCAGCATAGGATTAAAATTTAAAGCTAACCATGACAAGGTATTTTGGATTCTGGAAAGAGATAAAAATACTCTGCATTTTGCTGGACCACAATTTTTGATATTTGCCTCCTAAATATAAACCAGTACGTCTATTATACATGCTAACTCCACATTTAAGACCCAGAAGCACATAAAAGCATAAAGAAAATTGAATAGCCAGAAAGCCCATATTGAATGGAAGATGCCTGAAGTAGCCAGAAAAATTGCTGAAGACCAAGGATAATGTTAAATTTTGCTTTTTTTCAGAGTCTGTGCTACAGAAATGTATATTTTCTCATTTTGTTTACACCTTTTTGGAACCAGGTGCAGAAGACCTTATTTTACAACAGACAGATGGCAAAATTGGCACTATTTCCTTTGCTGTGCCCTTCATTCAGTATCTGGACACTCACCCAAGACCTGGTTTCAGGTGCCAACAACAACCTGATGAAATGAAAGTCACATCCACTATTCAACAGAAGCCTGACCTAACTTCAGTGGTGGAGATCACCTCAGACTGGTGAGGATGATCCATCCTCTGTAATATAACTAAATAGCAATAGCAAAGTGTGACACTGGAGATGCTTGTTACCCAATGAGTAACTGGTGGAGTTACCGTCCCTGGAGGTGTTTAAGGAAATTTAGTGCCATGAGTTATGGCATAAATGCATTTAGACCATTTAGTTGACATGGAGGTATTTGGTCACAAGTTGGACTTGATGATCTTGGGTTTTTTTCAACTTAATTGATTCTATGATTCAGTGGCTTGACCCCCAAATGGGCCAGAATCATTAATGATCTTTATGTCAATTTTTAATCATGAGAGTGAAAATAAATGACAAACATCCTTTGAAATAAGAGAGAGCTTGTTTTTTAGCTTCAAAGTTCAAGTAGACTCTGGGCAGTGATTGACAGGTAAATGGTGCATATATAAAACTATAGATTTGTTAAACTTGCGGAGGTATTGTGAATATGATTTGTTGTATAATTTATAATTAATTAAAATTAAATTTGATACACATTGAAGAAGATTTACTGGGAGTTTTTTTTTATTTATTAAGTCTGACTGAAGGAATTAAAGGACAGGTTAACATGGGTGACACTGTGAGTTTTTACTACAGGTCAGGTGGGCAGGAAGAAGTCAATGAGGCCTTTTACAGACATTTGGATGTAGCCTCATGACCACAGGCTGTAGATCTCATGGAGCACTTCAGCCACCCTGGTATCTGCTGGAGAGACATCATAGCTGAAGACACATAGTCCAGAAGGTCCCTGTAGAGCACTGATGTCAGCTTGACACATGTGGCAAAGGAGCCAACGGGAAGAAATGTGTTGTTGGACTTTGTACTAACAAAGAAGGACTGGTTGGGAATGTGAAGGTTGGAAGGCAGCCTTGGCTGCAGTGACCATGATATAGTAGAGTTTAGGATCCTACATGGAGAAAGCAGGGCAATTTGGTATAACTGCAACCCTGGAATTCAAGACAGGTGACTTTGTCCTCTTCTGAGACCTATTTGGAGGAATTCCATAGGATAGGTCTCTAGAAGGCAGGGGAGTCCACAAAAGCCATTTAATGCTCAAGCGTCACTTCCTCCAAGCTCAAGATCAGTGCATCCCTATCAGTAAGAAATCAAGCAAAAAGTGAAAAAGACCTGCATGGATAAGGAAAGAGCTTCTCACAAAACTCAAATTAAAGATGAAAATTTATGGCATGTGGAAAAAGAGACAGGCAACTTGGAAGAAACATAGAAACACTGTCAGAGTTTGCAGGGATGCAATGAGAAGGATAGATAAGGTTCATCTCTTTTATGAGGAAGGGCTGAGAGAGCTGGGCTTGTTTACCATGGCGAAGAAATTATTTTGAAGGGATCTTATCAATGCCTACAAGTATTTTAAGGGTGGATGTCAGGAGGATGGGGCTGTGTATCTTTTTAGTGATGCACAGCAACAGGAGAAGAGTCATCAAGCCCAAACTGAACACAGGAAGTTCTATCTAAATGTGATGGAAAACTTGTTTGTTTTGAGGGTGAGTGAACACCAGAACAGACTATCCAGAGAGGTTATGAAGTCTCCTTCTGTGGAGGTACTCAAACCTGGACATCATCCTGTGCAACCTGCTCTTGTGGACCATGCTTTTGATGCCTTAGGTTTTATATTTCATATTTTTCAGATTTTGTACTGCTGTAGTGTGTAGTTCTGAGCATCAAATTAAGGGACAGTAAGCTGTCTTCCCATAGTAGCTAGACAAAACAATTCCTTTTCTAGCTTGGGACCAAGGACAACTGATCCAAATTTCCAGCCCAAAATCATAAACAATGTGGACTGAAGAGGAAAAAACAAGGATGTGACTTCATAAGCTAAAGCTGTAACTGGACAATTAACTCCAATATTCTAATGGACCAGAACTAATAAATGTGAGAGACCTCGTGACCAGTCATCCATTTTTTGTGAACAATTTTGGGTTTATCTAGGCTGTAGCCCTGGCTGGGCACTTGTGCTGCCCAAGGTGGACCCATTGAGATGTTTTAATAAATACCTACTTTGTTCTTTAACTCCATCAAGCCTCTCTTCTAGGTCAGCCTTGACAAGGTATCACTTTAACAGCAGAATTGGACTAGATGGTCTCCAGAGATCTGCCAAACCCAACCATTCTGTGACTCTGTAATTCTGTGACTAATGGAAATGAACGAAAATAAAATATTTACTGTCTAGTAACTAATTATTGGGTGAGGGAGGAAAGCAGAGAGTAGATCTATATTTTATGCCACCTAGGTTATTTATGACAAATGAAAACTTATTTTTTTAAATCTTTAGAGGAGTAAGATGCTTTCCTGTAGTTTCAGTAGAAAGCTTCATTTATGTACTATGCTTTTTTTTTTTCTAATAGATAAATTGCATTGTATGCTTAGAAGAATTCCTGATAATTTTGTTCTTGATGTTAGAAATTAAATCCAGAGTAACTCCTCAAAGGCTGATGGTACTTGGCATTTGTGACTTGCTGAACAAGTGCAGCAAGCCACAGTTTTATTTGTATAAATAGCTAGTGGAACTTGGTATCAAAATCATTGGGAGAAAGTGCAGTACAAATGTTTTCACAAAACTGTATGCAGTCTTAGCAAGAAAATGACGGACTAACTTAAACCACATTTTTGAAAGACTTATTAAATTGGGGAAAAAGAATAGAAGTCCAGAATTAAAAGACCATGTAGGAACTTATGTACTGAAAAAAAGTTATTATATTTTTAGAGTTGGACTTGAATAAGCAGAGGAATGAATTCAGACTGTAATACAATAAACATAGAAAATGGATGTCACAATTATAACAACTACATTTTTAAAGTGTAAATATCTAAAACTTATTTATGCTCATCATCTGGGCAAAATACAGAGTTTAATAGCCAAAGTTTTCTATTTTTTATTTCTAGCATGATTGGGTTTTTTTACCCTTCAGGTAAAAGTTTGGAAAGGTACAAAACTGATATAGTCAAGACCTCTAAGGTGTTCCTAAAATATCACTTTCCTTGTTTCCCCCTCCTGCTCCGTAATCCTGAAAAAAATGTAATATAAATTATTCAACTTGATCTCAGAGAACTGATTGGATTTTGTGATTTGGCCATGTTTTAAACTTACTACAATTTATAAAAATGTGTGTGATTTTGTTTTTGTGTGTGTGAAATTCAAACAGCAGTAAGTGATGCAGGATTTTATATTCCTTGAGTTTTCTAACTTCATAATTGTGATAATTACACATCATCACTATGAGCTGAGTGAGCAACTGCAGCATATGGTCAGCCCTTGATTCAGAACTCCTCTAGCTAATGTTTATGTTTTACAATTTCTGAATCAGTAAAAGTAAATAAAAGAAAATGCAACAACTACAAAACCATAAAGTGTCTTCTATTTCATTATTTTTACATTCATTCTCTGAAACTTTTCTAGAAAGTGAACTTTTTCAGTCATTCACTCCCAAGTGTAATGTAAAACCAATGAGTACATTAGCATCAAGTGAGCATTTAATCTCTCAGAAGCATGGTAGACTGGTTTGCAATTGTGAGGGCTTAGCAAGCTCACCTGGCAAATGTGTTCTTCTTTGGATAGTTAGAACAGCTTAAGCTGTCCAAAATCACACACCAATGGAGAGATTAGCAATGTTTGTGTCTGTCATTTTCAAATACTCATTAAATATATTAAAATATTTTCAGTCTTATTCATTGTGGAAATGTTGTTTGTTTTCCTCTAGATTGTACAAACAATGTTCTGCCATACTAATTTGAACAAAATAAGATATTTGCTCTGAGTCACCTTCTACTGTAAAATTGCAAAGGCTCCTGGTATTACTCAAGCACCAAAATGTTGATAGAAAATTCCTGATGCACATCTATCATTCATTCTGAAGTAGATGGATAATCAATTTTTAACCAGTGTAACATTTTGAGGTGTCAGAGTTCAATAGGATTTGGAAATGAATTAAAACAGTCAAAATCCAAAGGAATTTTGAGGCAAAACCCTGTTTTAATAAGAGTTATATTATTGTAGTGTCTGATTTTTGTTTATCCTTATTTTCCTCTTCCAAAATAATGTAAAGGATATGAGTTATAAATTTAGGGACCAGTGAAATAGGTCACAGATCAATGTTGTGGAGAAAGTATTTATCAGAAAATACAGTTTTGAAAAAGACATGATAGTTGGTGGTGGCCACTTAAAATTGATGAAAGATAATGTTTTTCTTCTTCATTATCTTGAGGTAATTACCAAATGACAATGAACTTAGAAGGTTATATAAACAATTAAACATTAGTGTAGAAGTTGACTGCATAAATTGAGTGTCTTGAGAAATAAGACACTTCATGCAAGTCCACCTGAATTATAAATCACTAGATACTTGAATCTTTCTCTGTAGCTGGAATTCAGCTGGGGCATTTAAGGTAATTTTGAAACATAGTTATGTTCCTATCACACTGTACAGAATAATGAAATCTCTTTCCAAGGTAATATATTGTCCATCACATCTATCTAGTGTCACAGTCAGAAGCTGAGGACTAACAGCTGTTTGCACAGCCAATGCTTCGCTCACCACTTTTATTGAGTACCAAAGGTCAGAAGATGACCAGAGCCACCAAAGGTGATGATGATATGAGGGTGGTGGAGCACTGATACAGGTTCCCCAGAAAAGATGTGGTAGTCCCATCCTTGGAAGTCTTCAAAAGACAAGCTGAAGGGAGCTTTGAGAAAGTTGCTCTAATGAAAGGCGTCTGACCATGGCAGGAGGATTGAATTTATAATCCCATGATGTGATCTTTAATGTCCTTTCCAACACAAATCATTCTTGGGTTTGTTCAGCCTGGAAAAGAAAAGGTTTAAGGATCACTGGTTGTGGCCTTCCAGCACCCGAAGGGAGCATACAAAAAGGATGGAGACCTTTTTAGAAGAGTGTGTAGGGATAGGACAAGGGGGAAATGTCTTCAAACTGAAAAAGAGTAGGTTTAGATTAGATAATAGTTAGAAATTCTTTACTGTGAGGGTGGTGAGGCACTGGACAGGTTGCCAAGGGAAGTTGTGGATGCTCCATCCCTGGAAGTATTTAAGGCCAGATTGGATGGAGACCTGAGAAACCTGGTCTAGTGAAAAGTGTCTCTGTCCAGATCAGAGGGGGTGGAACTAGATGGTCTTTAAGATCCTTTCCAACTCAAACCATTCTCTGATTCTCTGATTCGCTGATTCTATGCTGTGTAGCTATCTAGAATTCTGTGAAAAATTGTAGCAAAGGGAAAAATGTAGTTCCCATGTTTTGTTCTTTTAATTCACACTATTTTTAAAAGTTCATTGGTTAATAACATGAAACAAATAATTCAGCAATGAAGATCATCCTGAATTATTTGAATCAAACTAGTTTTCTACAAAAGTATATTAATGCTTTAGTCTATTTTGTCTCTTTCAAATAAGGAGTCTTATGAGTCTTAATGCTACCTGTGTTTGTTATGCTGCTCCTAAAGATGTTCCTCAATCAAAGTATTCACCAGTTTATGTCATGAAGTATTTACTAAACTATACCCTGTTCTGAGCAGATCCATGAACTTACTGGTTCATGGATAAGCATTGGCTTTCCTAGGTTCATAGCCATCTCCTGCTGTCTAACCTAAACTAATTATATAGTATCACATTAACTGGACATTAATTCTTACCATTTAACAACATTTCAAAAGTTCTTATGGAAAAAAAAAATACTCCTTAAAAACAGCAGCCCAAGAGAGGTGTTGGTTGCCTCATCTCCACCTCCCCTGGCTGGGTAAGAGGTGAGGCTGAAGGTGAGTTTCCAGGAGGCCTGTGCACACAGAGCGCATGCAGGTACCACACGCATACCTACACACATGGCCACACTGGTAACCAGCAGACACACAGGGCGAGCGTTGCACAAACGCCCTTGTGCTTCTTCCCTCTCTGGCTGAGGAGGTGGAGGTCCCCTTGTGAGAATCCATAGAGTTATTATGTACAGCTTGGAGCTGGGACTCCTCCCAGCCCAGCTGCTGACACCCAGAACTCCCTTGCGGCAGTTCCTGATCCCCTAGCCACACACACCCCTATGGCACACTGTACCACTACAATTCCTGCTGCTTGCAATCCCTTACTTCAGCCTCTCCACTGGCTGGCACTGCAAGCACAGAGACCCTCTGGCTCATGGCCTGATTCCAGTTATCACCCTCATGCCTCCATACACATTCATGCACACAGAATAGAAAGTCCTTCAGCCAGGAAGGAGTTAGAAAATAATTCAATTGGAAGATGGAACAGACTGTGCAGTTCAGATATGGCTCATGGTCACAGAAGTGTATTGACCACCTAACAATATATGCCTGCCTTCTTTTACCCCCTTATCCTCTCTTTTCCCATATTATCCCTTCCCAAATCATCCAAATATATTCCTTCACCTGCCTTTGGCCCCTCCCTAAACATTCCCAGAATAACACTTCAAAAGTGCTCTTCCCCTGCATTGCTCTCAGGTAACATGTCTGGCACTGACTCATCAGGACGGCTTTCACCCCCAGTCACTGGGGCTGAGGCAGTCCTGGGGCTGTCCTGGGAGGCACTCACACAGGTTGTTCCTTTCTCTGAGTCCTCAGAGTCCTCTGACACTCAGAGTCCTGCCTGCCATAGAGGCCTTGTGCTACTATGAATTTAAGATGATAAGCCTTATTATCTTATGGGCATATAGTTCTTATTTTGGGCCTGGTAATAGTCTACCAGAGTGTTATTCGGGTTTCCCTGCTCCTCTGAGAATTTACAGATAAGCTTTTAGCACACAGCCTACATAAACAAAGTACAAGATGCAAGTAAAATATTTTAAAAGGCAAACCCCTGGAAATAATTAATTTTGGGTCCTCATTTATTGCTGTTGATCATCTTCGCTTTGTTATTCAACAACTGTTTTAATGGAATAATCCCTGCAATGGAACAATCATCCTCTTACAAAGAAATAGAGATATATAGACGCACATATTAAGTTAAGTCAGAAATACCTTATTGTCTGTATAGAAGCTAGATATAATTTATAGGATAGTCTGTGATATTTGGAGTAATTTCATATAATTTTAGTCAAATATGATGATAATATAACTCAATGGTTATCAGGAATAGACAGACATGTCTAAAGACCAAATAATTCTGCAGTTAGGGGAAGTCTTATGGGATGAATGTATTTATATAATTCTGGCTCTCTGTATGGGCTGCTGCAGAGGGAACCAGAACAGGTAATTTAGCCTTGTGTCCTGATTTCATATGGGATACAGTTAAGTTTCTTCCTGGTAGCTGATACAGTCCTGATCTTTGGATTTAGGGTGAAAATAATGTTGATAGCACACTGATGTTTCAGTTGTTGCCAAGCAGTGTTTACACCGGGAGAAGCACAAGCTTCTTGGAGAGTGCACAGCCAGGACAGCCGACCACAGCTGGACAAAGGGATATTCTCTGCCATATGTTATCATGCTCGGTTTATAAACTCTTGAAAAAGTTGAGCCGGAAACACTGCTCAGAGAGTGGCTGTGCATCAATCAGTGAGTGGTGAGCAATTGCATTTGGACAGCACTTGTTTATTTTTTTTTTAATTCCCCTTCCTTTTCTGTCCAATTCAAAAGTCTTTATCTTGACCCAGGAATCTGGGATTCTTTTCCCAATTCTCTCCCCCATCTTACTGCAGGAGGGAGGGAGGGAGGGCATGGTTGTGTGGTTTTGCCTGACAGGTTACACCACATGCCTGGAAACTTACCTTTTGGAAACGAGCTTGGGGAGTTTGTTTGTATCACAAATGCTGTTCCTGCCTAGGTATTATACATGGAGTTCTTTAGAGGTAACTCCATGCCTTTCTGAGAATTCCTCTTCCAATGTGAATGCCATCTCTGGCTCAGCTTGGGCTGTGGGGGAAGGTAAATACAAACCACTTTGGGGTAACAATAACAGTAAATTTCACACCTAATGATATTTGAAGGTGGCAAAATAAAACACCATCCCTGCCTGAAGGGAGAGCACAGTATGTGGTTCTAGTCTAATGAAATGTGTTTCCTTGAACAATGTTGGAGACTTAAAGCTTCCATTTTTCCAGTGATTTACAGAAAAGGTACGGTTCACAAAAACAATGTGCTACTTTTCAAAGCAAAACATGCAAATTTGGCCTCCCCATGATTCAGGCTGGCCTCTTCTATTAATTTGTTATCAATGACATTTCAATTCATGTCCTGCATTAATATCCATAACAGTGTTACCCCTCTTGTGTAGACTGTGCTTTTAGGGAACACCTCTGAGATGTTATTGCTCTCAGTAAGTAGAGGTAGTGATACATATGATGAACAAAATGCAGCAGATTCCGATTGACTTTCTTTTCTACTTTATTGGCAAAGCTGTGCTAACAGTAAGTAATAACATAAAAACTTATTTTCATGACTGCAGTCAGTAACTATGATTCTGAATATACCACAAGGCCAGTCCTTTGATATAAAAAGTGCCACTTTAGAAGATTTTAAAAAAGAAAAAAAAATAGAACTAGAGGTACATTTTTAATATTTAAACTCCTAGAAGTGGTTATTTAAGGAATTATTACCCACAATTAAGGACAAAAATTTATTGCATACAGATTATTTTATTTTTCAACTAATCTAGTAAACTGGTGAATTATAATTATTTGGTAAATGTTTAAATAGTTGGTCAATGTTTAAAAATTTACACTTGCTTAAACATTTAATTAATGTCTTAATTGTGAACAAAATATATCAGAGCCTTATCTTTTAAGTAGAAATATGAGTTCAAATTAAGTAAGTACAGTTTTTTAAAACCATCACCCTATAGACTCCAGTCATCAATAATTGATGTTGGCAGGTATACTGATCCCATACCAGATCCATACCAGCTAGGCAGGATTAGGATGAGTTTATAGTGTTGTCACAATGAAGACTACAAAAATATTGCAAAATAACAAAGAATGGTTTGGGATTTTTTTTCTCCCACCAAACCCTGTCACCTCTATCTAAATGAGATAGGATTTTCATCTGACACAAACATTTGAGCTCAAACCAAAAGGCTTTTAATTTCAGTTCTAGTTAGGATCTATTAATAGAGACTGAATTTAGTCATTTATCTTACGTAAGATATCTTCATATATATTTTCCTTAAAAGTTAAAAGTAGTTTGTTCTTTTTTGGCACCAAAGGTACGTTTCTTCAACATAAATATGTCTGTGTACAATCCATCATATTTTAATTTAAGTCATGGCATTAACTATGTTGCAAAACTCAGTTCTCCATATAACAGGTTCAACTGAATGACAGATTTAGAGAGTATAAAGCTGTTGATTTACCAATGCAATGAAAGGCAGTGTTCAACTCTTAAAAATGGGGAAAAAAGGTATTGAGGATGAATTATTATGTGGCTGAGACATGCAGAGACACAGTGCACTTGGAAGGAATTCCTCTGATCCACTGTGGAAATCTACACCATCACCTTCTCAACTTAGCAATTATCGTAGCACCATTTTATAGTTAAGGGGGAAGAATAGGCAGTCACTGAAAGCTAAGTCTTATCCTAAAATGACCGTATAAAACCATATGTAAGGATTTCTCCTTTGACTAGAAATGTAACCTAGTGACTTTCTCATCTCTTGCTATCTACATTGCAAATATCTAAAATCATATGACAAATTTAAAATTTAGAGTGGGATTGATTTTCCTAAATGGAGGTTAACAGGTGACGCTTGAGACATTTAAATATTCTTTGTGAGCTTGGGAAGCATCACAATAACCTACCACCCTTGAGGGTCTTGGTGTCAGGTTGCTTGTGTCCGGCAGTGTACATTACACAGTTAGAGTTAAAACATCTGTATGTCTCTTTGCAGATAATAAAACATCATCCTTGCTATCTTTTCATCTTCTATGATTTAATATAGAAAAAGTGGGATTCCTTTCTCATACGTTTTACAGGAGTTATATATATTAAATATTTGCAATTAACACCAGAGAATCTGGAGATGCTAATATTGTAATAAAAATAAATTATTTGTGAGACCTTGTAAATATTTTAATGCTTTCTCAAGTATTGTTAGCACTAAATGGCAAAATTCAATGAGTAAGACTCAAGATAAAATAGTTTAACTTAATGGGTATTCTCGTACCAACAAGTATTGATGTGCTTACTTTAGGTGGTAGAAGCTGTTACATTTTGTCTTTTTGCCAGAAGTGGTTTGAATGTATTCATAAAACAAGTCTAGACTATCTTTCAAGTCTAAAAACTCAGCCAGCCACTGACAAATCATTACAGATAAAAGCATGAGATTACTGATATTGATACACTCATACTCAATTAAAACATTCTTTTTTCCTGTCTATTTTCTGCCTGTTAGAGAGAGCTCTGGAACTCTTCTGAGGACAAACTATCCCAGGCTCTGACACCTGACTTCTTATATCCATATATTACCTAAGAAAATGATGACTATTTAGTTTTGCAGATGAAATTGAGTCTTAAACGAAAGGCAAAATTCTTTAAGGCACAAACACACGCAGGTGTATGTATGATGATAGAATAAAATTCTGGTTTATATTAAGGCAAATAAAAAAAAAAGGTTATTTATCTCACTGCAATGGACATGTACATTCAGATTAAAAACTTCAAATTTAAAACTAAACTTCCATTATTTCTGTGTCCTTTTCTGCCTGTTATTTAGAATTAGGCTTGCATAGAAATACAATTTGGGCTTTTAATATGAGACGTGAATTAGCTCTGGAAGTTGAGGGGGTAGGGCTGGTGATGCTCTGGCTGCCCCCCAGCCCAGCTCTCTCTGCTTGGGGCTGCAGGACACTCCTGGCTGCCAGCTCCAGCCCCGCTGCCCCAGGGGAGCCCTTCCCTCCCTCCCTCCTTCCTTCCTTCCCTCCCTCCCTCCCTCCCTTCTTCCCTCCTTCTCCAGGTGCTGAGGACACCCGAGCCCATGTGCCCTGATGCACCTGTACCTTGACATCTGCCTTGACTAAAGGCAGTATTTCACAGTTCTAACACCTAAATGCATATCAGTAGAGTATAAAATGTTTATTATTATTATTAATTTACATTGATCCCATAAATGTCATGTAAGCTTTATGGAACAGATAAAAAGACATGGTCCATGAAATGAAAACTCACCATCTAATTTTAGAGGAGAGAGAGCCAGAGTAAGCAAATAAGTCATACTGCTGAAGAGAATCATCAGGAAAGGTTTCCAGCTGAAAAAAAATGGTAAGCTGGTGTGGAGCAGCAAATGTAGGCTAGGAAAATGACAGTATGAATTTCCTTAAGCTGAAAAGGTATACTGCCTAAGGCTCAACAGGAATAAAAAAAAATATATATTTTCATGTGTTGGCACTGAAATCAAGCAAATGATTTTTTGTATGTGAATATCATGCAAAAAATTGGATTAAGGGAATACTGATTGTATCATTCTGACTTCATAAGTGTGCAAATTAAATAATGAAACACAGCAAATTTATTTTAACAGAAAACACACTGTGAGAATACATGGAGTTCATTTCAGACAAATCCATTGGAGGAAATATGAAAATCTGGTACTACTGGCTCTCACTAGGCACCTACATAATGCCAGATTTTTCATATCACACATTAAATAGTTTTTGGCAGCTCATACTAGGCAGTGTTATTAATGAAAAACTGTTTTAAAAAATTGGCAGCACTGGTGTGAAAGTGAAACTAATCATAATGGTGTGCTGTGGGAATTATTTCAGGACTGACAGAATTATATTTGTTTCATTAACAGAGAGTAATTTTAAATGGTAAAAATACACAAGAAACATTTCTTGAAATAAATGGATCCAGTAACCAATGAGATGTGACAACAACTTCCTGTAAATTTGTAGTTTTATAGATACTCCGTATTGAGCAACCTATAAAAAATATGACATGGACTAAAGCAATTGGATGATTTCCAGTTACTATTCCAATTTTCCAAACACTTTTCTTAATGCAGACAGTCCCTTACCTTTATTCAGACTGTCTTTGATTTCTTTTGTACATCATATAAGCATCAAGCTCAGTTCATACTTCAGGATAGAGATCAAAGTTCGAATTCTTTGGAAAAGTCTATGGACTTGCTTATATTCATGTACTGAGGGTAGTATGTCTATGCTTTATAGGGAGTACTCAGTGTGTCAGGAGCAGATTTAATGATTACAGCGATGGTGCAAAGCAGAGCAAAAGCACCACCAAGGTGTACTGAAAGCAGAGATGTCAAAGACAGGAGGGGCCATCCAACCAGTCAGTTTTTCACTGCATGTTGCCCACCCTTGACATTTCTTATAGGTTTTCTCTTTTAACAGATGACTGTGGTTTTTCTTTCAGATCTTTATCAGATCAGATAATTTTCCAGTAAAAGAAATCATGATCTTCTTGAATCTTTGCCACTATTAACTTTTCCATTTGTATCTCAACAAAGTCCTCATTATATCTTAATAAAATACCAGAGTATTCCTGATTATTTACCAGAATGACACTCAACTCATGGATCCTTTTAGCCACGTCTCCACTATGAAGTTCAGATTTGCCTTAGGCCCCAGACTAGGCAGTAGTCTTTCTCAAATTTAGGGCTGAAATTAGTGTTTCCAATCTCTTTTTGTTATGGGAATGTGTTGCAGTGGAATATCTTCTGGCAGTCTTCTACCTGGGGGAGAGACCTGAAGTTAATCATCCATGTGTGCTCCAGATGAAACTTTCTGCACTTGAAGTTGCTCAGTTCCTCACGTTAACTACCACATCTCTGTTACCACATTGCTGCCAGCCTGCCCACAGCTGCAAGGGGGAGCAGAGCAGCTCCTTCTGTTGCTGAGGCTGCAGGAAACAACCTTCATTCAGCATCTGCTTGCTGTTCTGGCCAGCAAACTGCAGCCACAGCCCTTCCTGAGTCCTGCAACACTGAGCTGCATGGAAGGCTTTGCTCTCAGTTTGATGGGTTAAGATGATGTATATTTGACACACGTTTTCTTCTGTGTCTGAAGAGACTTTATTACGTCTTTGGCTGTGCCTCTTGGTTTTTATGTTCCCTATGATATTTTCTGCTGTCCAGATGACTTGAATCCTGCACAGTTCTCATGTGCAGTACTGAAGACCTACAGTATAAATCATGACTCCTGGTGGTCTCCAGAAAATATTAAGTCCTATAAAGGCTATAAAGGGATATTTTAGGGCATGTCCCTTTGGCCATCTAATTTTTACTGCAATAATGAAAATATAGCACAGATTTTAAGATGGAGACTGTACAAACAGTACATGTTTGTGAGAGCAGTTCTGTCCTTCTCTAATATGATAATATTTCAAGATAAAATGTTATGAACTCCAGAAGCGTAGGCAGGTATAAAAAAAGGAGTTTTTACATACTGTGAACACCTTAAAGGAAACTGTGTTTTCCTTTAAAAAAACATGAATTGAATTCTCAAACATCATTTTACCATTATGTTCTAGGTCTCTGGAAAGACAATGACTTACAGTGGAATTGCTGACAAACGGATTAGTTTTAACTGTATTGGCATAGCAACTAGATGTCTCTTTCTTTAAATATCTTTGAAGCTTATAGTGAATTCTTTGAAGTTTCAGGTTTTCACATTTCCAGTAAAAACTGAAGTGGAAATATTAAATACCTAAATATTTTCCATTAGAGAGGCTAATACTGTTTATTCATTAACACTTCTGTTGATTTATGATATGATGATATTTTGTTGATTTATCATATGATGCACAGAGCTTATATTCTTCAGATAGTTTCAGATAAAAATTAGAGACTAAAGAATTTTATAGCATACCTTAAAAATGTGCATAAGCTTAATAGCAGAAAGGAAACATTACCTCAATTAAAACCTCAAGAATGAAAGATGAGACAATAATATTATCTACAATATTCAGTAATATATTTTGTAGCCCTTCCTTACTTTTTTAAGAACCAGTATTTTGACAGTGCCCTTGTATTTTAACTTCTGTGGAGACAGATTCTCAAATAACATTCCTCTAAACTTATAAATGCTAGGAAATGGAACCACTCTGCCTACTACCCACCAACATGTAGGATCTCAAAGGTTAGGTGATGCCACTTTTATATTCAATCTGAGAGATTTTAATAAGGAGAGCTAAATTCTTATTAGTTTTGGCTTCTCAGTGGTCTCACAGAGATTGCAGAAATGCAATTTCAGGTGAAAAAAAGCTTGGTGAGAGTTATCAAGGTTCATGTATGAAACACAATTATATATTATGTGAATAAAAGAAAGATGGGAAAAATAAATAAAAAGCAATCCCATCTGAAACTATCACTGCCCAAGAGTAGCTGGAGGTTTATTGATACCTCCCTACAGGAGAACATCCTAAAGAAGCTCACGTGCAGAGGACATTATATACCTCATGCCTTCATTTTTGCCTTCCAGCATACCAATAATATTGCCAATTTATTGAGAGACAACCGTGGTCTAGGAATCTAAAAGCATGAGACATGATTGTAAATAAAGGAATTAACCCATTAGCTTAAAAGTTAACTCTGTCAAATATCATTTAGCATAATACAGAGTCACAGAATTGTTTAAGTTGTAAAAGACCATTGAGTTAAACCTTTGCTCACCACCTTGTCAATTAGACCATGGCACTAAGTGCCACATCCAGTCATTTTTTTAAGACTTCTGGTGGTGATGACTCCTTCACCTCCCTGGGAAGCCTGTTCCAATGCCTAAAAAAGCTTTCCATGAAGAAATTCTTCCTAATATCCAATTTAAACCTCCCCTGGCACTTGAGGTCATTTCTTCTTGTCTAAACACTTGTGTCAGAGAAGAGACCAACCCCCACCTCGCTGCAGCCTCCAGTCAGAGAACTACAGAAACCAATAAAATGACCTCTTGAGCCTCCATTTCTCCAGACTAAACAAACTCATCTCACTCAGCTGCTCCTCATAGGACTTACTGTTATGATCTGTGGGCATGATGTGCATTGTAAGTTCTCATCAGGTTGAACAAAGACACCAGACCACGTGTCAGAGAACTCTTACACTTTTATTGTACAGTCATTTTACCTCTGGCAACTAGCCCACTCTGTAGCCTCAAAGGCGTTGACAAACAGGCGCTTAAATTCTCAATATCCTTTGTAAAAAGTGGAGGTTAACAAGCCCTTAGATTTTGTATAGTACATTTCTATAAGTTCTCAGCTCCCACAACACCACTTCTCGAAGGTGTTGGATGACAAGCTGCAACAAACCACCAAAGGTGCTGGCTAAGAAACCACAACACACCAATACTCAAAGGTGTTGCCTAACAAGCCGCAACACATATTACAAGCTTTCCACTTTCAGAATAAAATTCAGTACAGACTATGAGGTAGAATACGACAGCTGTGTTCTGGACAGTGAAAGAAACAGAAGAGAGAAGTAAAGACAGAAAAATAAGAGAAAGAACAAAGGCTATCACTAGTCCTTAGATACCACATTCATCCATCTGTGAGCATGCTTCAGAGATGGGGTGAAAGAGAAAGCGAGGGAAAAGAGAGTGAAAGTGGTAATTCTGTTCCTTTTATAGTTAAACCTGTGCATACCTATTATGTAAACTAGATTTTTTCTGCTTTTTGCTCACATATGCACAATCAGCCCTCCTTCAGCAAATTGGGGTAGGGGGACATGACTGAGCACAAGTCTCAAGATAGAAGAGGAAGCTGCTTCAAAAGAGCACTGCTCCAATTCCATGGGATCCTCTCCTCTGATCACATTTTTGCTGCTGTAACAGATAGAATGTTTGAAACAAAACATTCTTAGGTCTGGTCCTTTCCACTTACCTTCTAGACTGGTCTCCACCTTCATTGCCCTTCTCTGAATATGCTCCAGCCCTTCAATGTCTTTTTTGAAATGACAGTCCCAAAATTTTGAAATGACAGTCCCATAGTACTCAAGCTGTGGCCTCACCAGTGACAAGTATGAGGGAAATCCCTGCCCTGGTCCTGCTGGGATACAGGCCAGGACACACTGGCTTTTTTGGCCACCAGGGCCCACTGCAGGCTCATGTTCAGTCACTGTCAGCCAGCAGCACAGATCCTTTTCTGCTGAGAAGCTCTCCAGCTGCTCTTCCCCAGCCTGTAGCTCTCCATGGTGTTGCTGTGACCCAAGTGCAGGATCCAGGACTCTGCTTTGTGGAACCCCATAGTGTTGGCTTCAGCCAACTGATCAATATGCTAAAGGGGGACATGGAGGCACTGTGAATCCAAACAGGTTGGCCCTTCCACACAGACTCATTCACTTTTCTCCACTACCTTTAGCATTCCAGATGTTAACTATTACCAGGGTTAAAAATATATCTGTATATCTATTTTTCATTTTTCTAATTTTAACCTTGGGCTCTTTCACTTGATTAAACTGACAATTTACAGTAAGTTATTTCCTTGCTACATATGTATTATCTGCTCGGGCTACTGAATAAATTTCTGTTCAATAAAATAAATGGATTGATTTCTTATATTTGTGTTAGAAATTATGTTTTCGCAGCCACATACTTGATGTTGCAATTTTCTGCACCTATAACGTTATTCAAAATCTTGCCAAATATGTGCATTAGAACAAGACTGTTGGAGTATATTCTCACACAAGTATTGTTCCACTAAATACTTTTTAGCTACTTAAAGAAGAAAATGTGAAGAGGTTCCTTAGACTGTATTTTTCATGAGCTGGATGTCAGTATTAGAAAGGATAAATTATCCAGTTCACTTACAGGGTACCAGGTAACTTTTGTCTGGTATTTTTTGGAATTATTTTAATGTTGATTATGTCATGGTTATTTCTGAGAGAAAAATAGGCTTGTCTTTGCACAGTTACGTGACAGACAGAAAACCTTACCCTTTGGAATTTCACTTTGAACTGAAATAGGTTAAAGAGAAAGTATGCTTCAGTTCAAATTTTGTCAAGAGGGAGTTTTTTAGAATTCTAAAATCATATTCAAAGCATTTCTTTTGTCATAATATGTAACTAAAATTGTACATCTACATTCAGTTCTATCTTATTTCTTTTTCTCTTATTCTATATTCTAAATGTCATTCATCTAAATAGAAGCTTCAGAAGAAGCTTATTAAAAACTTTATCAAAATGTAATACCCATTTCAGAAAAGAGATGGACTACATCTCTGAAGAAGAGCATTCATCAGAAAGCTTTAAAATGAAAGGTACGTTTCTAGTATCTTTCAAACATATGAAACAAAAGTCCTTGTAAAAAGAAATGTATGCACCAGAACTCTTTTAAAAAAATACTCAAATTTTGAATATTTGCAAAAAATATAAAACATTATACATAATATTGTGGAATAATATGGTGGAAATTTTCCCTTAATAAAAATCATTCTCGTTTCTCTGCAATATTTTGTACCAAAGAGCAAACTCAAATATTGCCAGAAAAGCATACAATGGCACAGAGTTTATATGAGAAAAGAAATAGCAGTGAGTATGACAAATAATTAATGGAATAAAATCTCTCACAATATTTCAATAATTCTGTCAACAATACCCATGCATTTTAAAGTTAATTGGAAGTGGCACAAACAAGTTATGTTCAGTATTAAAATATTGCATAAACCTATAGATTTGTTTGTATTCTTCCACATCTTCTATTCTTCCACATAAAGGTATCATTGCCTGATTGGCTGTTTAATGATGGTTTGTGGTAAGCTTGCTTTAATGCAGGTCTAGCACAGCAAATCTGATGTGGTACCTCCCTCCTAAACCTCATCCCCAAATTGCCTGTGGGCATCTGATGATGGAAAGTAACTGTACAACAGGGTACATGAACACAGTGTGAAAAATACTTAATTACTTCTAGTTTTCACCTTTATGGACTAGAAATGTAAAGTAGAGGGTGATTTATACAACAGAAATAATCAACAGCAAAGGAACTGCTATGATGTTTCTCTTTCTTATGATTTCTTTTAATAAAGATGAGTGTGATTCAGCTACATGTTAGACACATGAGCTAAGAAAGAAAAATGATGCAATAAAAGCCAAGGAGAACAGGAAGAAGAAAGAAGATGTGCAATTTCAGAAAGCTCTCTTCTGATGTGAAGATACTTTGTAAGGGATGGTGATCATGGACTATATTCACTACTTCATAAAGTTGTAAAGTCATTGTCCTTGGTTAAAACACAAATTTTTGAAAGTAATAAAGGAGAAGATTTTTTTTTTTTAATATAGTTCCAAATAACACTCTGACTGCTCTAATTTGGACCAGTGAAAATATCATTGCCAAATTTCATTTTGAATTTTAAGGAAGAGCAAAAAGAAAGGACAAGATTGAACAAGAAAGAAGAAGGGATAAGAATGGGCAAAAGAGAAGAATATAAAAACACAGACTTGTGAATCTGGCTCAGCTTTCAAGACCTGTTTAATTGTTAGTAGAATCTATCTCTGAATTTGGTATATTTACAAGATATGAGTTTTGATTCAAGGGAAGGTAAATGGAAAAACTGCATGGAGAAATACTGAAAACCATCAGTAATTCCAGTGCAAAGCAAGAACTGAAAATATTTTATTTTTCTGTGATATGTTTAAGGTTTCAATAGGAGTATCATATAAATGTATGATCTACAGGCTGTTTTATCATTTTGAAATATAAGTCTGATTATACATAGCAGAAAATCTCATAGCAGTAACTTGCATCATTCTTTAAAAATGGATGTAAAGGTATCAAATGCCACTGTGCCTTGCTAATAAGTCACTCATACTCTAAGGGTAAGTGCAGGTATAAAATTCAAGCTCTTTGCCTGAATATTAAATAGTTGTTAAACAGACTTTTACAGACAAAGGAAATTCACCATGTGTTTCTGAATTGCCAAGCATTATATTAATATTCAATTGGTGAGCTGCTGTGTAGAAAGAATGACTTGCTACAGGCTTAAAATGCTGAATGCATGTCTCAATTTACTCTAACTGCATACTAAAAGGACTTCTCTGTCATACATTAGAAAAAGAAGTTCAACAGCTGTTGTAATGTAGGAAAAGTCCAAATGCAAAGTACTTGGTTTGAGTTCTTAGAATTAATTGAAGTCACAAGCACACTAAAAAAAGGGGGAAAATCCTTTGCCTACATGAATATACTTTTCTTCTTAAAATTATATCTCTTCTAGGCTTCTGTATTAATCTGTACTTTAAAGGATATCTGTTAGAGTTGAGTGAACTGTTCAGGTTGAATTAAAGCAGATTAGAACATTTTGCCATGACTTGTACTTTTTGAGCCATACATGATAGCATTGAAATATGCTTGGCCACAGACTTCTTTGTGTTCTACCTAGGGAAAACAGAAAACTAGAAAGACTAGAGTCTAGAGTCTTCCTGGTATTCTGAGTCCATCCAGGTGAATTCAAATGAGATCATATGATCTCAAAAGATGCTCAGGGCAACCATAAGCAAAGATATCCCCTGTGGTGCCAAAAGAGGTGATGCCAAAAGAGCACAACTATGAACTGGCATATTCAAATTTCATGCAGGTCATGTGCAAACCATAAGCAAAGTCTGATTAGTCTACTTAATAGTCAACATTATCCTTGCAGGTTGTCGTCAGTATCATGGTAATGTCAGTGACAATGTTATTACCACCCACACCAGTCTAATTGATTCAGAAATTTACAGCATACTCATCACACAATTCTATTCAAATATTAAGGAAGACTTGAAAAAATTTGCAAAAGCCTGACCAAAACTAGTATTTTATTTCTTTGGGGGTAGCTTGTCTCTTTCTTTGCAGTTCCATTTAAAAAGAAGTATATAGCTGCCTTGCCTCAGGAAGCATCAAGAAAAGATATTATTCTCTCACAAAGGCATGATTTCCTCCCTATTCTCTCATTACTCCCAGAGGTTAGCAATTTGTTACTAGCTCTGAACAATGCCAAATGCTGTCTCAGCAACACTGAACACCACATGGGATTTGGAGGGACGAGAGAGGAAAAATCATGGTTCCATTTTTCTTTTTTGTCCAGTTTCCTTACAGATATAGAGATTAAGCAAGTGCTAACTCTGCCCTTGCTTTGCTCAGATTAGTTGTTGTGGCAAAGAGACTGGGAAGACAGTTTGAAATTTTATTTCTCAGCATGAATAAGGATAATAGTCTGAGATTCAGACTATTATGGTTTTAATTATTATGGTTTTAGATACTGAATTAATAATTCTCAATACATGCGGGATAAAGCCTATAGAATCCTTCTACCTTAATTTGTGTTACTTCTATATTTATTGAAATTTCTCTAATAAAAAAAAATATTTGTAGTCACTTGTTTGGGGAATATGAGTGATTCATCTCCTCCCCTCTTTTTCTTCCATTTTAGGTAGGAGTTGGTTTTTCTGGTTTGTTTTTTTTTTTTTTTTTTGGGGGGGGGGGTTGTTTGTATGTTTTTTGTTGGGTTTTGTTTTGGTTTTAGTTTGGGGGTTTTTTTTGTTTGCTTGTTTTTTCCTATGGTAGATGTGTGGCTTGGTCACTTTTGGAGGTTCAAATTTCAAATAAATATTAGCTATGGTATATAACTATATTTTAAACTTTATGGTTAAATTTTACAGTTATTTATTTTTATAATGATAGACCTAAAAGAGAGATCAAAAATTTCAATTAAATTAATTGTAAGTACAGGAAACTTATGAATAGTATATTGAATTTCTTTTGGAGGGGGAAAAAAAAGTGTTAAATGGGTTCGTGTTTATAGTCTTGGCTAAATAATAAAAATGGGAGGAGTGCCCAATTCCCCAGAGCGCTTCGCTGCCGAGCAGGAGGATCTCGAGATCCTAGAGAGATGGGCTGAGAGGAACATTTTGAAGCTCAGCAAAGGCTGTGGCAGGGTCCTGAACAGGTGGCAATAGCTCCATGCACCAGTACAGGCTAGGACTGACCCACTGGTGACCGTCTCTGGGAAAAATTGGAGCCAAGAAGGCAGTGGTATCCTGAGCTGCATTAGGAAGAGCATTCCAAAAGGTTGATCCTGCATCTCAGCCCTGGTTTGCCATACAAGGATTGGCTAAGGTCACTTGGATTGTTCAGCCTGGAGAAGAGACTGAGTGTAAAACTCACTGCAGTTACAACTTCCTCATGATGGGAAGAGGGGCAGGCACTGATCTCTTTTATGTGGTGACCAGTAACCGGACCTGAGGGAGCACTCTGAAATGAGTGAGGGGAGATTTAGATCAGATATTCTGAAAAGGGTTTTCATCCAGAAGGTGGCTGGGCGCTAGGACAGACTCCCCAGGGCAGTGGTCGCAGCACCAAGCCTGACAGAATTCAAGAAGCATTTGGACACTCTGGCATATGGTGTGATTCTTGATGTGGTGCTGTGGATGGCCAGAGGATGAACTTCAGTGATCCTTGTGGGTCCCTTCCAACTCAGGATATTCTATAATTCTATAATAAAATGGAGTGAAGCACAAATCACATGGAAAGGCTGTGCAAGCAGCAACAGACTTGGCCTGTGCAAAGCAATAGATCTAGCTAATACCTTTCAAAGATCTGAGTGATGAGTGTAAACTGAAGTCTGAAAGTCAAGATTAATTTTGTTCCAATGATTCTACCAACAATAAATACACCAGTAAATATTTAGTTGACTCCTGTTGTTTATATGACCAGAATAGAATACAATTCACTTACCTACACATATATTGACACCACAATACTGACAAAGCAAGAAGGATGTTGATGTTGATCACTAAGCCAATAGATATGAACCTGAACACACAAGAGATTCAGACCATAGAGGAAACTTTGCCATTTATGTTTTTCCAATCAGCTTAGTTAATCCACTTTCTTCTTGTTTTGTAACAAATCCAAATAGTTACCACAGAAAGTTTTAAAAAGTATGACTTTTAAGTACAATCTTCTCTCTTTACAAAAAGTGTGTGAAATCACTGGACTGTTCTAAGAGCATGTAAGAACTGGGCTGTGCTCTAGGCCTTAGAAATGTTCTAGTGGAATAACACATTCAATTTTCAGTCCAGGTTTTAGTGACAAGTGATTAAACCATGACAAAATAGCCTTCTTCTCAAACAACACTGCTTGGAAATATATTATTTTTTATGATTAATGTAGTGAAGTGTGAGCTGTAAGAGGCTCAATTCAGTTGTGTGCATTCAGAGAACCATCATTACCGTAATATATTAAAAAGTTTGAGCTGTGACTGAAGAATGGCTGTGAGTTACAGAGGAAAGGAGCTCTGAGAACAAACAGGAGAACTGAATGCTTTTTCTGAAAGATGTTCCTTTGAGCCGTAGTGAACACAGGTCTGTGCACTAGGGTATATTGTGCAGAAGTTCCACAGACCAGCAGCTGTAGCAGCAGACTTCAGAAGGATTGAGTTTCCTTTTTCTTTGCTGTAATGTTGTCAGCTTAAAAAAAAAAAAAAATTCAGGTGTTACAAAATAACATAATACCAGTAATTAAAGAACATTTAAAAGGGGTTTTTTTTTGTCCATTTGCTTTTCCTATACTATCATTGATATAGGCAAACATACCAGGTTTAAAACAGAATTATTTTAAAATAAGGAATTACAAACATTATTAATGTTTTTTTAGAATTCTCTGATATGAATCAGAGTATTTCATTCCCACTTCTACAGTTGTAGGGGAAAATGCCTAAATCATAATTTATGCTGACAGCCAGACAACAGCCTTTGAACAGGTTAATTTTATAAAACCCTCAAAACCTTGCTAACTTCATTGTACATAGGTCTCAACGCTTTCGGTTCGTAAAGGCCTAATTTTCTCCTAATTTTCTCTATTGCTCCTTCTCTTCCGGATTCTGCAGGATCCAGAAAAAGTCTACTTTTTCTATAAGCAATTTTAGAAAGGCCTAAAAAATGAAGCAAAACTTAATTTTTAAAATTTATTCTGTGCTCTCAATGGCTTTTTT
Organism: Zonotrichia albicollis; assembly: GCF_047830755.1. NCBI lineage: Eukaryota > Metazoa > Chordata > Aves > Passeriformes > Passerellidae > Zonotrichia > Zonotrichia albicollis. The sequence continues at coordinate 139,807,254 of NC_133819.1, forward strand.
CACTTTGCTATGTTTAAACAACACTTTTTAAACAATAATATGGTGTCTGGGATGGAGATAACTTTGTTTATGGCTGCCTGTAGGGTGCAGTGTTTTGGATTTATGAGAGAACAGTGTTGCTAACACATCTGTTTTGTGATGCATTTTACTGAGCATTATAATGTTAAGGTTTTCTCTGTTTCTCACTACCTCTGTACCAAAAGGCCAAGAGTGGGCAAGAGGGAGAGGAAGGGACACAGGACAGACATCTCATGCCAAACAGCCAAAGGGATATTCCAGGCTACATGATGTAATCATCAGCAATAAATTAAAAAAAAAAAAAAAAAAAAAAAAAAGGAGGGATCATTCAATATAGCTGCATTTCAGAGACTGATTGTACATCAATCTGCTAATGGCAAAGGTTACTTCCTTTGGATCACTTTTGTGTTTTGGTTTTGTTTTGTTGGTGGGTTTTGTTGTTTGTTTTTGGTTTGTTTTTTGGAAAGAGGGGGCTAGGGGTGATTTGTCTCTCTTTCTTTTGCTTTCCAAACTGCTTTCCAACTTTTGAGTTTTCTTGGTTTTAGTCTTCCTATTCACTCCTCAATCAGAAGTGGGGGAAAATGAGTGAGTGTCTGTGTGGGTGCTTAGCTGCTGTGCAGAGTCAGCCTACTGTAACTCCTGAAGTGTTTGTCAGGGTTGCAAGCAGGAGACCAGACTGCTGACCTGACCTTGGGCTGAAGTTAACAAAGTAGGATGTGATAAAGTACCAGAAAAATCACCAGACATGACAAATAGCAGTCTGGGAAGCAGCCAGGTGTTAAAGACAGCGCCACAAAGTAGAGATGAAGCTCAAGAGTGTTTACAGACAGAAATAGGAAGGGCTTGAGCCTCACAGGTCCTTTCAGGGAGTACTGAGTCCTGCTGGGATTGTGTTTGCCCAAGGCCAGCTCTGCCAGGATAACTGACAGTAATGCTGCACACCACTGTCACCCATGTGGTAACAGCAAAAATACCAAATTGAATATGGATATAGTAGTGCTGGGATTGAAAGAGAAAAAAATAAATAAGGGCAGGTTCTTTATATGAGGGTGTATGGGTGGTAACAAAAGGGTCAAGAACCAGAAAAAATGATAACAATTTATGTAATCATGCCATGGGTGCTGTACAGAGATACCTGACGGGCAGCCCCGTGTTTGATGGCACAGGCTGTGATGAACTATAAATCCTTAGGAACATAATGGGACTCCTATAATGGATGAAGGCCCAGTGGAGATCCACAAGGGTGATATGCCATGAAGCTTAGTGAATAACTCACAGAAGATAACTTTATCTCAAAACAAAAAGAGAGGCTCTTTTAGTAAATAGCTATCAAGGTGAGTGTTTCAGCTGGTGTAATGTTTCTCTTTGATTTCATTAAATGAGTGTGAAGTGTGATGCTCCCTCACCAATATTGTGTAGAAAACTGTGTGTCTCCTGACTGCAAAATCAAGTCAAACACCTGTGTTCTCATCAGAACAGGTTTGTTGTTCTGCTCCAGGCTTTGCTGGTCAGATCAGGGTTGCTCACCAGGGACCTCCAAACAGCCCCACTCACAGGTTTTATTTCACCTTATAGCTTGGTTCTTTTGCCCTCTTTTTTCCTCATGGATAAACAATTTACTTCCATTAAACTTTTTTGCCATTTATTCCAGTTTTACTGATTTTACACACTTGGTTTAATTTTGGCCTTAAACACCAAACTCTTGATGAGCCAGCAGCATCTGTTCCACTATTTTATTGGCTTCTTTGGCTTATATTCAGCTCCTGATACTACCACAACTTCCCTAGTTTCTTCCTTTCCTGTCTTAGTAGCTTAGACCCTGGTCAGATGGGGCAGCTACTTTTCCCCTTTTGTTTAATGCAGGATCTAGAAAATTCTCATCTTGAAACCCTAAGATGGAGCTCTGTGGAATTCCACTCGTGACAGGTCACCAGTCTGATGTCACCCCATTCACTGTAAGCCATTGTGCCCAACCTGTGAGCCAGCTGCCCACCCATCACATGATGCATTTATGCAATTGTGTGCTGGATTTGAATATAAAGAACAGTAATCTTCTCAGTGTGCTTTGTGTGATGCTGTCAGCCACAATCAGATGGCATTTTCCATAGTTCTAATACATTGCAAGAGTCCTCCGTGTCTAGCTCCTTACTTAATGATTTTTAGTTTGGCTAGATGACCTAATAAAGAGGAAATGCCTGCTATCACATTGAAACTGTGTCCCATTGCTGTGAAACAGCAACTCAAAATATAAGGCAATGAAGAAAAAGCACTGAAAGCTTTATGCTGTGCAAGTTAAAATAAAAATTCTGTTAATTTGTATTTATAGCAGTTACTAATTAAAATCCATCAAAATTCCTTTGTTCAATAAATACCTATAAATAACAATGCTACCTTACTTTTTCTGAAAAGTGTTCTCCTTCAACAATGACAAAGCATAGTCTGTCATTCACAGACATCCTGGTTGGAAGATGAAAAACTACTTGTTTAGTTTCTTTCTTTGTTATTTGTTTTCTGTTGTGTCTTTTTACAGCTTTTTTTGTTTGTTTTCTTTACATAAATTTGCAAGGTTGATGAAGCAATTAACCAGATAGGACAGAGGCTAATTTCTCTGAATTACTCCTGAGAGACCTGAGAACTCTGTAAAATCAGCTATAAACTGAAAAATCAGCTCTCATGAGTTACGAGTGAGTTTTGACAAATCACTAGAAATTAGTCCTGAAATAATATTAGCATTGTAGGACAATAAAAAAAAAGCTGAGAAGTAAACTGAACCTCCAGGGAGAAGAACGTAAGTTTTTTCTTTAGTGGAGGTTTCTTATGTGAGATATGATCAACTTTTTGCTGTGAATTGCAGCTGTAAGAAAAAACTGAGCCATTGCTCAGACAGCAATAGCTGTCTTGCAGTGATAGTGATGACAGTGGGTAATTTTTTTTCTTAAAGAAACAGCTACAGAGAAGAGTTAGTGCAAAGCACAAATAGCAACTTCTCTTCATAGACACTGAAATTAAAAAGGTAGGTAAAAGAGAATGTTAGTTGAACAAATGACAGATGAGTTTTTTGTTAAACAGCTCATTAGTGAAGATCAAATACATCAAGGAGCTTATTAAAATATTATTCAAGAAGGCATATTGATAAATATAAATATTATGCTAAAATCCTTTTGGAGTTGGATGAAATTTCTCCTTCTCTGTATCACAAATTGGAATAAAATGTGAAATTTCAATATTTTTTGAAAGAAAGTGCTATTGTAGATGAAATTTTGTCTTGACAAAATTTTTGTTTGGTAAGGTCAAAAAATCTTGTCTAGATAAGATGAAAAAGTTTTACTTTAGTAGTATCATTTAGAATGTACTATACAGTAGTGTAAATACCAATACAAATACTATTGAGTCATGGAGTCAACATTGTGTCACATTACACACACACAAACAGTGTGTCACATTGAAAACATGAACAGATAAAAGAAATTCAACTTAGAAAAATGTAAATTGATATAATTGATTGAAAAAGAAAAGTGAAGCCAAAGCAATAACTGTACCATCTTAACAGGCAACCCCTGTAAGAATTTTTTGCCTTCAAAAAGTAAGATTTTTTTCCATCAAATAGGCCCTAAATTGGTATTCCAGAGGAGCATTGAGACCAGCTGTGCTCTTAGTTCTGCTGACTGACACTCATATGTTTGACAAGGCACTGATTCTAGTAATTCCTTTTCACCCCAGAGACAGTCACAGACAGATACCCTTGTGTTCGGGAATGATGTTCTGGTCTAGGAATTCACCAGAAGATGTTGGTCTGACAGTGAGACCTGAGGCATATACTTTGTGAAGAAAGAAAGGAAGAGACATTTACCAAACAATTTATTCCCACCGAGTTTCTAAAACATAGGCTTTAAAAATTTAGACTTCTTTGTTGTTTTATAAGCCAGTGTTAAGGAGGAGGTGGCAGAAGTTTTGGCTAAAAACACTGGCTGACCTGGAACCCAGTTACAGATGTACTAAAAGATCCTCTGTACTTTTTGTCCAGTAGTTCTTTTTCTATCTTGAAGTTTTGGACAGCCCAAAACTGGAAACAGTGCTTTTGAGGCAGCCTCACCAGGGCAGAATAGAGGGGGAGTGTAACCTCCCTCAGCCTTGTGGCCACACTCCTCCTGACACACTCCAACACCCAGCCACAGAGCTCCTTGCTGCTGCTCCCATCTGCCTCACTGACTGTGTTTGTTCCACTGAATTGCTTTTCTCTGTAATCATAAATGTCAGCTAGATTACTCTTCCTAATCACGTTGTCAATATGCTTGAGTTTTGAAAGGCTGATACTTTAAAAAATGTTCTTTGATTGATTAACTTTAATTTGAAAGGCAATACATGATATACCAGACTTCCAGTACCTGAAGGAAGTCAACAAGAAAGATGGAGAGGGGCTTTTGGCAATGGCATATAGAGATTGGCCAACAGATTGGCTTCAAATTGAAAAAGAGTAAGCTTAGATTCAGTATTAGGAAGAAATTCTTTGCTGTGGGAGTAGCAAGGCACTGGAAGATATTTCCCAGAGAGGTTGTGGAGTCTCCTTTCCTGGAGACATAAAAAGTCCTCTGGACAAAATCCTGGTCATGCACTCCAGGGGGCCCTGCCTGAGCAGGTTCTGTGGTTCTATGACCATGGTTTTCAAATAGCAAACAATTCCATGAATTTGCAACTAAAAGTATTGTTACTGTCTATTTATATATGTATTTTGAGAAACCAGCTTACCAATAAATCACTTTGTAATCAACATATTGAATTCAATCCATTAATTCTGCAGAAAGATGGGCAATTCACATATATATGTCAAATCTTACTCAATACATTTATGACATTGATTGTCAATTTTTGAATTTCATGGGGATTTATTTCTATTTTGGTAGGCGAATTTCACTTCTACTTGGAAGAATGACTAGGTTCAAAAAATCTTGTAGGTAACTTGTGTCCAGCTCAGTATAGTGACACAAGATGGAGATTTCTAGTTCTATTAATCACTTCAAAACAACAAATTTCTCTGCAGGGAGCAAGTACCATGCCTATAATTAACTTCAAAACAAATTCACATACTTATTCATTTTCCTTTGATCATGTAAGCTGCATCTCTTGTAAACTCAAGCAATTTTCTTAAAGACTATATGAGCTCCCAATTAAAGCAAAAGACTTCTGTTGATAAAGCATTCCAAACAGCAATTCAAGTCAGCTCCCTTTACAGCAACAATAAGCTCTCTTCTTTGTTGCATTTTCAGCTACAACTGCACTTGAAAAATGCTCCTCACTAACTACTGTGAATGGCATTATATTTTGAGACAAATATTTGTGGATGTCGATGAAAGGGCAGCAGCCTTCTGCTTTTTGTCAGTGTGATTCAGCCTGAAGGCCCAAGTGAAATGTTAGCTTTATTTGTATAGGAGCATAGGCAAATGAAATAAATCTAAAAAAAAAAAAAAAAGTGTGTCATGACTATAACAAAACACTTTTTGGCACATTGAATCTCTTTTTCTATTGCTACATATATCCTGTGTATGGGTGGATTTGCCCTACATCACACATTATTTTCAGTTAGTCCTTTGGATTTTATCACTGCTGTCGCACAAAAAAGTATTTGTTCCTAAGAAAATCACCTAGAAGTAAACTTCAGATTTATGTATCTTATGTACTTGGCTGCATTCTGTGATATTGCATGACTAAAAGAGGAGAAAAAAGAGAAAATGAATGTCACAACCCAATCCTGAGACCAGGCTCTTGAGAGCTTTCTTAGGTCTTCAAGTTTAGACACAGTGAATGTGATTAGAGAACAAAGCAGCCATGTACATTGAACATCACTGGGCTGTTTTATATCTGGAAGAGTTAGACTTGGGCAAAACATGTTCAGTGTCTGCATTTTCAGGTGTGGTGCAACTGGGTCATAGAAGACTGACATATTACTTCACCAAAATCCTGTACAGAAATGTGAACTCCTCAGAAACTGACCAAACACAAACTTTGGAGTAGAAAAAGCATTAAGTAGATGTTTAATCATCCCATGACCCTGCAAAAAGTATAGAAAGAGAGAGATAAAAAGAGAATAAGTGAAGTAAAGAGGGGGAAAAAAGGAAAAGAGAATAAATTAAATAATGAAAAATATCAGACTTGTAGTCCCTAATTTTTTGTTTCACTACACATGATGTGAATTTGGTTTTTAAAGGCAGAAATATCTATCTACTAGAAATTAACTAACTCATTTCAAAGTGGGTTTTTTGTTATCTGACCTGATGCAGATGTTAACTGAGAGTAAAAGACTCAATGAATTTACAGAGCTCTGTGCAAAAATGAGTTTTGTCTTTGATCCAGTGCTTCAGAAGCGAACACATCATCATTTTATTCCTTTAGCACTGAGAAAAGAACACCACATTGGGCATTCCTATTATACCCAATGTAGCTAAATTCCACCTTTCAGGAAAACTATTAATTAATGAAAGTGAGAGTATAATGACCATTCTTTAATTTAGAAAAGGTAATAGTAGAATTCTCTCCGTACACTTTACAAAAAAAAAATATTCTGGAAAAGTCACACTGCCAAGAAATTAAATATATTTAAACTCAAGTAATTAAATTCCTGTGAACTATTTATAAAAGGAGTATCCAGCAAATTTTCGCTCATGATGAATATTTGTACATGCAAATAGGACTAGTAAGATATGTCTAGAGTATTTCGAAGTATATAAGGCAGAGAGAGTTTTTTCTGACTAGCTATTTCTCTAAGGTTCAGTGTGAGCCTTATTTTTCGTAGTTAAAATTGTTCAGTTCTAGTTAAACAACTTTAAATTCACTTTCTTAAAGCCCTGCCTTTTTTTTTTTTTTTCTGAATTCTGGAAAGCAAATACCATGTTTATGCTAAAATATAATCCTGATGGGTTATTTAAACTTTTCCTTTCAAAGTGTACCTCCTTACAAAAAAAAATCAGTTATTATACTAGATGTTGTATTCTACATGGTTTAGAAAATAGTTTCTCTGAAGCACTTTATGATTTCCTGACTCAGAGTTTGAAATTCCTGCAAGTTATTCCTGCAAATCCATATTATGTTTAAAAAAAAAAATTTATAACATTCCTCAGAACTATCATGTGAATCTCTTTATACCATATTGTATTATAATTAACTGTTTGTAATAAATCTTAAAGAAAAACAATGGCATGTTTAAATGAAACTAGTCTGACCTATAAATGAATTAGAAATAATTTTGAAGTTTAAGTAGCCATAACCAGCCATAACCAGTTGTTTATTCATCACTTATGTGAATAAATAGTTTAAAAATTTAAAATGTATCATCCATTAAATAATTAATTCCCATTGTCCAAAAATTTTAGCTTGGTTTTTACTTTAAATTCTATTTTTAGAGTGTTAATTATTTTAGCTTAAAAATCATATTTACAAATGCAAATATATCAACCAGTGTAAAAACCTGACTTTTACATCATCTTACAGCCATCATTTTACAACCATCATCTCTACCTGTTAAACATATTTCTCTTATTCATTGCAACACACATTCCTGTGTCAGTTTTGGTTCGAATGAATCCTCATCTTTACAAAATTTTTTTAAAATTCTGAACCTATTTGATTTCAATAGCAAGCACCATACAAATTTACTGATGTCAAATCATATTAAATCACAGTAGGCAAAGTCATAAGCATATTATGTCATCATCTAATGTGTTTAATTTAAATAGCTTCAGTTTGCAATTTGTCACTTGAGGGTTTATATGAGTTCTTTGTGGAGCAGGAGTCTGACATTGAGTTATGCTTTTACATTGTGTAGTAATGTAAAATGTTCAGAGCATTTTTCTCCATTTCAGGCAACTGCCCATGATGTATCTATTGACACTGATGTTCTAATACAACTCATTCCTGCCAGGCATTTTAATCCTATCTGCCTGAACTAAAAAAAAACATTTAAGAAAAAGTATTCATCTTTATGCTGGCTCATACTACAATTATTACAAGGGTGAGAACTTTAACAATGTGCTGCAGCCTGAGCATTATGTGTTAGTCATCAGCTTTGATCAATGTTTTGGAGCTTCACTGCTGATGGAAGGAATAAAAAGCAATTATATAGCATTACCACTGAGGTGCTATTCCAACTTCATCATAGCTTTCATTTTTTTATTCTTTTTGCTCTAGAAACTAGTAAGTTTTATGATATTTAATATCCTTCTACATTTTCCTCAATAGCTCTTTTCTCCTACAGTTATAAACTATCAATAACAGTGCCTTAGTTACTTAATGCATTATGTGAAATACATGTATAAGTTATAGAAGATAGGTACATACTTCAAAATGGTGAGGACATTTTTACTTCTTTGTAAGGACACCCATATCCTTCTCCTCAGGGCTGCTCTCCATCCACTCTCTGTCCAGCCTGTATTTTTTTTTTTTTTTATTGTCACAGCTCAGCTGCAGGATCTTGCGCTTGGCCTTGCTAAGCATTATAAGAATTGCACAGGCCCATCTCTCAAGCCTGTCCAGGCCCCTCTGGATGGCATCCCTTCCCTGCAGTGCTGACCACACCCCACAGCTTGGTGCTGTTGCCAAACTTGCTGAGGGTGCACGGGAT